>NW_024345601.1:15114960-15202265 GCF_902729225.1 Pteropus medius
AAAAAAATTAAAAAAGGGAAGAAAAGAAAAAGTTAACTGAGGCTCCGTTAAGGAGCACTCTAGGAGCTTCACCCTAAACTGTAGTTCCTAGAACGCTGTTCCAAATGTTGACAGTGACAGAGTGACATGAAGAGTCACATACCTTTGAGGTTCTAAGGGTGGAAGCTGTAACCAAACAGACCTCGACTTGAACCCCAGCTCAGCTGCTGAGGTATTTAACTTCTCCAAGTCACGATGTCTTCATTTGCAGAATGGGAATAATGATGGCACCTAATCATAGGGCTTTTATGAGATGTAATTGAGATGAAACATATAAGAGAAATTAGTATGTAGATCTTATAGAGTACATATTGAATAGATAATGAGGATACCAGTAACAATTATGATGATGAAAGAGAAAGAGGAGGAGGACAAGAAGAGAAAAGCTTGTTGACAACAAGGATAATGTCTGAATGCATTTTTATGTCCCAGAAACTAGTATAAAGCCTGGTATATTGTAGGCAATCACTATTTCTTGAATTAGACTAAAGAACAAATTTATCTCAGGGAACCATAAGTATATTGTCTCATATCTTCACCAGCCTTGGGGGAATGGAGTGAACACAAATGTGAGTAGTAGAAAGCAGCCTGAAGAAGAAAAAGGTAGAATGAGTAATTTGGGGTACTTACTTGAAAAATCGTCTGATGAAAATAATTACTAATTATGCCAGCCAAATTATGAGGAAAAAGGTCAGTGAAAAACCACAAACCTGAAATTGAAAATCTGGCACCTTGAGAGGTAATAGGATGTTCTTACTGGGTTCTCTCTTATTGGACTTGATGTAATTGTTTTTAAGACATCAAGACATAATGACAAATATGTATTTCAATAAAAACCCTGACGCAATAATCAAAAGGGCATTTAAAATTCACTGTACAATTACAGCCCCATTAAATCGAAGTTAACTGCTCATCTGAGTCACTAAATCTAATCTGTTACCTTGCAACACACATGCAGCATGTTTCCATCATGACTGAATCACAAACAGACTTCGCTCACGGCTCTGGGAAAAGTTCTGCAATAATATTTTAACAAAGGCCGGGTGATGCGTTACATGCAAAAACAATTTCCCTATGGAATGACTAGGAGCCCAGCGTTCATATCTTCACATTGGATGAAAAAAGGGCAGGACCACTTGATTCATGCAAGCAACAGGCTGCCTGGTACGTGCTGCTCACTCTTCCTACTTAATCAAAACAAGGGGAAATCTGAAAGCATGACATGTCTTTGCACTCAAAAATCTGACTTCAAAGTCCCCCATTTTGTTGTGGACAACTTCGGAGGGATCAGCCAAGATGATCCCTAGTTTGCATTCCTCCACCCACCACAATGTAAAAACTTCAAAAGAGTCTAAAATGGGGTTGGCCTCACAGCATTCAAAACGTTGTGCATAAGGGGTCTGAAGAGGAAATAGCTCTGAAAAGACAGCCATCAAGTGCTCCTGGGGCAGGCCAGAGAAAGAAAAGATCCTGCGGGGAGGCAGCTGGCCCTTCCAGCTGCTGAGAGAAGCGGGAGAGAAGCAGCATGATGGATGGCTTCCACTGGAGACAATGGACGACCATGAGGGACAGGTCATTGTTCCCAGGTTCCTGCGCTCTCTCCTTTGACCTGCCCCACTGACCTGTGTGCTTGTGCACACGGGAGAGACGCCCTGGCCCTCTGCAAGTTAAGGCGCAGCAAGACTGCTCATGCAAAGAGCCCACCGCCTGCTGCCTCCCACTTCGGCTCATTTCCACGCAGTCTGGTCAGACGGTGACGGTGACGGGGTTGGAAGTGGAATGAATTCTGGATTAGCGCAAACCAGTTGCACAGAAAGATAAGAGCTGGGGGCTGGGAGCGGGCTCTTGTTTTTCTTTAGAAGGGAAAGTCAGCAATCATACCAGGTGGTTGCTTAAGGCATAATTTGTGTTCCCAAGGATATTTTCCAGTGCAAAGTAGAAAAAGGCAGATTTATGAATCTGGTGAGAATCAGCTTATTCCTCCCACAACTGCAGATTTCTGTTCAGCTTTGTGTGTGTGTGAAGGGCAGGCCTGAGCCCAAAGTATCACAGGCATACCTCACCCACTCTGGCCCAGGGATACTTATCCATAAAACATGTTAGTGCTTCCTTCCCTTCTTAGTCATGAGAGCCTCACTAGAACTAGTGAACTTAAAAAACACTGTGGAAAAGGGAAAATACAGATCTCACTTATATGTGGAATATTAAAAAGCTGAATTCATAGAAGCATATAATATAATGGTGGTTACCAGGAACCAGGAGCAGGGGCGTGGGGAAAATGGAAAGTTGTTGGTCAAAGGCTACAAATTTGTAGTTATGTAAGATGAATAAGTTTAGAGAGATCTAATGCATACCATAATGACTATAGCTAACGATACCATATTGTATACTAGAAATTTGCAAAGAAAGTAGATTTCAGGTGTTCTCAGTACAAAAAAAATAAAGATAACTATGTGAGGTGATCAATGCATTATTTAGCTTGACAGCAATGATCATTTCATTATGTATATCACGTTGTGCACATTGAAAATATACAATTTTAATTTAATTTTTTTAAATAAAGTAAACGTAAGTAAAAAATAAAACAAAACAAAAAACAAAAAAAAAACACTGTAAAAACACAAGGGGACGCATCCAATGACTTACAAAGAACAAAACTTCAAAAATCTGGTAATCATTTGTGAACACCATAGTCCGGTAATAATAAATAGCTATAATTTGCTACACACCTACTTTTTTGTCAGGCAACATGGGAAGCACTAAAATCAAGCATCACTAAGCCATATAACCCTGCTAGAGAGTATTATTATTAATCTCATTTTATACGAGTTGACGCAGGTTCACAGGTGTTAAGTAACCTGCCCCAGGTCACACAGCTTGCAAACAAGTGAGCAAGGTTTGAATCTAGTTCCTCTGCCTGAAAGCCTACACTCCTCTCATCGTGTGTCGTGTTGCCTGTGTCAGGCTCCAGCGCCCCTGAGGCTGTCCTGGAGCTTAAGCTCACGTCTACGTGGAGCTCAAAGATCTTTCCACCCAGAGCACCTGAATAGCGTCATAATGCCGTGACAAGCCTCCACACGTTGACACACTGACGCCTCCTCCCGCCCCGCCCCATCTCCATGCCTTCATCTCAATCAATGATTTTGGATTGCTCCTCACGGATGTCCCTTCTCTACTCAAAGCTACCAAGTCCAAAAGCACGCAATCCTCTCTCCCCACCGCACCGACAACCACGGATCCACTGATGCGGCCTTACCCAGTCGCTCAGAGGGAAACACCAGGCCTTGCTCTTCTCGAGGCTTCTTCTACTCCCACTCCTGCAGCGCACAACCGAGTTCAGATCTTTATGATACAGTTGAACGACACAGGCATGAACTGCGCGGGTCCATCTATCCGAGGATTTTTTTCAATAAATACAGTTGGCCCTTCCTATCCGCAGATTTCACATCCACAGGTTTCGCATCTGCAGATTCAACTGACTGCAGGTTGAAAACAGTATTTTCGCACTCGCAACCACGGATTCCCAACTGCAGATTCCCAGATATTGTTTTAGATCTGCAGTTGGCTCAATATGCAGTTGCTGTGAAGGGCCTACTGTACAGTCAAAAGTTACATGCAGATTTTCCACTGTGCAGAGTTTGGGACACTCTAACCCCAGCGTTGTTCAAGGGGCAACTGTATTCCACAGGTATCATTAACATAAGGTCTTGCCCTATTTATCCTAGAAATAGGTCTAACATCACTTCCTTTATAAAGTACTGTGGAGACCCTGTCATTACCTTGCTCAGAAAACAGTCACTTTCTGTCATTCCAACGAACCCTATACTCTTTAATAAGTATCCAAGATCCTCCTTGATTCCATATCAACCTACATTCTGAGACAACACCCCTGCTTTCCCCATCACATACGTTAATCTACTACCAGAACCAGCCAGTCAGAATTCAACTGGGCAGGATTTGCTAGGACAAAGACTAGATGCCAGATAGATATTCTGTAGCTAAGGGGGGTCTGGCAACTGTAACTGCAGACATCTGGGCTGGCAAGTGGCCTGGAACAGATAGAGGGGTCTTGCCAAAGCAGTCACACCAGACACAGGACCCATGTTCCATATCTGCTCAAAATAAAAAAAAAAATAGATTCCCAGGTCTTGGGAAATTCGAACACCAAACAGGATAGAAGCCAGATGGAAACAAGACAGGAGCAAGACAAGAATTGCCTTTCAAGCTGGGAGATGAAGCACAAATAACCAGGTAAGAGCTCATCAGGTTTTCTAACAAGGGTGACAAGGCAGAGCTGATATGGCAACAGACTGGCAGATGTAGAGCTGACAGGTAGCTTGCCTGGGTACCTTAAATTTTTCTTAACTTAGCAGTGTGGTGTTCATGGGTTAGTTTTATTTAATGCCTTAGGTTTAAGCTACTGTAGTAAATTGCAGGCATCCTCACATCCCCGTCTTCACATCAGAGGGGGAGGATTTGTGAGTGGAGGTGCATGAACTGAAAAGGCACTGGTGGATTCCTTCCGTGACATGGGCACATAGTTTACTCTGCTCTTTATTTCTACCATGATGACAAATTTGAAAGACTTATTATGTCTTTACAAAATAGAACCAAAAAACAAGTTTCATAATTTGTGTAGCTGTTTCATTCGCTATTATGATTCATGGTTTCTGAAGTTCATGACAATTATATTTTTTTTATTTTGCCTTCATGTTGAGATATTACATTTTAATAAGAGGGGCTAGAGGAGGGATATTATAGACTAAAGAAAGATACTGGGTTATTTATACCTCTTCCCTTCCCTACCACACTGTATAACTGGTAAATTCTCATTTCAGAACCTGCTTTCAATGACTCTCAACAAATTCTTTTGTCATTGTCACAAACCTCAGAGTTACAGAGACTCACAGACATTGTTACATACAACTTTCCAGATTTGAGGTATCAGAGATGACTGCTTTGTTTGACATTCTACTTGGGCAAAACTGGGTAAGCCCACAGAGGCAAAACCACCTCTAACAGAACTGATGCCTAAAAAAAAAGACTTAATTCTTTGGATGTGATACAAGCTCTCCAATACTGCCACAAAGAGACAGGTTGCAAAAGTGGCTTTTTCCAGAAATGATGAAAATTAGAACACTTCCTAAGACAGGTCAGCCTGGAGTAATTTTCCAGTTGACTTGTCCTATAACCAGGGGACAAGGTCCCACATCACAATGTGATGCAGATGAAAACCCCTTGTAATTTCCCTTGGGTTTTCACATTTGTTCATTTATGGTGTGGAAAATTGTCAGTGTGGGGCTCCCTTTAAACAGGCTGATGGAAACCCAGCCAAAGCTACCGCTGGCACATAGTGGGTGCTTGACAAATATCTGTTGATTACCACATGAAAATTGAATTGTCCTTCTGATCACTCTGCCCTCAACTACCTAGCAGATGCTTTCAAAATTTCAGCTACTCCAGAAGCTCCAGGAATCTCCCAATATGTAGATTCTCCTTCCAAACTAGCATGAATATAGAATGAATATTTGGGTCCATTTGAAAGAATTTTGAAAAAAAAAATGAAGCCTTTTATTTCATTCCTTTGACATGTATTTATCATTACATATTTATCAGGCTTCATGGCCTCCATCAACATTTAAACAGCCTTCCTATATTTGGACACTTAATTTTCTTATGAATGTGCTTCATTATGAGCCCTGCCTCTCCCCACAATAGAAACTAGAGACACGCGTCTTTCCTAGCCTTGGACTTCAACAGTTAGATGTACTCACAAGTGATGTCCATGTAAAGAGAGGCTAAGAAGGCTGAACCAGCAGAATGCTTTTCCAGCCAACAGTGGTAGAAGACACATTCTGATAAGTGACAACAGTGGCAGAAGCCCTTGTCCAGTGCCTAGCATCAAACTGGGATCCAAGATGTTTGTGCCCAATGGTGGAAGAAGTGGGTGTCTTTGCTGCCCAACCTCATGTGGATGGGGTGTTTGGGCATTGCTCTAGAGTGAGTGGTCTCCAAGCCTAATGCTGGCCCTCGCATAGATTCTGTGAAACTTGAACTAATATATTTCACTCATATATCTTCTGCTGAAACTAGCTTAAAAAGTTTCTGATGTTACCAAACAAAAAACGCTAACTGCTATCTATGTCTGCATTGTGCTAAACGCTATAGTAGATGTGGGGATACAAAGACAATTAAGTCATGAACACGGCTTCCCAGATTCTACAGCCTAGAGACAGGAACAGACTGAAGTCTATCAGTGTGGTACAATGTGATCAGAGTGAAGTGGGCATACAAGTCGACCCAGGACGCGGCAGGGCAGAGGGAAGGGAGAGCATGCATGGAAGGATGCACACCCCTATGTGCCTTAGCAATGAACCTTGACCATGCTGCCCACAGACCCTCAAGCCAAGCCTTTGTGGAAGGCTCTGTCCCCGCCACCCCACCCCACCCCCAGGATATCTGGGAAGAAAGATATCACAATCCTATCATTTAGTAAGGCTCAAAATAACTCACAAGCGCAGCTCAGGTATGCAGAGGTGCAGCCTCAGCTGCTGGGCTCCCACGTTCCTCCCTTTGTCTATCTTGCTGCTAATTGGATCTGGGTGTTGGACTACCCTCGTATAGTAGACACGCTGTGGCCATGGGGACAGACATAGCCATAGGGAACTACGTAGCTTAGGTGTTGGTTTGGGAGAAGTCAATACTAGTTGTTTGGGGGTGGGACCAGCCCCTGAAGGCAGCAATCTTCCAACACCTTCCTCTCAAGGTCTGACCATCAATGACGCAATTGTATTTCATTCAGCTTTCTTTAACATTTTTTATTCACAGTAATCTTAACAACCTCATAGTCACATGGGTTATGTGGGCAGCACAGAAAGGAGCCGGAGATGAAGCCCAAATTATAGGCAGAGCAGGAAACATGGAAGTGAAGAGCTAGGCAGATGGGCAGAAGCCCACCTGTGCATGGGCAGGAAACTCAAAGGTGGTGAGCTGGTGTGGTCCCCAGATCACATATGCTCAAAGCAAACTCTTAATTCCTGTACAACCCATAATGTCTACCTTCCTCTCCCAAGGTTGGATCCTCCTCCACATTGCCCGCAGGTGAGATTCTGGACCTACGGAGAGATCTGTTGGTGAGGACCACAGCAGAGTTTAACTCCTAAATTGCTCTGTCACCCCAAAAGCCTGACTCCACGCACAGAATTAACGTTCTGGCAATCATTTTGCCTAAACCGCAACTGAACTTCTTTGGACAGTATACCCAGCAACCCTCAGCGGCAACAGCCTCCTAACTGTGACTGGTTCCCCAGAGTGCTCTTTCCTAGGGGAGGGAGGGGCATTCCAGAGCAGGGCTCCTCCCAGGCCAGACGTCAGTCCCTTTAGATTGTATAGGCGACTAAGGGGAAATGACACGACATCACAGAGAGAACATTGGAGGCATCATTTCAAGCCCTTATTACATCAAAGGAGCAGTCTCGGCTCAGTGCTGGTGTATCTAGAATGCCTCTCTTACAGTTAGTTGTCAACCTCCTGTTGTAACAAGACAACCAGTCTCAAGCTCAGGGGTTCCAGGGGCAGCAATTACTAACTAAAAGTTGTTAATATTATCTTGTTTTCTTTGCATTTTTACAATGGATACAAAGACATTCAAGCCTTTATAATTATCTATTAATGTTTATGGTAATGATGTTGACATTAATTTCTCTTTAATTTTTCAATATCTATTTAGACAACGAATGTAGCTTTTGGAAAAAGTGACTAAAAATTTTGAAAATTATACAAACGTAGATATGGCAGGAATTGCAAAGGCCCCTGAATAACTGAAGTTTGGTGAGCACACTTGTAAGATGTGGCTCCTCACCCTGCTCCTCCCTGCTCTCTAGCTCAGGGCCAAAGGGAGTGGGGGGAAGTCCTATCATGGGGCAGCCAGCCAAAGTTGGGGCACTTTAAATCATTGGTATTTGATTCTTTTCTCTTTTTCTTTAATTGTTTTCATCAATGTTTGTCTTTCATCCCATTTCCCCATTAAGGGGCGAGCTCCTTGAGGGCAAATACAATGTCACTGCTTTCTTTCCAACTTGCTTGCAGCTGCCAGTGTCACTATTAGGTGCACAGTGGGTGTTCGATAAACGCGCTGCTTGACAGTCAACACTCAGGCAACACCAACATCCCAGCTCACACCAGACACTGGAAAAATAGGTCATCTCTTTGGCAGAGGCAACAGGATTCATAAGGACGGGATCCGTGAATGGTGTAAATTAACAACAACAAAAAGAACAAACTCAGCCTTCTGGAAAAATTACAACTTTGTTGCAAAGATGCCAGAATGTCTGGAAATGGCTAAAACCTGGGGATTTTCCATAGATTAGTCATGTGGTTTAAATAATTAGAACTGATGGCCCAGTATGAGATTGCCCCCAGTGAAACATGAGCAAGTTCCCAGCTAAGTTTAGTCATGTGTAAAGAGAAGAAGCTCCTCATTCTGACAAGAAGGAATTAAAAGATGGAAGAACTCAAGAACGAACCTGCAGCCTGGGGAGAAGAGAAAATGCATGTATTATATGGGAGTGGGGCAAGAGAAAGGTGTGCAGAAAACTCAGGCAATGTGGTGGATATATTTGCAATTTTACAGAAAGAATCCAGTTTGTAGCATAGGCATTTGGGGTATTTGTTTTAATAACATTCTAAGTGAAAACCTTCTCTCTGATAATAGAATTTCTTTCCATTTTTATGAAGTCAAAAATGAAAAATAAGCTAAAGCAAGAGAATCTAATTTCCTATAATAAGGTTTTGTTTCTAGTCACTTATAAATGCGAAATCGGGGGGCCTTAGACACCAGAAGGCATATGTTGATCATGGAAATGAAATGAAAATAAAATAAAATCTTAGAAACCCACTCATAAATATTGACCTTCCCCTTTTCCCTGCCACCACCTCCCACCGAAAACTTCACACATGTGTGCCCACACACGCACACACACTCACACACCCAGGGAGAAATAACAACACCGGCTTTCAGAGGCTGTGCAAAACAGACTGTGAACTGACCTGTTCTCTAGATAGAACACATTTGTTCAATAAATTCATCACCTCTGGATGAAAGTCTATGGAATTCAACACTGTTGCCAAAAATGCCCAAGCTCAGAAGTGGTCAGGAATACCACATGGTTCCAAGTAACCCACTGAAAGCTGAGAGTTGTCTGGGCCCTTTGACAAGGGCCATCAGAATTACCTGCCATACAAAGTCCAACTCGTCTTCAACAGCAAAAGGCTGTGGTCGTATTGCAGGCGATGGAGTCAATGACACAATTTCCCAATGTCTGTTCTACTTTGTCAATTCAACCCATGTGCTCCGTAGTCTTTTTAGCATGTCTCTTGTCCAGAATATTGTCAAAAAGTGTTTGTGAATATTTAGATTCATCAGTTCTCCTCGGTTTCTCTTGTTTCTGAAATAGCAAAGGTATGACTCCCACTTCCCCTTTAGACATATTTGAAATTTTCACCATCATGAGCTATGAACCAAAGCCATCCCTCCCTTTGTTCCTCTTATTTTTGCAACTCTTTAAGACCTCTGGTCTGCCTATTTCCAAGACATGAAACTGATTTCGCACCCTCATCCTAAGAAGCCGCATGCCTTCCCCTACGTTAACTGCCTACCAGTCCTCCCCACACCAGAAATAGGTATCGGTTATGCAAATTGGGTCAGATTTGTGGTTCCAGGTAACATTTTTCAGTCTTTCTTCATTTTCCTGGCCAAACTAACTTTACCTCCCCCTCTTCCACTTTGCCTCCTCCCTCCTAGAGGTTCTCCTACTTCTACAATGCACCCAAGCTTCGTCCATGCTGCATATATACACAGGAGGGGAACTTATCCTCACCCCCTAGAAGCTCAGACTAAATCTTTATAACTTTTTCCACGTTTCCCAGAATATACCCTTTATCTTTTTTTTTTTCCCCCACATATGGCCAATACTCATCCAGAACCACTTATTCAAATAAGAAAAAAAATTGGGGGTGACACTTTTTAAAAAAAAATGTTTGGGTTTTTTTTGTTGTTGTTTTTTGGTTTTTTGTTTTTTTTAGAATTCGATTGCTCCTATAAGGGATCACTAAAAGGGCTAAAAGAAATATCACAGTTCTTCGGTGTTTACGTTCGTGTTTATGCCCACAAACTACCATGGAAATTGTGGGGGTTAGTAGTCAGCCAGACCTGGGTTTGAATCCTAGCTCTACCAAGAACTTCAGGCACCATCACTGACCCTTGTAAGCTTCAATTATCTGATCTGAACAAAAGAGAAGAGATAGCAAGAGAGACTAGCGAATGGGTACAAAAATTAAATGAAATAAGGTTATTCGCACAGTGTCTGGATTAGGTAAGGGCTCAATAAATGCTAGCGAAATGTTACAAATGAAAACTTTATTGTTATTATTATTACAACTAGTAGTAATAACAGAACAGCTATTATTTAAAGTCAGAAGCGTGGTTTCCAAACTAGCCTTGTGAATAATTTATTTTCATAGAATAAACCTTTGAATGTTATTTCTTCCTCTGTAATAGAGCATGAGGGTTAAGACTGTGAATTCCAATTCTAACTCTTCCTCCTCTTCCATTTATTAGTTACACAATATTGAGCAAGTTACTTAACTATTGCGAGGCTCAGCTTCTTCATGTATAAAATGCAGGCGAAAATAGCACCTACTTCAAAGAGCCATTGTAATCATTAAATGAGTTGATTGATGCAAAATGTTTAAAAGTGCTTGGCACATAGTGCTCAAGAAATGTTTTTAAATCTGTAATAGGATATATTGACATCTACCATACAGATTATAGCAAAGATTTGAGATAAGGCATGAAAAGTGCCCATCCCATCACACTGTCTGGTTTAAGTGGTTCTTAAGTCAGAAGATATCTTAGATTACCTGGAGATATTTTAATAAAACTAATCAAACTGCCTCACCCCAGACCAATTATATGAGCATCTCTATCAGTGAGTCCAGGGCATTTTTAAAAGCTCTTCCTTATGATTTTAATGTGCAGCCAGACTGAAAAATCACTTGTCTAGAAAACAGAGGTAATTACTACTCTCCATCTATATACACAAATGTATCCAAAACTACAAAAAAAGAAAAAAGAAAAAAAAATGTGTTCTGATTTATAAAAAGACTAAGCACTTTATAAAAAAACATTCCGGAGTTATTCTGCACACACCCACACTTCACCCAACCAAGTATGCATTTACTAAGCAGGAGGCAGCTGCCAGAGAAGCTGGTAGACATAAAAGAAAGCTTTAGTAGACACAGCCAAAGTATAGAAGTGTGAAAATGCCTCGTACATTGTCAGGGTTCAATGGTTGTTTGGGAAACAGTTGATACTATGTCAACCAACAAAGTCAATGGGAAAAGACTGGTTAGTAAATGATACTATGGCTTAAAGCAAGCTATGCATATGTATATGCATAAACACACACAGACATACACACACTCCTTGCCGTCCCTCTTTCTTTCACTGGAATTCTACCTCTGAACACTTTCCAAGGGCTCTTGACAGTATCACTATTGCCACAGAAATAAGCAATATGAGAAAGAAACGATATTATACCTTACATTCATAAGCATTTATACCTACTATATTTAACACTACCCTCTCCTATAAGACACTAGAAAATTGATGCTCTTAAAAATGAAAACTTATGTCTACACAAAACCACACACACGAATGTTTATAGCAACATTACGTATAATAGCCAAAAAGTAAAAATGATCCAAATGTCCATCAAAGAATAAATGAGTAAGTAAAATGTGGTATATCCATACAATGGAATATTACTTGGCAATAAAATTAAGTATCAATACATGCTACAATGTAGATAAACTCCAAAAACATTCTGCTAAGTAAATGAAGTCACACACAAAAGACCACTTACTCTGTGACTCTCCTTTATATGAAACACCCAGGATTAGTCAAATTCATAGAGACAAATAACTAGTTAGTGGCTGCCTTGGGTTGAGAGATGGGGGTGGATAGGTGGAGGAGTGCAGGAGAGCAGTAATGGAGAGTGACTAGTAAGTATGGGGTTTCTTTTTAGGGTGATGTGATGAAAACTTTCTAAAGTTACATAGTGGTGATGGTTACACAACTCTACCAAAAATCATCTAATTGAGATGAACTTTATGGTATGTAAATTATATCTCAATAAATCTGTTCAAAGATTGATATTCTTAAAGATGACTCTAATTTGCAAAAAAAAAAAAACTTTACAATATTTCATAGACTGTACCTAAGAAGATGAAATAATATGTATTTTAGGAAAAAATATTAAATATTTTAGTCTTTTATGTGGACATTTTGTTAATACAGTCAATCTCAGTTTTCAGTAGCATCAGGTTAATGAGGCTGGTGGACATGAACTTTGCAGAGCAGAAGATCAACTGCTACTTCACCGTCCTCACAGAAGAAAAATCTTTGGTGTGTGGGGACATCCTTATGCCTCACAGTATTTCCCAGGGAAGTCCTACCTGCTACTGTTCTCGGCTTGCCCTGGGCCAGCCTAAAAGTTAACTCACCTCCCTGTGGGCAGAGGCAAGTCCCAGGAGGCCCTGCATATTGGTAGGTTCTATTTAGGGTCACTGCTCTTTATCTGACCTGCCAGTTTTAATGTTATTTTTTAAATACCTTAGGAAAGTCTACTATGTTACCCAGTCAGTAGCCATTTACTCTTTTTCTCTTAGTTTACAGAACTACGATTTCGTTTAGTTTGCAAAGTGTACAAACACAATGGATACCTTGCATTTGCTTTTAAGTCAATCATGGTAATTTATTTCTTTGTTGGTGAGTGGTCTAATGACGGGCAAGATTTCCAGGCTTGGCTAATAAGGAGAAGTCTGCTTGAGGGTATATTAAAAATGTATATTCCTTGATTTAAAAAAGAAGATAGGGATGCTCAAAGATTGACCAGCTGTTTTGCTCCCTTCCTTGGCTGTGATTGCATGTAGATATTTTTAGACTATGAAGGGAGACACTTCCTAAATGAATTGGTTAGAGAAGTAGAAGAATAGCAAGATCCTGGGTCCATGATGAGATAACCAAGCTGTTGAACCAACTTTGGAAATGCCTACCTTCTGACTTTCTATTGTAAAGAATCATTAAATATTTTTTGCTTAATCCATCATGACTTAGGTGTCTATTACAGGCAATCAAAAGGATATAAACTAGTACATCTATCAACCTAAAGATACATAGTTCCTTCTAGGCTGAGGTTTTCTGATGGTCAGAATTAGGTTCGGCTATACATAAGCATAGTTTAAAAAAGCAAAAGTGGAAGAAGTTCAAAGGTAGGGACTCCAGAGACAATACGATGGTTCCACACTAATCAAGAACTCTGGTTTCTTCCCTTATTCTGCGCTATTGCCCTTAATCTGCCACCCTCACGATCACCTCGTTTTCTAAGGTGGCTGCTGGAACTCCAGGCTTTACATTCACATTCCAGGACAAAGGAAGGAGGAAAGGTGGAAGCACAGAAAAAGAGAACACCCTAGACCTGAATATCCTATAAGGTATGCCCTTGAAGTGCCATATAACACTCTGTTTATATCTCATTGACTAAGACTAGATCATGTGGTCACTGCTTATTACGAAGAAGTCTGAGAAATGTCTTCTAGCTGAATATCTTTTTGTGGGTCCCATTTTTATGAAAAAAATGTAAAATTGATATTGCAAAGACAATCAATTACATAGGGTTAAGCCCTCAGTTAATCTCAGTGTACTTTCCATGAACCAAAGGTGACAGAAGATGCTTTATGCAGTCTGTCCAAAGAAGTTGGGTTGGTAGACAGTACAGTCGGTGCATCATATGTCTCCAATGTAATCAAATGTATAGACTTTTTTAATATGACACTTTGAAAATGGGTAGCATATTTTAAAATAAAATCCAGATCAAATTCTTGGGTTACATGGAACATAGATTGAAAACCAGTAAAACGATGGATCGCTAGAGGCACACAGGTTGTCCCAGAAGATTGTGGAACTGCCCAGCAACAGGTGCCATTTGAGACAGGGAAACCATTCAGAAGAAGGAAACAGCACTGGGTACCACAACCATAATGTACCAAAGAATCTGTTTTGAAACTTTAATTTAAAAATTAGTTTATGAGAAACAATGAGTGTAATGACTCATGTGCCAGTAAAAGGTATTTTGAAAGAAAACAGAATAAAATATCTTCTGCTACCTTTGGTTAATTAAAGAGCATTCTTAGAATAAATAGCAAGTACTTTAAAACACTTAACTTTTACTACCCGTTATCTGTGTCAACCACTGTTTCCTCAAATCTGTGGTAACAAGGAAAAACATCTGGAACAAATTGGATACTGAAAATGATAAAAGACTGTGACATTTAGTTCTAATTTCAAATATTATGGAGCATCAAATGGACCCATTTTTCTCCCCAATTAACTTTATTTGAAAGAGATGTTATACATTTGGACTTACAAAATAAATTTCTGCTGATGAAATACTGCATTGACTATTCATTATCATAGAATCCCAAGTACGATGAAATTTGAAAACAGATTTTGGCTGCTAAAAAATATTTGGAAGCAACTGCACAAATTGTTTGAAAGCTACTGTCTTATTCTAAAAATGAAAGTCAGCCCAAATGTGGTTTGTATTTCTCTGACTTCCAACTCAAAAACGTTAAAAATAAGCATCACAAATCTTATAATTGGATGGAAACCTTACCCCTAGCCATATCCTAATTTATGACTGGATATGATTTTACAGAGTATCTGAGACCATATGTTTGGATTGTAACATCCTACCCCCACAAATCACCAGCATTGCACAATTTCAGGTTGAATTGATAACAGGGACTTTCCCTCTAATTCCCACCCAAACACGCCAAGGAAACAGATGTGTGTCTCTAAATCTATTACCTCACTGTTATCTCTCCTCTCAAGTCCATCTACCAGGCTGGCCATGCCAGGGCAGCATCTTCACAGGCCCTTCTCCCAGTGTTACAAGCACAGGCTCTTGGACACTGCCCTCTTCTTAACCTTCACGTTTCCATGTCTATTACTATCTCATTGCTTGATGACCACTAAAGTTTCTCATGCTGCCTGCTGCCCAAAAAGTGTTATTGTATCCCAAGATTAAGAAATTTTGCTTGCACAGAGACATGGAAGCTGAATTTTCCCTGTGGTTTTCAGTCCTGCTTCAGAGAGGCATAAGCTGGATGACCCTCCCCTCCACTGCAGCTCCTCTTGGAATTGTCTTATGTATCCACTTTTCACATAAAAAGTCATCTGAAGAAAAGTTACAAATTTATCTGTAAAAACTTTAAAAACCACATCTTCCCTCAGAAACGGCTTGAGGGAAGGCAAAGTGCTTGCTCCTTCTGGTACATAGAAAGTACCCAGCACTCACTCTCTCTCACACACACACACACACACACACACACACACACACACACACACACGAGCTGTGGGAAACAACGTATCTCTTTTTTTCTTCTAGAACAAGAGGGCCACCTGTTTCTCGTCTTCTGAATTTGAAAGAATAGTTCTGCATTCACGTTGTCCATGATCTAATGGCTGGAATAATATTATGATGCAGACTTTAATTTTTTTAACCGAACATTATTTTGTAAAACTGGTCTCAAGGGGAAACCCCTTGATCATTCCAGCTGCATCTCTCACAACTATCTTGGACTTGGCAATGTCTGTTTAGGGACTGGCATTAGCAGCTAGTTGTGAACCTAGCACACTGTCCCTTCTGTTGCATTTGGTGGCATCCTGGCCCAGTAGCACATTATTCTGCACTACCTCCTACAGGTGACTTTCAACTGGTCATGCTTTGCTATAAAAACCTTCCGTGCCTCTTCATCTCCTGGGGAGCAGTCTCGTAGCTTAGCAATTGAGTACAGGAGCCCTGGTTTCAGACTGCCTGAGATTAAATCCCCACTTTGCCACTTACCTGTTATGTGACCTTGAGCAAATTGATTCACTTAGCTAAATCGTAGCTTTGTCAGCAGCAAAATGCAGACTTAAAATAGCTCTTCCTTCTTCATAGGGTGCTGTGAGGAGAATGGCTCAGCCTGCTTCTGGCAATGCTTGGTCCATGTTGATCATTTGACAAATTAAACTAGTGTCGGGGCCTTCACTAAAATACACGCTGGCCTGCAAGCAGGGACCAATGGATTAGTGTAATAACCACATGCTGAACAAATGGAAGGACAGCTCCATAAAGTCTGAACTCTCCTGCTGAGAATGGACCATCACAAAGTGCATGTGCTGTGCTTGCCAGGAGGGTCCGTGTTAATTTCCTGGTTCCCTCTGTTCCAGTCACCTCAGCACATGGCAGCTTGGCTGCCTAACATGTTAAATGAGAGTAATATATAGCGAGGTGACCACAAAGGTGAAATCGGGTCACTCTGGAATGTCAGCATGGACCTGAGCAGAGTCTCTTCCTCTTCAAGGAAGGTCACGTGGAATTTAGTGAGCTAGGCCCAGCTCCCTTTGCAGTCCAAAGAACACAGGGTGCTTTGGGAAGAGAGTAGATGTGTTCTTAGCATAACACAGCCTGGGTTACAGTGCTTAGGAAACAGTGTTAAGACTACGTGGATAGAGGATCTGTGAAGAGGAGTCATCTTTGAGCTGTGAGGTTTACTGCATTTTAAACATGTCAGCCTAGAACAAGCAGCAGCCAGTGTGCAAGTTCTCTTTGTGCCCCTCCATCCCCCAGAAGATTAACACTCACTCTCTTCCTTCCCAGCCCTCAAGTTAGGAGACCCTAAAATAGTGCTTCACTGCCTGTACCACATGGCAGCAGAAACTGCAGAGGAGAAACGCCTCAGCATAAGTTGATATTCAAGGCCAATAAATGTGTCAGGTGCAAGAGAGAATTTGGAACTTGATAGTTTCCAAGGGAGGGTAGGTAGTCCCGGAAGTCTGGGGGGACTCTGAGGAGGAAAGGGGTGTGAAATATGGAGGGATGTGGAGGCTGTGACAGCCATGGAGGTGCTGCTAAAATCTCCTTTTAAGAATTGCTGTCCAGCTGCCAGAGGAGCAGTTAGCCGATGAGCTCCAGCTGTTAGCACCTTCGGAATTTGTCTCAGCTCTTTTGCTGAGGCCACAGTCTTATTAGGCATCTGCCAGCCAGTGACAAACAAGAGAATCTAACCATTTCTGCCCAGAGTAGGACCCCTCTAATGGGTATCTTTGTGTCAAAGCTCTCCGTTGGGTTAGCTGAGATTGGTCACATCTGCATCACAGCCTGAAGCTGTCCCAGCACAATCATGCTCTTCTTTCCCCCTTCATCTTTTGAAGATATTACCTCCCACTCCCTGACTCCCTTCCCCAAATTTCTTATGCTCCTAACCCAGCCTCAGCATCTGCTTTATGGGGGATCCAACTAACCTAGGAAGAAAGGAGGATCATTAGGAAAGGACAGAGAATACTCCTGGAAGGCACTTGAGAGGCCTAAAGCACATCCACACTGGACCCTCTAAAGCAATTAGGTCCTGCTTCTCTGTTTTTGACAAAGTGGTTAGGCAGGCAGATTTGAGGATTAGGGCCCAACACTCAATTTTAAATACCTTTCATGCCCCACCATGTTTTTTTAACATATTGTGTGAACCTTTGAATAGAGGACCATTGAAATCTTCTGGCGTGTTTGTATTGGCATCAGGGAATAGCAGGGGTACAGCTGCCTACCCCAAGTTCACTTGCAGGCTTAGAAATATCACAACTAAGAGCTCCAGGTTATCAAAAAGGTCCTCTCACTGGAGAGACTGTACAATGACAATTTTATTAACTCTGGCAATAGCTAAAGACATAAATGGAGAGAAAAGAGGAGGAGCTACTTCAGATTGTCCATATGTATATTATATAGCTCAGAGTCCTACAAACAGATGATACTCAAAAGCTTGTGGTATCTATTACTTTATTCATAAATTGGCCCAGTCCTTTTCTTTCGAGCTAATTTCCTAACCTATGTTTGTGTTAAATCCTCCTGCATATAACAGGGCTCTCATATAACCATGACCTAATGAGAAACTTTATTTTCTCAATCTAAAAGAAATTCAGAATTGGTATGGCGGCTCCATGGTCAGCAGGGACCCAGGCACTGTCTGCCTGTTAGTTCTGTGATCTTTATCTTATAGTTTCCAATTTTGAAATGACCTCATGGTCATAAGATGGCTATTGCAACTCCAGTCATCGCATCAATGGTCTAAGAAGCAGAAAAGAAGAAAAAGAAAAGGACAAAAAAAAGTGCATGTTTATGACTGTGTCAGGCCCTTTCAAAGATCTTTCCAAGAATTCCAATCCCACCCAAAAGCTTATGCTTATATCTCACTGGCCATTTTTGCTGCAAAAGATGCTGAGAAATATAGTTTTATAAATGGATTTTATTACTATATCCAATAAAGTTGAGGTTCCCTATGAAGAAGAAAAGAAGGGATAGTAATGTGGAGGCAACTAGCAGTCTCTGAACACTTTACCTTCAAGGTGGTTTCCTCATAATTCCTCAATCAAAGCAAGTCATCTCAGGCCAAGACTGCACTGACCTTGTGCATACTGCACCATCTTCTTTAGCTGCCCAAATCCAATCCATCCAAGGATTCAGGCATGAAGCCTTGCCTTCTCCATGAAGCCTCTCATAACCACTCTAGTCCAGTGACATCCAGTTCTCTTATTGGGAAGTTGTTCAGTTGGTTATTATTTAACTTTTCAATTATTAGTTCTATGCCACCAATGAAAATATGATCATCTGAAGGGCAAAATTAATAGGTT
The DNA here is from genome assembly GCF_902729225.1 of Pteropus medius. Lineage (NCBI taxonomy): Eukaryota > Metazoa > Chordata > Mammalia > Chiroptera > Pteropodidae > Pteropus > Pteropus medius. The sequence continues at coordinate 15,133,787 of NW_024345601.1, forward strand.
ATCATTATTTCACATAGCAACAGCTGGGTGCTAGGAACCATGTGCTAGATTAATTTAATTATAAAGTATTTCTAACTCATTTCTTCTAAATAAACTTTGGATTACTTTTCCCTTACACTGCACTCAAATTACAAATTAAATCTCCACAGAGTTTCATGAAGTCTCCCTACAGCCTATTCCCATTCATTTGGCATTTTATCTCACCAAGGGACATTGTGTACATGCCCTCCATTTAAGCAGACTCCCTAATCAGACATAGATTTCTAACCTACCTGCAGGTTAGAGAGGTTCTCGTCTTGTGCCAGACACTGCCACCTGCCCTATATCTCTTCCTTTCCCCACTAACAGAATCTTGACTTAAGATAGAGGGAGACTGGGAAGCAGTGATGTTCCCAGCTTAAAAAAACAAAACAAACAAACTACTTTCTCAACCCCCTTGCAGCCATAGGGGACCATGTGATACAGTTCTAGATATGAGATATGTAGGTGTCCATCTGACATAATTCTAGCCAATGAGATGGATGAATGGCCACGTGATACAGTCCTAGCCAAAGACATATAAATAGGAACTATTAGATGATCCCTCTGAAAAAAATTATTTTGTCTCATCCAGCACTCAATTTTTCCCTTTCATCCTTTCTCTCTTCTTCAACTAGAATATATACAAATGTAGTTGGTGAAGCAATCACCCTGGTACCATGAAATAAGCATGAAGACAAAAACCACATGGTAAGAATGGTTAGACAGAAAGATAAGCGACTGGTCCCTGATGGCACAGAGGAGCTGCAGTCCTACAATAGCTACCTTCTGACTTCATTTTGTGAGAAAAAAATTAACCTCTTGCTAAGTTTAGCAACCTTCACTCAGGTCCCGGTAACCATCCACAGAAAGCAATTCTAACCAGTAACCCACTGGGAGGGGCGTCCCAGCAGCTAAATGTTCAACCTAAGCAGGAAGTTGCTATTGGACTCGGGCACTCTTCTAGCGCAGCACTTTAAATGCAGACTTCCCAGAGCTCTGCAACTTTAATTGGAATTTGTGGCTGCACTGGGTGCTGTGCTGCTGCTGCTGCCAGACCTTCCTCAGACACTGTAGTTCCTTTTCTCTTTAATTTGGCATAATGGACAATAAGTTTTCATCATTAGTAGTGCCCAAATATCAACAATTTATGCATTTTCATAAAATCTTTAAATAAATGGTGGAAGAACGAATGGTAAGCCATGCATCATTCAGAATGTAATGAAGAAAAAGCTGCTGGAAATGAGATGCCATCTCAATTACTAACGATTTATCAAGACACATTTTTAAGATCAGTGTGACATACCTTTGAAAACGGTTGTTTTTCACCATGTGATGTTAAATCCAATTCCAATATATTCAGAATACAATACAGTATAAATCTTTCAGCCTCACTAAATTCTGAGAAATATTCTTTTTCTTAATTACAGTAAGTAGGTGCTAAGAAAACAGAGTTGGCCCTTCAGCTATCAGAAATTTTCAACTCTTCCTAAATCAGATTCCTGACCATGCCTGATGTAGTGACCAACCAATGGTCTCCATTTACCCAGAACTAAGGAGTTATCAGAATACAGAAACTTACTGGTATAACCAGGAAAGTTCTAGAGATAGGTTAGTCACTCTACCTTCCCAAGCCTCTCAACAACAACAACAACAACAACAAAAAAAACCCAGAAAACAAGGAAAAAGGGGTGCCACCGCTCTCCCGAACTACAATTCATCCCTCTGGCCCTTGTTCTCTGTGTCTGTGGTAGTCAGTTAACGGGCATTTTTCATAAGCCCTTGTGTCTGTTTTATCACTCACGTTCCAGGCTCCAGCCTAGGCCCAGGGGATATTATGATAAATAGGAGAGATGAGATTTTTGCTTTCCTACAATATCAATTTTAGTAGGGAAAATTGATAATGAACATGTAAAAAAAAAAGAAATGAACACTCTAACTTTGAAGAAGTAAAAATGATGAAGAAATACTAGAATAGGAGAGAAACACACAGAAGGGGGCCTGCAAGAGTGAAGGCCCCATCACCCTTGGCCTGGCTCTGATTTTCTCAAAGACCTGGTCCTCCCCACAGCTGATAGGGGAAGGGAGGATTAGGGGACAAGGACACACCCATTTTCTGCACTGTACCCTCTCTTCTACACTACGGTCCTGGAATCCCCACTGCCCTGCTCAAATGGGCCAGGCTTGCCTAGAGGACCTATCCACAGGTATAAGCCACTACATAGATGGGTGCACCTCTCAGCCTAAGGAGTTTGTTGGAGGGCTTGTGGAGGTGGAGGGAGTGGAGACCCCTCAGGGTGTGAGAGTTGAAGATAAGAGGAAAACTACGGAGGCCTCTGGTCTTGGGGTAATGACTGGGTCTCCTTGCGCTGCCATGTTCTGGCACAAAACTCCACACTCTGAAATTCTAAACATGAACCTGGCCTTCCTACTTTGTCAGGCTATGAAGTTAGAATATATATTTTTTAACCATTTTCTAGCTTGATACACACACCCCCATATATGTAATTTACACATTTATGTGCACAAGGGATATATATGTGTGTGCATACACACATATACACACAGATGTATAGACATCCTTATACACATAAATGTCCACACATACACATACCTTGGAACAAAAAGAATAACAACTGATTCTGTGGTCATCCTCTAGTCTCAAGAATACCTGAGGATTTGACCCTCGGTCTACATTACCTCAGAGAATCATTAGGAGAATGTCTATACTGGGTCCAAGATGAATGAGAATCCAGCAGATGATCGTCTACCATTCCAAGCACCTGTAACTCATTACTGAGACTATTGAGAACTGAGAAACCGGTATTGATGAGCTACAGCTGCAGCAGAGAAGGGGCGCTACTCACAAACCCCTGAGGGTCCCTGAGTGGGTCAGGGAAGCAGACTCTGCGAAAGAGATCTCCACGCAGGAAGTTTCTGGAAGACAACTCTAGGGATCCACACCTATGAAGGAGTGAAGGCAAGGGGATTGGGTAAGGGGAGAAAGAGCATTGAGATTTATTTGCAAAAGAGGATTCAGCTGATCTCCTGGGAAGGGGGAAGGGATGGTCCTTCAGAAATTTCCTATATTGGGGTGACTCTTGAAATAGACTCAGCTGTAAATCTGTAAACCATCAGCAGCCGCAACCTCTGGGGCATATGGGGAAGGGGGAAAACAGATGGGGACCTGGGCAGTGCCCCTCGGAATCTACCAGAGGGAATATGTGACTCACTATTTATAAAGTTTGCATTTTTCTGTAGCTGAGGTGGTCAGTAACCTCCCAGGCCTGTCTCTTGTGACATACACATCACACTGTCTTTGACATCCATAAAGACAATTGGGGCTTTTAAGTTTGAACATCAGTCTAAACCCAAGGCCATCTGTACTGGTCCACCAGCAGGAACATCTAAGGACTCCATTTGTACCCATGCTCCAGATTCAGAGAGGTCAGTGCAGGCCTGGACAGCGAAACATACAATAAGAAGGCCAGTGTTACCGTGCAAGCACAGTGCAGGTCTCTTTGAGGAGGTTGTGATGAGAAATGTTATATTAAAAGATTTCTTAAATAGGTCACAAAAAACACTGACTGTAGAAGGAAAGGTTGCTAAATTTGCCTTCGGAACTTCTGTTTATCAAAAGACACTATTAAGAGAGTGAAGAGAAGCTATGGACCAGGAGATATAAGCAACACATGTGCCTGAAAAAAAGCTCATATCCAAAATATGTAAAGAACTTCTGTAAATCAATAAGAAAAAGATAGGCAATTAAAAAAAAAAAAAGACAGAAAACTTGATTTGTACTTCACCAAAGAGGCTATCTAAATGGCTAATAAGCATATGAAAAGTTGCTCAGAATTATTAGTTATAAGAAAAACACATATTAAAATCATGATGAGACCTGGCTATACACCCACCAGAATAGCTAAAAGTTGATATCAAATGCTGACAAGGATGTAAAGCAACGAGAGTTCTCATACACTGCTGGTGGGAGGGTAAACTGGTACAACCACTTTTGAACAACAATTCGGCAATACCTATTACAGCTAAACATATCTCTATCCTACGGTCCAATAATTCTACTCTTGGACATGTAACCAAGATTGTCTACAGCAGTGTTAATCATAACAACCCAAAACTAGAACCAAATATCCTTCTGCAAAAAATGAATAAATGAACTCTAACATGTTCACACAATGGAATACTACGTTGCAATACAACCAACTCCTGGTATAGTGACAATGTGCATAGATCTCATAGATATTATGTTGAGCAGGAGCAGCAGACACAAAGCAGTATATGCTGTTTGACTGTATTTATACGAAATTCAAGAACAAGCACAAGTGGTCCATGGTGATATTCAGAATACTTTTTAACCCCTGGAAAGGGTGAGATATTGACAAAGGAGTACCAGGGAGCCTTCTAAGAGCCTGAAAATGCTTTATATCTTGATCTGGGTTGTTGTTTTAAGGGTATATACATATATAAAAAATGCATCAACCTGTGTACATAAAACTTGGGTGCTTTAGTGTCTGATGTTATATCTCAAAAAAAGTGAATTGCTCTTAATAATAATAATAAATAATAATAAGGAGGAAGAGAAGGAGGAGGAGGAAATGGGAGAATAAAATGAAAAAGAAAACCACCAGCTATGAGACCACCAGGAAAATTTCAGGCAGAGAAAACAGTGTCAAGTTCCTGAAGCAATAATGAGCTAGGCATAGATGGCGACATGCAGCCTTCGCCAGCTTGTAACAGGCAAGGAAGGGAATAGCACCTCATCAAGCCGAGAGAAGAGACTGGGCTGCTCAAGTACATCCTTATGATTATGGGAGAGTCTGGATTTTAACATAAGGTCAATGAGAAACAACTGGCCAGTTAGTTTTAAGTAGCTGGGAAGGGGTCTCATTATCTGGTTTACGAGCTTTTTCTAAAATCACTTCGGCTGCTGGGGTGAGAAAGGATGGTGTTGTAAGGGGCAACAGTACACGCAAGCAGGGAGGCCGTTCATGAGACTATTGAAATTTATGGCAGGAAAAACTATTAGAGGCAGACGTGCTAGCAAGGATCAAAAGAAATTTTGATCGTTTTTCATTTGCCACTCAGGACCCCCTCTCACCCTTCTCACTCTGTCCTACGGTGGTGGCTATATGGACACCTTTAATAAGCTCCTTTCTCTCTGACTACTGGTTGGCTCAGCAGATCAGAGGGCAGGAGGAGAATAAGGTGGGTGTTAATTCCCCCGACCCCCTTCCCAATGCGTTACCACAAGTTGGCCAAAGACAACAGCTCCTGTCAAGCAGCCCTTTCCTACAGTTATGCAATCTAGGTTCTAGGCTCCCTCTCTCACCCCCACAGACCCACCTACACCTTTGTAATGATTCACTTTACTTAATTATTCCCAATTACCCCATTTGAGTGTGTGATTTTTTTTCTGCTGAGTATGAATTCCATACAGTATTAAAACATGACCATTGCTAGATGCATTAGGATGACCCAGAGGTCAAGACAAGGATAACATATGTCTCATGTGCTCCTACTAAAGCAGGGAAGTTCTTAATGTATTTTCGAAGGGTTTCCATTCAAAATAGCAGTGTTGTGTTTGAAGAGGCCAGATTCAGTTATTTGGAAAATCTTTCATATGCAGCATTTCATTCTGAGACAAGGTTAAATAAATGAGTATGTTTATACACTTTAAAGTCCTCTTACATTTCTCCCCAGTAGCAAGTCTCATAACTGAAATTAATTATTTATATTTTTTATACCCATCTTCCTTATTAGATTCTAAGCTCCATGGAGATGGCCTGTGGAAATGGCCCGGGACGAGGTCCATCTTATTGTTCACTGTATGTCCAAGACCTAGAATGATACTTGACAGAGAATTGAATAAATATGTATTGTTGAAGAATGGAACTGAAAGAGGAGGATGAGAGGAGAGGGAAAAGAGAATAAGACTTAGTATCAGAAGATGAGGATAGAGATCCCAAGTCTCCCACTTTCCATTCATTGTGTATTCATAAGCATCTAAGTTCTCAGGGCTTTCATTTCCATATGTGTAGGAATACCAAATTAAGCTAAGAACTCCATCCCTATATAATATTTGTGAAGATCAAATGAGATAATACTTAAAAAAGTAAATGAAGCACTAAATGAAGCAGCTATAAAATAGGAGATGTTGTTATTATAATAGAAGCAGCATCAGTAACATGAGCCTGGGCCTGGTTTTTATGCAGCACACGACAGCTTTCGTGGGCAGGGAAAGATATTATAGTTTTTACAGTTTTCATTTAAGAACAATTCGGCTCAAGTTGCTGCAAACCTTGGAATCTGGTAATGTGCATCTAGGTATTAAGGAATTCAGACAGCCGTGTATAAAACATAACAAGATAACATGTGCCTTATTCTCCCTGGCTCCTGAAGCAGTAAAGTAAAGCAAAAGGCCAATAGATGCAATCATTTCAGGCGACTTCAGGAGCATGGCACGCAATCAACGCACCTTAACTCCATCATATCCAAACACCATTGCTGGAGCAGGGCCGGATAAGAAGGGGGATTGAAAAACCTGAGAAGCAGTGAGTTAAATCTTTGTTGAAGGACTCTCAAACTAATAGTATGTTTGATCTTGTGTATGACCATAATTCATATCTAAATAGTAGTAAGTCCTCTTAATTTATATAAACTCTTAAAAATGAAATATGAAAAATGGAGGGGGGAAGAGAAAGAGAGAGAGAGAGATATTAATTGATTTTAAGGAATGCAATTATGGAAGCCAGGGACCCCCGAATCTGCTGGATGGGCTGGCAGACTTAAAGACCAGGTAAGGGCCAAGTTATAGTTCAATACTGTGAGCATGTCTCATGCTACTGCACCTATTTTCTAATGCTATCTGCTCTTACTTGGATGTTCTTTATTCTTCCAGTGATCAAAATTCTGTTCATTCTTTAAGGTACTAAACTGTTATTTTCTAGTGATACTTTCCCTAAGTACTGATTCTCTCTTTCCCTTTCCCTTATCAGAATTAATGATACAGAAGTACTGATTCTCTCTTTCCCTTTCCCTCATCAGAATTAATCACTTCCACTTTCAGGCTTTCAGGCACTATTTATAATTCCCTATCGAGAGGTCTGAATATGATCTGACTTATTTTATGGTTTGCCGTGTACTTGTTTCTCTTGCCATCCATTCTCTACAAATCATAAATTCTTTGAGAATAGGGACTAGAATTCCCTCTTTTTTATTCCCAGTAACAGTGTCTACTATAGAATAGGTACACTTATTTAGCATTTATTTTGTGCATTTATTTGTTATACAATAGGGTACATTTATTTAGTATATAATAGGTGCATCTATTTAGCACCAACATGGAGTGAGACACTATATGAATTACATATACAATATCTCTAATTGTGACAAAAGCCTAAGAATTCGATATTATCCCCATAATACAGATGAAGAAACTGAGGCTCAAAGAGGTTAACTGCCTAAGACTACATAGTAGCCTAAATTTCAGTCTAGCTTCACTGCAAGCTTCAAACAATCAAATGCCTTATTCATGACCAGCACAGAGCATCTCTAAAATGAAGGAGAGTACACTCACAGGCATTTGCTATTTATCACTTTAGTGTACAATCTTTGGGAATGAAAATAATCATTTTTCATTCCCAAATCGTTCCGCACCAAAACAAGCACAAATACATGATACAAATTTGCTTTAAAAATTACACTAGAAGCAGAAATATCACATATTCTCATTCTGTGTTGTTGAATAGGATATGTTTTATGGATTAATGAAATCGAGGATGAGTAGCTACTAAATCTAGCCATAAAAGGAGACATTCTGGATCATAAAGCATATTTTATTCATTTTGACAGTTGTAGTTTAATTTTAAGTATTTATGATATTACTTCATAGTAAATATGTCTAATTCATGAAAGCTAGATAATTTGATACTTAACTCTGGAAATTTGCTCAAGTTTTTGCCGTTAAAGCTATGTGTAAATGGATTTTGTGCTAAGAATTATGGGTTTTATGTAGTAATGACATGAAAATTATCCATATTCCACTCTACTTTAAAGGCACTATTCTATGACTACTACCATTACTATTACCAAGACAACTACACTTGATTTTGTGGAAGTAAATCAACTTACATATCTTCTATTATATACCATTTGAATGACTATGAAAAATGCCGTGAGGAATTATTGTTGTATAAAATTTTTTACCATTTGAGCTCACTTAAAAAAAATCATTGCGTGGTATAAGCTTTGCAACCTACAGAATTACACATTGTTATGTCAACAAAGTTTTTACTTTTAAAAGAAATAGTTGATTCCTATAGAAAATCCTTTTTGTTATTGTGCAACTTCTTTATGTTTGAGTCTAAAGAGCAATGGGATTTTAAGTGATTTAAATCTTAATAAAGACCACAGCTGTGACTCTAGCACCAGCTGAGAGGGGACCTAGTCTCTGGGTCCAATGTACTATGACATATTTACAAAAGAAAGCAAAGGACATAACCTTTGGCTTCTCTGAAAATCCTGACATGAAGATTGGGCTGTGATTTAGGGCGATGCTGCGAGGAATCGTCACGGGAGCTTCTGGTCTTGTTCATATTTATGAGCAGTTGTTGGTCATATAAACCCTCTGAGACCCTCCGCATTACCTGTAATTCACATCTCAGATACCAAGAGGAAAGCCCCGAAGCAGGGAAAAACTCTCTTTTTGAAAACAGAATGAAAGTTAAAATAAGAGAAGCCTTGAGATCGTGTTTCTGCCATGTCACGGAGTAGAAGACAAGGGAGAGGAACGAGGGTACGGGTTGTCCCAGTCCTCCATATCTCATGAGAGAGCTTTTCTGCTCTAAAGCGCTTTAGAATTGCCAATCAGTCTCTCCACCAATACCTTAGGAGAGCACTAAGAGGCTTTTCTTAGTATTTGATCATTGATTTGTGGTACAGACAAATCTCATACCTGGGCCCCAGGGACTAGAGCAGTGAAGAGATTTTCGCTATCATAGGAAGGCCCTAGAGGCGGCTGGAGACTGTGGATTAAATTCTGTCCCAATGCGGAAACCCTAATCTGATAGGACTCGGAAAGAATGGGCAGAGGGCAAGTGTATGCACTTAATGTGTCCCACCCAAACCACAAAGCAGGCTCCATAACATTCTCAGCAGATAACTTCTCAAATTAAAAAAAAAAAAAAATTCACTGTAGTGTATAGCTTTGCCAGAAGAACCACTTGGGCCAGGATTTGTATTCTCCAGAGGCTTTCCAATTTCCTTTAAAAGAGGTTGTACATGTAGTTAGTTACAGAGATGCACCGACAAGATTGGAAAATGAAGATGAGCAACACATACCTTTAATTTTTGTCCACTAGCTGAACCACACCAGCCAACTTTAGTGAACAATGAATTGATATATAAAATAAATCCCATGGTTATCTTTCGGGTTTATATATTTGTTCAAATATTTGTTTTTAATTTTAAAACTTAAAAAATATACTATTTTTAATATTAGTGTCTTAATATCCTAGAAAATTCAAAAGGTGAGAGTCGACAGAGCACAAAAGACCAAGAATGAGAGACAAAGAAAGGAAGTCACTTGCATGTCTGCTCTGACCCTTTCCATAGCATATTGTCTTTACCCTGTCTCGGTGCCACAAACCCTACTTAACTTTCACATGATCCTCCCTGGCTCTGAGACACAACCAACCTCTCCCATTCCAGAAGACCCATATCACTTCAGCACTCCTTTATTTTGGCATTTAGCTGTTTTGATCTTTCAATCAAGTCAAAAAGTACGTTGACTTCTACGTTCATTCCCTCTTTTCTTGGCTAAGTCATACGCAGGCTTACCTCTCATACAACTCAGGCATCACCTCTCCCAAGAATTCTTCTAATACTCACCTCCCTTTGCCCCACTTCCCCATTCATCGTCACCCAATGTGCTCCTTTAGCATCTTGGACACTCCTGTATCTCTGCCCTTGCCACAGCAAAAAGATAATCTATTTACATGTCATTCTCACTGGGTTGTAATCTGCTCTGAATCAGGGATTCTGCCTTAAGTATATTTCTCTCCCCAGCAGCTAGAACAGTGCATGGTGCAGAGCTGGAACTCAATAAATGTTTGTCGGACTTCAGGAACTACTTTGAATTAGTTATTCCCATTTCAGTCTTATCTCCCTTATCAGTTTCTCTGCTTCACAAGGTGGGTAAGATGTATATCTTATCTCATGAATATCTCTAACATTTGGTGCATAACAGGACTTAATAAATATTTGTTGAATGAGTGAACGAAAGTATCTTGACCTTAGCCTCCCACTACGAACTGCAATGTGTAGAAAAAATGAGAACATAAAAATTCCATCTGTGGAAGAATTTTCTTATTTACAACAATATTTTATTTCTAAATTCACTGTCAAGAGGATACTGTATATTTCCTTTCTTTGGTTTTTGCCAGAAGAGAACATCTGCTGAAGCCTAGAAGGAAACTATACCTGTGGTTAAGGATAGGGCAGGAACTCAAGAGTTTTCCAGATGTTTTCAACAAATCTCTGATTTTGAAGTGTCTAGGGAAAGTCATCAATGAGACATAGCCCAGGTAGAATAAAAAACTTTGCCAGTGTTTATTCATTCACGCAGTATGTCAACAAGCATTTATTGAACACCTTCTCTGGGCCAGATGAGGCTCTGTGCCAGATGTCAGGGAAACATGGACGGGTAACAGATGAACAAGGCTTCAGAGTCTAGTGGGAAATTCACAACAATTAAACTAGCATCTCTCTTTCTCTGTGGTAACTGCTGTGTTAGCAGTAAACACCCGGTGTGAATGAAGCAAAGGTTAGAAATATTTTTTTCTGGAAACTTCTCTTTATTCCCTGAATTGGCAGAGCCAAGTGTGGCCTTGTGAGACTGGTGATTACCTTGACTGAGAAGCTGATGGCACTAGAATGACCCTGGGACAGGAGTGAAATGGCTATAGAGAGTTGTCTGCATTCGGATTTTGCTTTTCCATTTATTGAGTGTAGACCAGGACTTCTCACATTTTCATGTGCATATTAATCATTTGAGAAGACTGTTAAAAATGCGTATTCTCTATCACTGGGATTGAGGGAAGAAACTTGAGATCCTGCATTTCTAACAAGGTCCAAGGTGATGCCAATGCTGCTGGCTCATGGACCACACTTTGAGTTGCGAAACTACAGAAGAAAAAGCACTGGCTTCCGAAGGCTAACAGACATGGATATCAAATCTCAACTCTAACATTGACTATCTGTGTAGCTTTTGGTAAATTAATGCTGTTTCCTGATGCCCAGTGTGTAGCATTTATTAAATAAATAAATAAAATAAAGTCCACATAATAAGGTTGCTGTGAGGATTAAATGAGAGCGTTCAGAATAGATGCTCAATAATTACCAGCTCTTACTAGAAAGACTTCTATTTTTCTTCAAATGTGTTTGGAAATTATCAGAAAAAATTCTAAGCCTTCCATATTCTGATAGATTCTTACTCTTGGTCAGCATTCTCTGTTTTTCTCTCTGTGGGCCCATTGTTTGAGATTTCTTTTTTATTCCCAACACCTATCAACTTAATATCAGATGCTATTCATGAACTAGATGGCTTGTTTATCTGAGTTATTAATGAAGTTGTTAAGCGGGACTGGAGGGGAAAGCAAGAGCATTCTGCTCTCTGCCTCTCCATAAATCACTACCCTGAGCTGAGATGGCTTCTGCCACTTGTCAGTTCCTATCATCGCACTCATCTCAATGAATTTGAATGAATTTCATGATTAAAGTTTCATGAGATGCCACATCAAACATTCTCTAAACTCCAAGTTCTAACACTTCAACAGTACTTGCTTTTGTCTTCCCATCTCCAGTTTTATCACAAAAAAAGCACATGCAGGTGCACCTTGCAGGATAAGATATTTTTCCTTTAGATATCCCCACTGCTAACTTCCCCATAAAGCTGTTATCTCTTCGGTGTTGAGCAGCTTGCTTTCAGCTTCAGCTCTCCACCTGACAGGTGACCAGATGGTTCTGTGCATAATCTATGCCTTTTACCTTGGTAATAAATCTGGTGGCCATACACCTGACAGCTTGCCTGTGGCTCCAGTCACCTGCATATTCGTGCTGCTGAACCCAGGCTGGCATTGCCCCATCTTCCTGTCACACACAAATAATTTCCACATATAGCCATTTGCTCCCAGAACCACAAGAACAACTTTTCAATGATTATGACTGGCTTGGGTTCACATGCTCCACAACAGAGAAATAGGCCTGTTTTCTTCTGAAAATGGGAACAAAGGTTTCCTGGCCTGGAATCTACAGGGCTTTCCGCCATCAAATACATCTGCACTTTAACATCATCAAATGAGAATTCCTTAGGCTTCTCTGAACAATTCTGTATCAAGTGAGTTAACAGCCATGACCTCAAACTTGAAACACTAATAGGACCCTACAGAAAAGATTAAAGAGATTTCAGAATCCACATCCAGAATGTTATACACTGGCATCTTCTTGACTCGTTTCTTAAAGGAAGCTCATCATTATCCCCAGAAGGCAGAAACTAATACAGAGTTTGCAGGTTTGCTACAGCCTTCTTGAAAAAGAGATATGTGGTATGTAGTAAAAAGGTGGAGTCTGCAGAATTAAGGCAAAGATGCAGTTTAAATGCTTGTGAAGAAAAGGCTATTAACTAGCAGACTTGTTCTTTCCCAGCTCCCAAAAAATATTCGATTTTTTTTGTCTCAAATTTCTCTTTTTTCCTATTCATAAATTGCAAGACACAAAATTGGAGTTTTTCTAAAATTTGACGATTTCTAACAGAAAGCATTTGCCTAGGCCTTTTGCATTCTTTCATCTATTGTCTTTCTTTCTCTCAGTACCCACACTTGCACACACATACACACACATTCACACCCCTCTGTTGTTTCACCATCATCTGTAGCTCTGCTGTTCAATACAATAACCAAAAGTATCTCTTCAAACATAAATTAGTTAAAATGCAAAAATTTTTTATTTCAGTTTCAATAGCCACATGCAACTAGTTGCTGCTGCATTTAACAGTATAAATATAGAATATTTCTAGCATCGCAGAAAGTTCTATTGACCAATATTGACCTATGCAGTACATATCATATGAAAAACACTCAAGAAATAGATTTTTAATTGGCTAAATGAATATGTACTATAATTTTTCCAAATATATTTTTCCTCTTTCTTCTCTTCAACTTCACTAAAATTTGCCTATTTATTTAAGGGTAAATGAATTTGAATTCCCCACCTCACATCATACTACTCATCAAGCCATCTTATTTGTCATACATGTCAATATTTAAAATAACAAAAACTACTAAAAAGAAATATAGGAGAAGAATTACATAAACTTGAGATGGGGAAGAACTTTCCAATCTGGAGAAGAAAAGATTCACAGATTTCTCAGTGTATAAATTTCAAATTTCTAAAAACAAGTTAAATTAAAAGACCAACAAACATGTGGGAACTATTTAACATATGTGATTGCTAAGGGGTTAAATTCTTAATATACAAAAATTTTAAAAATCAATTTAAAAACATCCCAGTAGAAAATGGACAAAAGATAAGAGCAGCCAATGCGCAAGTCTACGAATAGTCATTTTACCCATTAAAAAAGCTGAACCTTCCAACTAATCAAATAAATAAAATAACAGCAACAATAAGACTTTCTTTTTTTAATTAATTAATTTATTTTTATGATGACATTGGTTAATGAAATCCAGTAAGTTTCAGCTATGCATTTTAATAGTAAGGCATATATATATATTTACATTGCGTGTTTACCTCCCATAGTTAGATTTCTTTCTGTCACCACATATTTGACCGCTTTTACCCCCACCTACCTCCTTTCAACCCCCTACCCTCTGGTAAACAATAAAATTTTCATTTTCACTTATCAGTCTGGTAAAGATTAAAAATACTCTCATAATTAATACTGACAGGGTTGTGGGAAAATAGGTACATTCAATCTTGATGTTCTGAATTGTAAATTGATGTGGGCTTTGGGGAAGGCACTTTGGCAGTTTCAACCAAAATTTTAAATTTGCCTACATCTTTATTAGCAATTCCATTTCTAGAAGTTCATCCTACAGCAGTACTTGGACAAATACATAGACATTTATGTACCTAGAAGTTTATGACAGCATTGTTTACAAGAGAGATAAATAGACACATCTGAAAGTCTACTAGCAATTTACATGTATGTAATGAAATATTGTTTAATTGTCTTATAAAGGAATTTAATAGTAAAATAATATACTGTTAAGTCAAAAACACAAGATGCAAAATAATTTGTATATTATCACCTCCATGTGTATTAAACATATGTGTACACATAAAGAGAGAGAGAATATTTATTGAGGGTTTATCTTGGCCGATCTCTGTTTTAACTACTTTATATATTAATTCATGTCATCTTCATATAAACCTATGGTGTAGGTAATATTTTTATCTCTATTTTACAAATAAGGAGACTGATCGCTAGCATAAAAATCACTTAGCTAATAAATGGTGAAATTAGGATTTGAATTCAGGGAGTTTAGGCCCAGAGTCTGCCCACTTAATACTGCCAAGTAATGTGTGTGTGTTGGGGGATAGTGAGAGGATAGAGCAAGAAATGATCGATTTCCAATGTTTAACTTTGGCTACATCTGGTCAGTGGAATTAGGTTTAGAGGTGATTGGATGAGGAAGAATGTGACAAAAAAAGTTTTGTTTTGTTTTGTTTTAAAAGCCAGAAAAAAAAATGAGAAATTTTTACTTATTTCAATTTTATAATGCTTAAATTTTTATAATAAGCATTATTACTTTTACAATAAAAAATTCAAATCTGGAAAAACATATTCTATCTCATTTTCTCCAAAGAGTTTAGAAATAATGTTTTTATTTTAAAAAGAAAAAGAGCGTAAATGAGATTCACGGACAGCTTGGAAATTTCACACACATCTAGGAAACGGGAGAAAAATAACTCATTTCCTGGCAAAGATTGAAGCTGAGTGGAATCTTCTGGTTTCAGGAGAGACTTGCAAAACCCAAGAGCACACTGGCCAAGAACCAAGCTCCAGAGTCAGCTGCCTGTGCTGCAAGCCCTGCTTGGCCACACATGTGCCTTATTTTTCCCTGAGTCTCGACTTGGCCATACTAAGCTTTGGTTTCCTTCACCTGCATAGAGGGAATAATGATTGGTCCTCCCCATAGGCTTGTGGTGAGTAGTATAAAAGGTCAGAGTTAAGCACTTTGTGCAATGCCTAGTGCATTGTTAGTCTCAATCAGCTTTGGCTACTGTGTTCATCATTGCCACATTGAACTTTCATCATTCGTCCTGGCAATATGGAATCAAAATTGCAAGTTGACTGAGTCATGGGAGCAGCCAAGAAACCAGGGTAACTTTGGGGTTGGAGGAAGAAAATTTCCTCTACCCTCCGAGGTTCTTTTGTCTGGTCTAATAATTTAACCTACATGAAAAAGAATAGATTAGCAAGAGAAAACAACAAAATTTCATTACATATGTATGTATAGGAACCCCACATACATGAGAGAGTCAGAGACCTCACATACATAAGAGCTTCAGAAACAGAAAGTTAAGGTGAGGTATATATGACACTCTGAGCTAAGGATGAGATAAGGCACCTTGAAGCTTCAGAGGAGAGAAGCATCATTCGCAGGATGATAAGAAAAGCAGATGTTCAGTAATTGCAAGTTTGCCTGGCCATGTAGATAGGTCAAAGGATATGATCTTCTATAATAACTTAATATGGGCAAGGCCTCTCGTTTAAATTCTTCTAAGTAGTTAATGGGGTGGGCAGAAGTTTCTCTTGAGCCCACAGGGTCTCGATTGCCTTTAGCTCAAAATAATCCACATACAACAGTGGCACATCTTGGGGTGACTTGTTTTGAACTCCTTCACAACTAACTTGGCAAGCTAAGTAGGGGGTATAAGTATAAATAAGAGACTATGGCCAAAGAACTACTGATAAAAACTATAAGAAAGCCTGACTTATGAATGCAATAATCAGCCCTTGAATGAGGTACTACAGACAATTAAGTTTTGGAAATCCAACCTATGTGTATCACCTCTCAGAGTAAGCAGGCAATTTTGTTCAGAGAGATGGTGTCTGCCTTTGTTCTCCTGTTTGCTCCTTAAGGATGAAAATCTCCAGTAACCTTATAAACGCTTCTCATTTCCAAAGCTCTTGCTCTTGGTTTAAAGCTCCTATGTTTTACTTATAAGGAAAGAATATGTATTTAGGAGGTGCACATGCAAAACCTTTATGAAAAAATAGAAGACCAAAAGAAAAAATACCAGAAACTCCTTTTAAATACAAGGGCCCAGAAAGTATTCCGTCTAGAATTTAATTGCCATATGATTGAAATGTATAGTTTTGAAAATGGCTGTGTCAACAAACCACACCTTCTGCCTCAATGTCCAACCTGCTCCACATTGCACATACACATTTGCACAGACACAGATACATACGCACGCATGCACACGCACATGCTCACGCACATGCATGTACACACACATGTCTTGTCTCCCACATATTCAAATACTATTTTGAAATAAAAAAGCACAGCCAGGTTAATAAAACAGACTTGAGGCTGTGTTCTGTTTGTTCATTAAACTATAAAGCATTTTAAACCTGCAATTAATTTTAGGTAAATTAAAGACATAACACAGCTATGACATTATTGCAAGAGCATTTGTGCTAATATCTTACTTTTTTTTATGCTAAATCCCTCTGCTGAAAGGTTTAACAACCATTTATATTTATAACTGCTTTCTAGATTTTTTTTTTTTTTTTGCCTACCTCAGTTGTCAAAGCATTAATGAATCTGGCTGTTGGGAAGAATTCCAATTCAGAGTTATTTTTCCATGAGGTACTTAAGACTCCACACAGCAGCTCATGATTATGTTGGCAGTGGCTTTGCATAACTGTTGGTTTCCTGTAGTATAAATAAGTGAACAGCTAAGAATGCTAATGTTTTGCTTTGACCAAGAAAAATCTCTCAATAAATGACAAGGAATTACCCTCTTTGGACTACTTAAATTATTTTTTTCTTTAAAGGGGTAAATTAAACCAAAGTAATGGAGAAGAGTGATCATGTAATATATGCTACCACTTTGAGATTAGTCTTCAAGTTAAAAAAAAATATTCAAATTGTTTAATTACCAAAGTTCTTTCTGGTTGACAACCTCAACTGGAAAAAGGCCACAAAGGTCATTGGTGAACACCAACACAGACAAGATCCATCTGTGGCTGAATGCAATACAAAGAAAGTCAGAGCCTTAGCTCTCTTGAGATTTAGATTGAAAAGGAAGAAAAAGAAGGTTGGGCTAGGAGAGAGGACAGATCAGGACGTTAGGAAGGAAAGACAGCGGAGGAGAAAGCTTGGCAAGAAGGGAGCATGCAACTGAAATTCTGAGGGACAGCTCCTGAGAGAGGCTTTGGTTCACATCAACTGTCACCATCGAGAGCAGTAAAAGAATTCTGTGGAATGAGATGTTAAGGGCTTTGCACAGAGCAGTGTGCCTTTGCTTCTTCCTCAACCTCCAAAATACCTGGAACAAAATGTTCCCCAACCAGTCTCATTTCTCTTCACTCTTCCCCTAACACACAATGATCCAGCCATATTGAGTAAAGTCAAGGTAAATGTCCTTCCAGAGCTCCTTGTTGTTATTACTGCTCTCCCATCTTCTCTCCTTCTCCCCAGCACTTTCACCTACTGAAATCTCAGTTTTCCAGCCAGGGTATCCCTTCTCTCAGAGGACAGGTTGACTGTACTTCCTTGGCATCACGGCCCACATCTCATGTGGCTGTTAGTTGGCTGATCTATGGTTTTTATTTGTCTGTCTGCCTCATTAGAAAACGCGTTTCTCCAGAGTAGAACATGACTTAAACCAGGGGCCCCCACCAGCCGGGCCATAGAGCGGTACTGGTCCATGGCCGGTTAGAAACCGGGCTGCACAGCAGGAGGTGAGCAGCAGGCCAGCGAGCAAAGCTTCATCTGTATTTGCAGCCACACCCTAGTGCTAGCATGACCACCTCAGCTCCACCTCATATCATCAAGCATTAGATTCTCACTGGAGCCTGAACCCTGCTGTGAAGTGAGCGCGTGAGGGATTTAGGTTGCGCGCTCCTTATGAGAATCTAATGCCTGATGATCTGAGGTGGCGCTGAGGTGGTGATGTTAGTTCTGGAGAGTGGCTGCAAATACAGATTAACATTAGCAGAGAGGTTTGACTGCTCATATATTATAATAAATTAATTGCTTGCAGACTCATATCAAAACCCTATCAGTGAGTGGCAAGTGACAATTAATCTGCATCTGGTGGCAGGCTTTATAGTGGCAAGGGAGTTGATATACTCCAATTGTACAGCCGCATCTGGTGGCAGGCTTTAAGTCAGAATTTGACACTTATTTCGGTCCTCGTGCGGCCTGCTCATTATTTTATTGCCACTTCCATCCGTGCCTCTTTCCAACACTTCACACTTGTCTGTCACAGTTTTGGTAAGCCCGCAAACTAACACTAGCCAAAATGAGTAAAAAACAAACGTCATCGGAGAGCTTTGAAAAGGAGGAAATATCCAATGATGAGAGAGCAAAAGACTCTAAGACTACCAACAAAAAGAAAGCCACATTTGAGAAAAAATACCAAGTCCTACTTAAATTACGGGTTCATTGCCACAGGTAATTCACATTCTCCAAGCCTGCTTTGTATAATATGTGGTGACCAGCTATCCAATGAAGCCATGAAAACTTCAAAATTACTTTGCCACAAGGAGACCAAGCACCCTGCATTAAAGGACAAGACTTTAGAGTGTTTCAAAAGAAGAAAAAAAGAAAAAAAAAAACCATGAACACAAAAAAACAGAAGCGATTATCAAAGGCCACTACTTCATCAAATGTACCTGTACCGACAGCATCATTCTTAGTGGCTAACTGCATTGCTAAAGCTCAGAAGCCCTTTACTATAGGTGAAGAGTTGATCCTGCCTCTTGATAAGGACTTTTGTTGTGAACTTTTAGGAAAGGCTGCAGTTCAAAAGGTGGCATGTGTTCCTTTTTCGGCTAGTGTCATAGCTAGATGAATTGATAAAATAGCAGAGGATACTGAGGCACGATTGTTAGAGAGGATTAATGAGTCACCGTGGTACACAATCCAGGTTGACGAGTGCACCGATGTTGACAATAAGGCAACAACGCTGGTTCTTTGTGCAATATATTTTTCAGGAGGGTGTGCATGGGGATATGTTATATGCACTTTTGTTGCCAACCAACAGCACAGCTGCAGAACTATTCAAGTCTTTGAATGTACATATCAGGAAAACTGAATTGGTCATTTTGTGTCAGTATATGCACGGATGAAGTGGCTACCATAACTGGACGGCTTTCTGGTTTCATTACTTCGGTCAAAGAGGTTGCTGCTGAATATGAGTCTACGTACGCACTGTGTCATTCATAGAGAAATGCTGGCTAGCTGAAAAATGTCACCTGAACTTAACAACATTTTGCAGGATGCGATTAAAGTTATCAACTGCATTAAAGTACGTGCCCTTAACTCATGTCTGTTTGCGCAGCTCTGTGAGGAGATGGATGCAGAGCACACATGTCTTCTCTTATACACAGAAGTGAGAAGGTTTTCTAAAGATAGAGCACTGGCCAGAGTTGTTGAGTTACGAGAGCCACTCCAGAGATTTCTTTTAGAAAAACAGTCACCACTGGCAGTACATTTCAGTGACACAGAATATGTCGCAAAACTTGCTTATTTCTGTGACATAGTCAACCTGCTTAACCAACTCAATCTGTCACTTCAGAGGAGAATGATACTGTACTCAAGTCGGCAGATAAAGTGGCTGCATTCAAAACCAAACTGGAATTATGAGGGCAACAAGTGAACATTGGGATTTTTGACATGTTTCAAACAGCAGATATTTTGAAAAAGACTGAGCCAATGCGTTCTTTCTCCCAGCTGGTGCCTGATCACCTGTCTCAGCTTTCAGAGGAGTTTGAGCATTACTTCTCAACCACAAAAGACCCCGAACTGGATAGGAATCAACTTTGTCTGTGCTAGAAGAGAATCAACTCTTGAGATCACAAATGACGGTGGCCTTAAAAGTATGTCTGAGACAACTTCAAATCTCCATACATTCTGGATTAAAATCAAAGCAGAATATTCTGAGATTGCCACAAAAACAGTGAAAAGCTTGCTTCCATTTCCAACACTTTATCTTTGTGAAGCAGGGTTTTCTGCAGCAACAGCAACCAAAACGAGATTACAGAGTAGACTGGACATAAGCAACATGCTTCGGGTGTCACTGTCTCCCATCACTCCCAGATGGGACCATCTAGTTGCAGGAAAACAAGCTCAGGGCTCCCACTGATTCTGCATTATGGTGAGTCCTATAATTACTTTGTCATATAGTACAATGTAATAATAGTAGAAATAAAGCGTACAATAAACGTAATGCACTTGAATCATCCTGAAAGCATCCCTGCCTCCACTTGTCCATGGAAGAATTGTCTTCCACAAAACTAGTCCCTGGTGCCAAAAAGGTTGGGGACCCCTGACTTAGATGATTTTTATCCTTAGAGCTTAGCCTAATGCTGACACATAGTGGACTCATGAGAAAGATTTTAGAAAAAAAAATTAACTAATGGGATTGTGTTTCTACGATTTTAACTGCTCTTATTTATGCTACCTTGTGATGAAATGGTAACACATATTACATTAAGCTAATCATTTTAACTGATTACTTAAATATTTTTAAATCACTTGAGATGCTAGTGATTAATTGGATAATCTCTCCATATAGTCTAACATAATGCTATAATATAAATAACATTACATTATACATAAAATATTATTTACTTATATAGTATAGGTTCACATAAATAAGTTTCACAATGAATGATTGATAGTCACATGTCACCTTTTCTATCTGCCATTAAAAGAACTGGTTGAACAACCATTGTTCTCTTTGGCAAGCTAGTCATTTAAAAAAATTTTTTTATAATGGACATGTTAGTCATACACAAAATAGAGGGAACAGTATAATGAAGCTCATGAACTCATCACCCAATAATTTCATCTCACGACTAGTTTTTTTTATCCATATCCACACCTAACTCTCTGCCCTATGTTACATTAAATCAAATCCCAGACATCATATCATTTCATCTATAAATATTTCAATATCTCTAAAAAGACGCTTTTAAAATATAATATCAATATTACTTCTAAAAATTAATAATTCCTTGATATCAAATATCTAGTCCACATTCAAATTACTAATTGAAAAATAAATGTTGACCATTTATTATAGTTTATTTATAGAATCGGGATGCAAATAAGATCCATACATTATGACTTGTTGATAAATTTCTTAACTTTCTTTTAATCCCTAGGTTCCCCCATTCATTTCCTTCTCTTTCTTACAATTTGTGTGTTGAAGGAACAAGGTCATTTATTTTGTAGCTACCCAGTCTGGGTTTTGCCGACTGCATTCATGTGTTGTCTTTTAATGTGATCTATAGTCCTCTACATTTCCTGTAAATCTAGTGGCTTGATCAGATTCAAGTTTCAACCATCGGCAAAACTACTTACTTCAAAGGCGGTGGTGTGCTCTTTGGAGGCACTAATGTGTGGTTGTCTCATTTTTCTCTTTTCGTGATGTTAGTAGCCACTCATGCTTAATGTCCAGATGCACTAATTTATCAGTGGTGATATTTCAATGCTATCGTCTCTTCTTCACTTATTATCTGGCTATTTCTATAAATATAAGTTTCCTATTCTTGTTATTTGCTTACTCAGTGGTAGAGTTTGTATAGGAAAGACAAATTAAGTATTAGATGCTTTCCCTTTAGTGTTCATAATAATGAGTCGGTTCTCTAGCATCCTTCAATGTAAGCAATTAGGGTTTTTTTTTCCCAATGTAGATTTGAACTCATTAATTCAATTATATTTGATGAATATCAGTTCACTACAGTAAAACGTCCTTATCTGAACCTCAAATTCATCTTCGACCAGTGGATTTTGGTTAAAATTGGCTCCTGAGTCATTTTGATTTGACCCTAGTAGTCCATGACAGTCATTTTAAGACAAATTATAACATCCGCAGAATAAAAGAGAATTTTCATGTAACTAAGCAGCTCTCCTCTTTCCCAGATGGCAGCATGCCTAACAAAATGCCATGCTACCCACTGAAATGTGCTTGGTTCACAGCTCCCCTGAGAAGTGCTCCAGGGAAAATACTGGAACCCAGGGGTAGGACCATGTTCTTTTATCTTGCAGATTATTCTTTAAGCACTCAAAGTATTCTAGGATTTTGTATTAACTCTCATGAGGTTTACATTATAGTTTCCTTAAGACCACAAAGTTCCATTTGACTTGATAATTACTTTGCAAGAGTATATAATTGCAGCAGTCAATTTCATAGTGATTCTCTCTAGAAGTTTAAACTAAATATAATGTAGGTAACGCCCAAGCTCCAAATAGCAATCGAGATTAGTCAAAATGATCCTCTGGGCTTGGCCTTTCTTTGCCTCCTTCCATCTAGCAGTGGGCAGCCTTCCCATTTCAGGGGCGTGGCTCAGATATAAGGAGTTCAGCAATGAGACAGCCAGCCACAAGAGGACCAGGAAGGGGCCAGGTCACCACTGGTAAGTGTGCGATATCCATTCCTGAAAATGTTCACTAACTATGAAGAGAAATATTTCCCTTGAATGACTTAGGAGTGGGTTACATTTGACATAACAGAGTGGGTAGATTAATCTGGATATTTCTTCCAACTAATGTGGGACTAATGTTTTCTGGCCAGTTATGCAGAAAGCGCAAATATATGATCATTCTGTTTCCTATCAGTCCCTAAGTATTTCCATTACCTCATTCTCACCCACCCTCCCTCACTATTTTTTCTGCATTCATTCATTCATTTATGCAATAACTGATTGAACAACTTCTATATGTCAGAACCTGGGGATACACTGTGATGAACAGAAATGGCAAGATCTTTGTTTTCAAGGAGACTTCTTTCTGGTTGGAAGAAATAGTAAAAATAGAAATAAATAACTCAACAAGATAGTTTAAATAGTGACATTAACTATGAAGAAAATAAAACAGAATGAAATGATAGTCACCATGGAGCTACCTAAAATGGCCGATGGAAAAGGGCTGCAGATAAACTAAAATAGGGATCAGTAACTATTTCTACAAATTGCCAGATGATAAGTATTTTAGACTTTGTGGGCCAGAATTGCAACTACTGAACTCTGCCATTGCAGCATGAAAGCACCATAGACAATATGTAAATGAATGGGTGTGGTTGAGTTCCAATAAAACTTTATTTACAAACAAGTGGATTTGGCCTGTGGCCCATAGTTAGCTGATCCCTGAATGAGAAATTTATTTCATCGATAGCTTGATGGTCCTACTTATGCAGCCCAGTCATCTTTCTAGAACAGCTTTTGTAGACACACCAAGACAACGTTATTATTCTAACCCTCTTGCAAGAGAAAGTTAGAGGTCTTAAACTCCACAGTCTTACTTAGCTTTAGTCTCACTACCCAAGTGTATAATAACTGAGGATTTAAGACAGTGCCCTTAGGGGGAAAAATAAGTACAGCTTGATTTGAGCTCTTTATTGCAATGATTGAAGAGTACCCCTTTAGGAAGTCTAGAGGTGCCACCCAATGTGTGGTCTGTTCAGTAATACCTTGTCCAAAGTCTTTTGGAAACCCTAATAGTTTTTGTTTGCTGTCTCATAACCCTCTACTTTCATCGTTATCTCCTTCATTTTCTCTCTCTTTTTTTTCTCACCACATTTGTCAAGAAAGATTTACCCTTTATGAAACCACAATGGCTAACTTTTGTCAGTTCATCTTTCTCCAGATGTTTTGTGATCTCATTCCTTCTTAATGTCTCTCAGATCTGCCTACCTCTGAGGTTAGGCTGGATGGCCTGTAATTTCTCATCCCCTGCCACTCTAAATGGGTCCCTGGCTAAGCAACAGCCCCCTTCAGTGAGGTCAGCCAGAGAAAGTCATACATATCGTAAACATGCCGCGAGCTATTCAGCAATAACATTCAGTGGAGTTAGCTTTAGTTCAGAGGCCAAGGGGATTTGGAGGGGAAAAAAAATACACAAAAGGCTGTTCTACTGGAGTAAGCTTGACAAAGTCAACCGCTAAAGAAAACTAGAGCCAGACTTTTGGCATCTAGAAAGAGAAGAAAAGATATTCTTCCCATCCAGCTCTTTGAGGACCCCAGAATAAGAAAACAGATATTACATGTGGTTGTCTGTGCTTTCCTTATGACTTCACTCTTCTTATTATCATACCACAGTGTCAAATCTAAATTCATCAGTGAACTGACCCAGAAGTATGGGTTTACCTGCTGGAAGCAAAACCTGCCCCAGTCTTAGTGACTGGATCTGCCCCATGTACACAAATGCTGATGGAAATCTGCAAAATCCACTGGTGAGGGAATATGCAATGCTTAGGAGTTGTGCCACCTGTGTATTCCTGCTCAATGTTCCATTTTTGCCTTCTTTCCTCTGAGATACTAACCCAGCCTGACAATATGCAATGGATCCTAAAATTTGCATCACATCTCCTTGCTCTTACAGCCCCATTCTGACCTTTACCCCGACCCTAAATGAAGCAGTTGTGGTAAGGGGTTCTCTCATCCTTAAGTGCAGGAGTCCTCTCATTTTTCAATACAACCCCAACGGAGCTAGATCAGCCAAGTCAGCACCACCCAGTCTCCTTTGTAGAGATTGCAGATGTGGGAAAATCAGTTACCAGAAGTTCAAATACAGGAGCACACCCTTGTGATTAAAAGCATAGGGATGAGTGGAAAAGTAAGACAATAAGTGAAGCTAATTCTAGAAGGTCACATCAAGGCCAGACCTGACTTCTCCTATGGTTTCAAAGGACATCAGTGAAAACGAGCTGGATGTCTGCTTCTGGGAGGTGGTCTAGGGCAGATAAAACCCAAAGAAACTGGATATGATTGCTGAAAAACCAACCGCAGGGACATGGCAGCAGCAAAGTCAGAAAGAATCCTCAGCAGAACTGAGCACAGACCAAGGCAGAGCTGCCGGAATGAGGCTCCTTCCGTTGACCTGATCCACTGCCACATGGAGGTCCTCGAGTGTGCAATGCGGCAGGGAACGAATTGGAGCCTTCTATTCAAATGATCACAAATCTTGTTTCGGCTGCAGGGAAAGGTTTAAAGTAAAGGGGTTTTTGTTCCCTCTTGGGCCAAAGCATTCAAGAGGAAATAGCACCACCTCCTGGGCCTACCCCAGCTGAAGCTGGTGAGGAGGTGGGGGCGGGAGATGGGGAGCAGAGTAGAGGCAACCTTTCAGCTGCTTCTAGACCATCTAAGTTTTCTCCATAAGGAAGAAAGCATTTCCTTCCCAGTGTGGGAGGAATGTGGGGTGGAGATTCTCTGTCAGGGGAGCGTGTGAAATAAATGACTTCACCCATGGAGACAAAGAGTTTGTCCTGAGTCATTAGCATTCTGGTCCCATGTACACCTCGTGGTGTTGCAAGCTGGCTGATTGGGATTGAAAGGATGGCCCACAGTCATTCGTGAAAACACTGTTGACCTATTTACACTAAAATTGAACCCACAAATGCTTGCCCACACCATTAAGCAAAGATGACTAAAGGTAGTTTTTTGAATGTGGCCCCCACTCCATGATCTAAAGTAGAATGACTATCCACATATTCTAAGGGGGCATTCTGGCACCGGCAAAAATCTGGTCGTTTATTGTCAGCAGCAAATAGAAGGGAGAGGATTCTTAGAACAAGGCCCAGTCGTGTAAATCAAAAGCATAATTCTCTAATTAGCAGTTAGGTTTTCTCATATAATGGAGACGAGCCACATTCAGCTTATTAACAGCACAAGACTGAGATAAAACAAATCATCTCGTAGTAGGATACGGGCAAGTGGAAGTGGCTCGGGACCTGTCACACCTCTCTCTACAAGGAGGAGATGATTCCCCGGGTGTCTGTTCTGGGTGCCTTTGCCTGAAACTCTGGAGGGCTGGAGGGTGAAGCTAACCCGAACTAGCAGTTCCTCATGGTAGGAGATACAGATGAAGGCTTCCCATCTCATCCTCTCACAGGAAATGTTTCCATCTTCGCATAGCCCTTCAGTGACTGAACCCAAAAAATGCCAAGTGGAAGATGGAAGCTACTCATAGGCCTTTTCGAACACAACAATTAGAATGATGTAAAACCCTGGATTTGGAACCACACGACCTGGTTTCAGAGCATGGATGGCGTTCCATGTGGTTTTGAGCAAATTACTTCTCTTTAAGCCCATTGTTCCTCTTTCCTCAACACCATCCCGTTTTTCTTCTTCTTCATGATAACATTTTATTGGGCACCTTCTCTCTACTAAGTTCATGAGGAAACTGAGGAAAATAATAACTATTTGACAGAATTGTTTTGAGAATTAAGTTAGAGACTATACATAAAGCATTTAGTCCCACACCTGGCACAGAGGGAGCACTAAAGAGATGAAAGTTCTCAGTCCTCTCTGTGTAAAAACAGCCTCAGACAGCTGAATTAAATACTCAAAGAGTTCAAGAAAGAACTTAACTGTTTGTATTAGACCTCGGTGGTCAGATATTTCTCTTCAGAGAGGTAACTTGAATATCCTTAGCACAAATGAGTGTTCTCTGTATCTGGGGGAACAAGAGGAAGGTAAGAGGGCTGAGTTTTCACAGGTTGGCCAGGAGAGCAAGGACTCAGGCCATGTATTGTTTGGGAGACCCTCCCTTTATGTTCAAAAGTCTACATTTTAAGAACAGTCCTGCAAGTCAGGTTGAGAATTCCAGAGTTGATGATTTCTTTAAAATCATCAGCCACAATATTCTAAAGACTCCTTTAGAAATTATTTATCAACAGAATTTCCAACAGCAGGAAAGTCAAGAATTTAATTTAAAAATATTTAGAACTAAAAAAGGACTGTAGAGATGACCGAGATCAGATATTTGGCATATAAAGAGACTGGGGAGGGTGGGGAGGGATGGGAGGGGGAGGCAGAGGACTAGTCCAGTGTCTTTCAGCCAGATCAGATATTTGAATATAAAGAGACTTGGGGGGGGGCGGGGGGGCGGGGGGGTTGTGATGGGGAGGGCAGAGGACTAGTCCAGTGTCTTCCAGCCAGTTACACTGAAAAAGTAGGAGATAAGAAGCAGGTCTCCAGACACTCAGGTTTCATGATATCCAGCTGGCTTCTGCATTTTTCCTGGGGTTTGTAAGGTAACTGGGCTTCCTCACAAAAGAAGGGAGATTGACATGGCAGAAAGAGTATAGGCCTGAAAATTCTACCTATAGAGTCCCAGCCCCAATGCTGGCCACCAGGCTGGGTGATTTGGTTCAGGTAGTATCATCCACCTCCACATTTGTGATCAGAAGGCTCTTGGGTAGCTGCCGTGAGCTCTGGATCCCTTCCCTAGCTCCAGATATTACAGGCATGCGACTCTCCCCAAAAGAGCAATAGAACACCCAGGGTGTGCTTGGCTCACAGACTTACTTCGAGTTCTTTTCCTCACTCTGTCCAAATAAAGGCAACTGCTCTCTACCCATCTTTTGTCAATAGCATTTTTGTGCAGTCATCTCCGGGGTCACTGGTTGTTTGTTCTTGGACTGCTTTCTACGAAGCTTTTTTACTGCCATGCTGGGCCTCTGCAAGGAGCTTAGAAGAGCTTCAATCACACAGGATGTCTCACAGAGAAAGAAATGAAAGGCAAGAAGGGGGAGTGGGGGAGGAATTGCAATATTCAGCTGGCCTATCCTAAACTGCATAGTGGCAAACCAGGACAAATAGAGTTGTGCTTTCCTTTGGCTCAGAAGAGCAGCTCAAAAGCTCTAATCTTCGTTGGCTGAGACAAGAGAGTGAAGCTTTGGTTTTAAATTCCTCTCTTTTTCACCCTAAATTCTCCTCAGCCACTATAGAGTGAGTGACTGAAAGCTAAGCTGGGTGTTGTGTTAGCGACTATCTTCTTTAGGGGATAAAAGAGAGACAAAGGTGGGGAATTTCCATCCATGCTTTCAAGGAAATGGTGATCTGGTGAGACAGAAAGTAGATGAGAACAGGACAGTGACCTAATAATCATAACACCGAGCAGCATCTAAGTTATTCATTTTGTCATTCACGCATTCTTTCATTCTATAGATACGTATTGGAGAATCCACTATGTTTCAGGGAAAAATACTTAGCACTTGGAGTTAAAAAATATATAACCCAGAATCCCAGCCTTCTAGAAATTCATGGTCCCATTGAGGATATATGTATGTCTAGTGCCTCATTATGAGGTGATTAGGCCAGCTCTCAAAGCAGAGGTGACATTTAAGGGAGGGCTTTTACATTTTCTGTCCCAGCCATGGAATCAGCCATGTCTCCAAGAACATCTAAAAGCAGAGGTATAGAGGAAGGGTGGCCCAAGTGATACATAGCATGAACAACAGCACAGAGGTGGGAAAATAGGAAGCAGGCTCATAAACTAGCTAGTGGGTCAGTTTGGCTGGTACATGGCAGGGAACTCAGGTTGGAACAGGCTGGAAAGCACATCTGGAATGCCAGCTGATGGACCTGATTAATCAGGGAGGCCAGTGAAATAGCTACATGGAAGCAGAACATGGCTAGTTCTGGAATTCAAGGATTCAGCAGCAAAAATTCAGCATAGTTGTAAACTATATAGGTATCAGAAGCTAGTGCATCAAGTTTGCTATAACCGTTGAGATTAAAAGTAATGGAGAACCCTAGTACCCACACTGTGGTCTTGAAATACATTTCCCTCTATAAGAAACCAGGAGTCCTTTAAGATGTGGCTTGCTCCAACTCTGGGACAGGAGATCTGTACAAGCTGGGTCTGGAGCATCTTGTTATATCAGATAGCAGAAAAGCTATCGAAGACTACTAGGTTGTATAAAAAGAACTCAAAGACAAGTTGGAAAAGCTACGACAAGCCAAACATGGAGCAATTTGAGTGTCAAATCAGTATCATAACTGAAGGGGGTTGAAACACATCACATAGATTAAACCTACAATTTCATAATGATATTTAAAAGAAAAAACATTAATTGATTACTATTGGAAGATGCTGGGAAACCAACTGATAAGTAGGGGAAAGAATAATGACTTATTCTTTCCTTTCCTACATGAAGTGTACCGCCGGGAACCTATATATTAAATGAAGGGAAGTTTATTTTCATAGAGGTTTATTTTCATAAATATTTCTGCTGATAAATGAATAAGGAATGACAGATTTTAGAATATCACTATTTTGCCACTTATAAATAAATGGTTCGAAGCATCAGTGACAGTTAAAAGAGAGACAAGCAGATGTTATATGCCCCCTATGCCACTATGAAGTATTCTTGCCAAAAAAAAATCTAATCTGTAAATCAAATCTATAGATGTTTCAATTTCTAGGAAATGCAAGGGACAGACTAATATAACTAATGACATCACAAGGATACAATTAGCAAGATCCAAACTGTGGGAACCTCCAAGGACAAAAGACTTTGTTTCTTCAAAAAATTCCAAAGGAAAGGGGAAAAAAAAGAGGAAGATGAATGGAGAACCTATAGATTAAAACACATTTTGGTCAATGTTCTTGACCAATCGCAAATGTGAACTTAATATGGGTCTTGGTAAAAAATAAAAACAAACTGAAAAATAAAATCACTTATAAGATTTAAGTATATTATAACATGAAGAAACTTTTGCCGATTTCTTTTTTAAGCTATACATAATATATTGTGGTTATGTTTCTTAAAAATTCCTTACCTTTTGGGAATGTTTGTAGACAAAATGATATAATTTGTGAGACTTGCTTCAATATAATAAAGATGGGAAGGAACTAGGACAGGGTATAGAGTTGATTGTTGTTGAAACTGCGATGGGTATGTGGGAGTTTATTACAGCATCTGCTTTTGTATGGGTTTTAAGAGTTTCATAATAGTAAGTCAATTGTGAAATCAAAATAATAATGAGGCAATGGAGAATTGATTAAGGAACAGAGGAAAGAGAGGAATAGACAAATGCCAGAGACATATTTATGTCAGCCTGAAGGGAAACCCAGCCGCTGGCAGAGTGCCTGCCGGGGGAGATACTCACATCCTGACACCTCTTGGCCGTTTCTTTTCTCTTGTGTTGGCTCAAACTCATTTGTTTGGATTTTCTTACCTCTTCTTGAAAATCTTCTCACCTGTAACATTCTGGTCAAGCTTTACCTCTTCCTTGTAGCCTTTTCTAAGTGTCCCTACTTGCCAAGCATTTTGGGCACTCTCTCCTCTGAGCCTTGTCCATACTTGCCAAACTCTTTCACCAAGTTTGTCTCTCCCTGGAATTTAAACCCAAGGACTGTGTCAGACGCATGTTGCATTTTCCATGCCTAGCACAATGTTTGTCACACAATAGACCTTGAAATAGTTAGATGAACAATGAGTGGATGTTTCTGAACTTTGGGTGACCGGGGCAAGAGTGGTGCCATTTATAGAAGTAAAGAGATGTGAAAAGTGGGATTGAAAAGTGGATGATACATTTAATTTCAGACATATTGAGTCTAAAACTCAAAAGGCTTTAACTCAGAAACTTGGAGTCAGAATTACATAAGGGAAGCTCCCTTCACAGAGATGAGAATTTCAGCCATTGAAGAGGATAGACTTGTAAAGAGACAAGAACATTCAGTGACAAGGCTGTTGCGAACAGACTTGGGAACTAAGAGAATACAACAAAGAAGAAATATGTTAAAAAAAAAAAATTTTTAAAAATGGATGATCCAAATTTTTTTAAAAGATGGGGTGTAAGAAGAATTCCAGATGGATGTTCAGAAGAGTGAAGCCCTGCAAACCTACAGCTGTGCCAGAAGAGGAGGCCCTCGGTGCCCTACAAAAAAGGGACCCCAACAAGGGAGCCAATGCCAGCTGGCAGGGAGCTCAAAGCCAAATTTGACAGTTGATGGAGCCAGAAGTTTCTGAAAAGGAAAAGCTATTGTAACTTTGTGACTCCCTTTTTATAAAACTGATGATAAAGAGAAAGAAACAGGTAGTGGCATCATAGAAGTACATTCTTTTCTGTCACTGCAAGAGAAAGTTTGAGCCAATACAAGAGTAAAACATTTCTGGGAGAGACATGAGGAGAATGAAGAAATCCTGACTTCAAACATCTAAATATGTTTGTTCTTTCATTTCACTCTTGTGTCTGATGGAGATAGTAAAATGCTATAATTACTGTTTCTTAGATCTATGAGCAAAATTATACAAAAATAGTTAACATTTATGTAGCAACTGCTATGTGCCAGGTGGTTCTAAGTGTTTTATGCACATCAGCTCATCAAACCCTCCCAACCCAACCCTGTGGATATAGTGTTGGTATTATTATCCCATTTCATAGATGAAAAAACCAAGGCACCAAGAGGTTAGGTAACTTGAGCAAGGTCAGCATTTGAAAGGGAGATCTGGAACTTGAACCTGACGATTTGGCTTCAGAATCTGTGTTCTTAACCATCACACCCTAGGGCTTCTTATGTGAGGTGAGGTAAGTTTTATTATAACCATTTTATAGAGAGAAAACCAGTTCAATGAAGACAAGTAACTTGCCAACCAGTCAGAAGCAGAGCCAAGGCTCTGTTTCACACCTGCTTATGCCAAGTCTAGGATTCTTTCCATTACCTACTATTACTTCTTGGTTGAGTAGACAAGATGTTATCTATGAAAAGTGAGAGTAGATTCCAGGGGAACTGGGCACCTGTAGAGAACTTTTTAAAAAGAAGAAAAAATCTTGAAGAGTTTTGTGAATAATGTGGTAATGAGTCAACATTAGGTACAATCTCAATGCATGTGCTATAGCCAAAAAGCAAATTCCAACAGAAAGGAAGAATTATCAAGGAATATTTGTTGAAGAAATGTATGAAACTGATGGAGATTCCTCATCCAGCCATTGGTCTTCAAAAATATTACCTGAACTAAACTATATTAGTAAAAATGACAACTAGCATTTATTGAAGCTTATCATGTTTTCAGCACTGTGCCAAGCATGTTACATGCACAATCTCATTCTATTTTTGTGACAATGCTATCAAGTTATTATTACATTATCTGTCCTTCAACTCTAAATGATAACTTTGTTGGATAAATTATTTTTGATTATATATCCTAGGTCTTCATCCTGTCGAATATTTTTTGCCAAGCCTTCTGTCCTGCATAATTTCTTTTGAGAAATCAGCTGCCAGTCTTATGGGTGTTCCCTTATAAGTAATTATCTGTTTTTCTCTTGTTGCTTTTAATATTCTTTCTTTATATTTAAACTTTGGCATTTTAATTATGATGTGTCTTGGTGTGGGCCTCTTTGGATCTCTGATGTTTGGAATTCTCTGAGCTTCCTGAAGTTTTATGTCCATTTCCTTCACCAAGTTAGGAAAGTTTTCCATCATAATTTCTTCAAACAACTGTTCAACATTTTTATTTTCTTCAGTTACACTAATCAGACAAATATTTGGAGCCTTAATAGTGTCCCATATCCTCCTTAAATTATTTTTATAGTCTAGGCATCTTTTTCTTGCCATTCTAATTAAGTGTCCTGATTGGCTTTCCTGTCCTCTAGATAGGGCATTTGATCTTCTTCTTTATTCACTTTGTTTATTCCTTTGTTTATTCCATTTAATATACTTTTCATTTCAGATAATGTGTTCTTCATTGCAGACTGCTTCCTTTTTATAATTTCCATTTCCATTTTTATGTTTTTTAGCTCTTTGTTGAAGTTCTCTACACTTCCCAAAAGTTCATTAAGCACCTTTATAACCAGTGTTTTGAACTCTGCATCTGTTAGATTGCTTGACTCCATTATACCTGGATCTCTGTTCTATTCTCTCATATGGTTTCTGCTTCTTTGTCTTCCCATTTTGGCTGCTTTTTGTGCCTGTTTCTATGTACTTAGCAAAGCTCCTAAGTCTCTCGGTCTTATAAATGTGAATTTGTGAAGTAGGTGTCCAGTGGCACAGTCCTGAGAGGGATTCAGCTGCAGGTCAAACTTAGCCCACGCCTCTACCCCTCCAGGGCCACCTGCTAAGATTCAGCAAGCAATCCACAGATGCTGTGCTTATAGTTGCCTCAAAAGGCCACACCAGAAACTAAGGCCAGCTAGCTCCAGTGTGAGTCTGCTTAGCAAGGAGCACCTGACTCACTGAGGATATACCAGAATGTAGCTTGGGTGGAGCTGCGAGTTGGGGGAGGTGGGGTTTCAAAGAACCCTCTGGGTGGAGCAACCTCTGTTATCCAGTTTGAAGACATCTAGGCTATGGCAGCCCTTGACTGTGCACTGGGAAGGGAGAAGACTCAACAGGGAACAATGGATACCACTGGCACTTCTGCACAAAGTGAGTGTCGCTCATCTCTCACTCAGATAATGTCTCCCTTTAAGTCCTTGGTGCCCCCTTTATGCAGCCAAATTGGCACTGGTGCTCAGAGAGAGCAGGTCCGTCACCGTGAAAATCCACTCACGGACTCGGCCCCTTTAAGAGGTGTCTGGCGCTGCTGTAGCCTCCATCTCACTCATGTCCCTGCCCCATCTTACCTTCTGCCATTGCAGGGTGCTTTCTTGAACTTCTCCCTAGTTGTATGGCTTACTTGTTCCTCTAGATCCCAAGTAATTTTTCCTTGCTGCTGCTCCTTGTTTCTGTCACAACTTTGATTTGGTCACCAGAGGGATGAACAGAGCCTCTTCATCTATGCCATTTTTTTTCTCTCTCCCACAGTCTGTATTCTTAATTACTAAAGATGTTGGTTTGTATTTTCCATATTCAAGGATTCCAGAACACTTGGCCCCAACCTTAGATATTCATGCTTCAGGGCGCTTCTTGGGAACTGGCTAATCCAAGCCCCTAACAATGGCTGATAGCTGGAAAATAAGCATTTAATCAAAGTGTTGTTCCACTAGAGGCTGACCACCTACCTATAATTTGATGTAAAAGGATGAGCTGGAACAATCAAATTTCTCTTGTGGAAATTTAGAATTGGGTAAGCAAGGCACTAAGCAGTTAAGAAAAAGAAATAAAGTTATATGAGTATGAGTATGAGTATGAGTGTGAGTAGGGCTGAATGAGAGAACACTGGTAGGACCATATGTAAGCCAACTGATGGAATAAGGAAAAGTCAATGAGTAAAACTAGAAAAGAATGAAATAGATGTGCATGAATTATCTGCAATATCATGAGGAAAAGACCTCACAACTCAAGGAGTCAATAAAAAGATAAGTTTGGTACCTCGTAGTCTTCCTGTTCTAGTTCCAATGAGGTCTGGATGTTGTACAATTAATTTCTCTGGTAGCCAGTCTTCCAGATGACACCCAATGAGCCCCATCTCCTGGTATTCACACCTTTGTAGAGCCTCCTTACACAGGGTTGCTATGTATGGTAAATAGAATATGGTAGAAGTAACGGTACCTCACTTCTGTGATTAGATTTTAAAAGACAGTTAGGTTTTAAGACTAGGTGTAGGTTATAAAATACTGACTTCTGTCTCAGCTTTCTTCCTTGGATCACTCTGGGGGGTGCCAGAGACCATGTTATGGGGACATTCAAGCAGCCTATGAAGAGGCTGACCTGAAAGAACAGAGTTTATTAGCCAACAGTCAGTGAGAAACGAAGGCCTGCCAACAACCACGTGAGTCAGCTTGGAAGTAAATCCTCTGGGCAGCAACTTTATGAGAGTCCTTGAGCCAGTACTACCCCATTAGGCTGCCCTTTGATTTCTGACCCACAGATACTATGAGATATAAATATTTGTTGTTTTTAACTATTACATTTTAGAATAACTGATTATATAGCAAAAGATAATTAACACACTTTTCTTAGCTCCTGGAAGATCTCTATTCCATTTATTGCCCTGTGAGCTTCCATTCAAAAAGCACCCACTTCCTTAAAATAGTTTGACTATGGCTTTGTTTCTTCTGGCTGAAGAACAAGATTTGAACCCAAGCCAGAGCACTCAATCCTTAGAAACAACTTGCCTTGGAGCCCCCAAAACTCGCTTTAATTCCTAATCCTATTCTCATCCCATCTGTTCTGTTCAAGTAACTGCCTGGGTTTGAACTCATCTTGTTTCGTTCTTGTATCTGCATTGACATGGCTCCAGGCCATTTTCTCAACTTTAACCTACCAACAGTCTATGCATCTGACTCCTGAGCACCAGCTAAGCTGCCCATCTAGGTGCTCCCCAGCCTGGCTGGATCCAAGGCCCACCTAACCCACTGGTCTTGTTTTTGAATTGGACAGTACGAACTTCAAATATGTCTCCTCTTTCCACCCTTGCCAAATTCTCAGCTTTGAGACAGACCTATACTTTTGTTTTTCACACTGACTTTCTAAAATTCACTGTCATGTCCACCGTTAAACAAATCTTCATCAGTACCTACAATATGGGGGACATCGTGCCAGTCACTGATGCTATAGAAATGAAACAAGACACAGCTCTGGTCATCAAAGGATTTTCAATCTAATTAGAGAAACACAAATAAATAATTTAATGTGATCTAAATATTTCCATGGAAGTAGTAACATTTGAGCTATTATAAAAAGCTTTCTAGGAATTCTCCAATTAAAGAACATAAGAGATTCTAGGCAAAAGGAACAGCAAAGGAAAGTTTTGCATTATCACCGAAAATGGCAGACTCCTTAGAGTTTGCAATGATTAGTTACTTGGAGAGTAGCTATTTCATATGCATACAGTTTGATCAAATAATTCCAAGAATTTTATTTTACAGACATTTCAGAGCCTAACGAGAAATTTATTTTACGGATAAATTCAAAATGTACCGGAATACATAAATATAGATATCGCGACTTTTTTTTATTAGAGAAAAGATGAACGCAATCTAAATGCCCATAATTATTAGACTAGTAGAAATAAATGATGTATATTCCTGCAATGGAATACTAGACAACTGTTAAAAGAATGAGGCAATTCTATAGGTATAGCTATAAAACATATTAAATGAAAAAAACAAGGTACCGAGTAGTGTATATGGCACATTACCAATTATGCGTAGTTGCGTTCCTGCATATTCTTTTATTCATTCAACAAACATTTACTGAGTTCCTCCTATATACTAGGCTCTACTCTAGAAGCTGGAGATACAGTAGCAAAGAAGACAAAATGTAAGACCCTGAACTTACATTCTAATGCACTTTGTATGCACATGCTATCTTTCAATGACAATAAAGAAACAGGTAAGAATTGCTGCCTGAGGCAGGTACACCGCAGGACTGGGGGTCAGGAATGTGACCATCAGTTTCAATCTGTATATGTTTGGCACTGTTTGAAGTTTTTATCATGTTCAAGAGTTGTCTAGCCCCAAAAAATTTAATTAGAAAAAGACAATAACCATTTCGTATAGTTAACTCACTTGCATTAAGTCAAATTTAATGCTGCTTCAAAGCACACTCATTCTACCCTCCCAGTCATTCAATTCTTTCTATAAAGATAAACTCAAGCCAAGAAATGATCCTGGAAATATCTTTCGGACTAATAGTTTCTGGTTTGAGTTTATCTCTAGACTAGAGAAGGGTCCACTATAATCAAAAAGTGATTTTTAAAGAAGAAATTCCATCCTAAAGTCGCAGAGAGAAATAAATTGATTTTTGTGATAGACTCTGAGTTGGTTACTAACACACAGTCCCTTGTGTGAGAGAAATAACAGAGTTGGACATGATTAGTATCATTCTAGTACATTGCTACAGCATAACTGCAGAAACGATTCCCAGCAACAATGCAGAAAGAATGTGCCAAGATTCCAGTAGCAGCCCTAATGGCCAGGTTTCACAATGGTTCAGCGG
Source organism: Pteropus medius (assembly GCF_902729225.1). Taxonomy (NCBI): domain Eukaryota; kingdom Metazoa; phylum Chordata; class Mammalia; order Chiroptera; family Pteropodidae; genus Pteropus; species Pteropus medius. Next base: position 15,170,695 of record NW_024345601.1, read on the forward strand.
GTGGGGCACCTGCTGAAATATTAGACGTCATGTTTTCATTCAGGTCCTATGGGAACACCCGGTGCTCCCTCCGCAGGCTGACTAGCCTGCTAACAATATATTACCCTCATCACAAACCAACATAATTCGCTAATAACATTGCAGGTTGAGAACTAAGTTTAGACATGTATTTGGATTAGGTGTGATCTGTGATGACAAAGGTTTCAGACAAAGCACAAATAACAAGGATGGATTTATGCAGGCCAGGATGCTCATGCGGTTATTTATCACAATTACATCGTTTTGCTTTGGGATGGGGAAAGAAGGAATAAGAAGCTTGTGAAATGAGCCTCTGGACACCTCAGATTGGTTCCAGTCAGCACAGAGGAAAGCACTGTTTGAGTGACCCCCCTGTTATTGTCAGGGCTCTCCTGACATCCTACATCATCCTGGCTGGTCCTGTCAGACATCTGTCTTTAAACAGAGGCTGGCATTCAGACCTGGTCAGATGCAAGTCTTATGATACCTATCTGAGTCTCTCCAGAGCAAAATGAGGTCACTAAGTACCTGGGAGTGTCGCTTCTGTGATTGGAGGCAACAATCTGACCTGAGATTCCAGAATTTGAGCCTCTATCGGCCAGACTCCATTGAAACTCCCTCTGAATTATACTGACTTCAATGTCTCTTTTTGTTCTTTTCAACTGAGTTTTATGGCAGTGGATTCCCCCTCCCTCCTGGATATGAGGTGTTGTGGCCTCTCTGCGCCAAAAACGACTCCTGGCCCAGAAGGCTCATACTTGGCTTTCAGACAATCCTGGCAGACACTGCCCACAATTTGGCTCAGGGCCTGCTCTACAGACTTTTTAAAGCAAAGGAACCAAAATAAGGAGACCTTAAAATGCAGTGACCAAACATTGCAAGTTAGGTTCACCCAGTTTAAAAGATATTAGAAATATTCCACTCAGTGCCAAATACATGACATCTACATGTAATGTACGATTGCATTAAAGGTCTACAGCATTTCAGAATCTTTGACATCTTCCCTATGGTTTCACACGGTGTCTGAAGCATCCACAAAAGCACCATCACTGTAAGATAGATCTTAGTACGAGGGAGGAGAGACTAGTTGTACTTGGATGAGTCTGCCGACCTTTAAAGCACAACCAGACCCAGGCTCTGTGTCAGGCACTCTGAGATGATGCTGGCACAGCCACAACATTGTGCGCCGTCTTATCCCTCACCATAACCCTTGGTGAATAGGGTATGGAAAATGTCACTGTATTTTTTATAGGAGTAAAGGCTAAGAAAAAGAGAAGATCATTTGGTTTACTCCAAGTCACAGAAGCAGGATTTGGACTTGCCGTCATAACCTTAGAGGAAATTCTCATCCCATTAGCCTCTATGGCTCCAGCATTTATAGAGCAGTTGAATGTGTTTCTTGTACACAGACATGTGCCTAAGAAACAGGCACAATAACACAAACCCGTGCATTGAGTCCTCGATTTCCTCAGAAGGCACTGACCAATTTGTTATCTCCCCTCTATCAAGAAAAACCCAAGAAGGAAAATAAGGGAAGTTAGAAAAAAGGGGACTCAAAATAACTAATGTACCAAAAAGTTAAGGAAACTAGGGTAGTTTAATCCTGAAATCAAAAAAGTTATGGTCATATAATAAATAATTTTTAATTAAAGAGTCAAGTCATATCTCATCTAAGGGTGATTGTGTAGAAGAAATAAGAGATGCCAAAAGTTTCCTCCACTCCAACTCTCCCCCTTTAAGAATCTACCACGTGTGCCTAAAAATTTCATTTTCTGGAGCCCATGGGTGGCATTCATTTGTCTCGCTTTATTAACCTTTAATATCTTGTCACAGATTAAAATCCACCATTCACACATAAAAGCATGGCTCTGCAGAGAGCAAGACCATGTGGGAATAGAAGGCTGGTAAGATTTGTTTTAGACAGAAAAAGGCTAAGCCTGTGGCACTGAGGGCAGCTAGAGCAAGCAGGTCAGCAGTAAGGGGGTGATGGGATCTGTTGCACTTGTGGCAGTAGCAACGTGATAGTGATGCCATCAGTGGGGCAGCAGCAAAGAAATTTGTTCTTCTGAGGCCAGTGTAAGCACCCTGGAGCACGTGCATCAGCATAAGCAGTGTGCAAGACGGGCATACATATGGAACTTTATGTCTTCATTTTTATATATTTGTTTTAATGTATTAGAAAATTATCGCCAGTATAGCAAGCCCGTCATTTCACAGATATTAGTGATTACAACAAAGCTAGGTTTTAAACAGCAATTTGATTGAAAATCAATTTGATGAAAAATCCTAAATTAAATTACAACAGGTCCTCAGACATGGCAAAAAATTGTGAAGGTGGTATCAAAATAACTAGTTTTGAAAACCCCGATTTAGACCCTTACATGTTCTCAGCGAACATTGAGCACCTTTTTTGAGCCAAGTATTGCACCGGGCCTTGTGGGTACCTGAGGAGTTCACAGTCCAGGGGCAGTGAGACAAGTGAGGCATTACAAAAGAGTGTGTCGTGGCCACTGCAGTTGCATGGAGGCAAAGGACCCAACCAGAGATATTGTCTAGAAGAGGGAATGTAGAAACTGAGTCCAGGAGCATTTGTAGGTGTTGGACAAGCATGGGAAGATGAGCATGGTGTCCCAGGCAGAACACATCTGCATTGAGCCCCGAGCATCTGGAAGCAGCTCTTGCTTCTGGCCTCCTCTCCCTCTGTGAGCCTCTACCTTCATGAAAAGTGGTTGGTGGGGATGGCAGGTAGGCAGGAAGGCAAAAGCAAAATATACTTGCCAGCCAAGGGGACCAGGTCCAGCAGATCACTCTCTCTCAAGGTGATCTGATTCCAGGTACTCACGCTGCTCCAGCCCTCGAGCCTGGGCTGTGAACTTCCCTAGGTATTCTGGGGAGCCTCCAGAGGTCCTGACCTCCTTCCTGCTGTTCAGATTGTTTCCCCAAAATCATCAATTCCAACATTCTCAACACTCTCAAAACCTGCTTCTAGATTGCTTGTGTGTTTGATTATTCAGCTTTTTGTTCTTTGACTTTGGACTACACCAAAACTTTAATAACCCTCCCTGACTGTGGCTCAGAGTGAGGGGCCAGATTCCTTCCCTTCTCATCTCCTAAAACCAGGATACATCTGACCCACAGATTAAAACCACATGGACCTGAATAGTTGGTGGTTGGCTTTCCCTTTCTAAATCTAGTGCCCTTCATTTTGGAAACCTTGAAAACTTGCATGATTGAAAATTGAAATTAATTAGAACACTTAAAATCCACCAGCAGCCACGTTCAAAACAGCAGACAAATGTAAAGCAGCAGTTGCCACCGCCGCTGCCTCTGATGGCTTCACTGGGCATTGCCAGCTTAAAACGCTAGGCCCCCAGATAGCACCCAGGAGACCAATAAAGGGTCATATGCAGGCTTGAGATGCTGTAGGAAGCATCCTGCAATTATGGCCTGGTTCATGGGGCAATGATGTAACTGGATATCTTTAATGAACACGCAAATACTCTTTTTAAAAATTTTTACAATCATGCCTTTCTTACAATAAATTTTTTCATATTTCTCCACTCCTAAAAAGGAAAAATGATAAAAAGGAAAACAAAGTAATCATGCAATAATAAAATTGTCGAAGAGCTTATTCAAGGATCTTTGCTTCTCTTTTTCTTTTTGGTGGAAGAAAAGGGCCTTGAACTCTCCATAATAAGCACTCAATAAATAAAAGTTTCATAAGGTTTTGGATCCAAAGGACATGCAAATTCAACAACATTTGATCCAATGCTAAGATGAGTATTTTTCTATTGATGTTGTTAGGAGGCATACCAATGAAGACGTTGTTAATATCTGTCACAGTTCTTTATAAATATCATATTCATCTTTGCTTTCCATCATCTTCTTCACTCTGACTCTCTAAAAACTCCTGTGCTATACTTTATTGCAAGTAGTAATTGCAACTCAACGACCCTTCCTCAATTGTGTGGAGACACTTCATATTCATTTCCTAAATGGGAAAATACAGAAAGGAAAGGATTCAATTAAAAAAAAATTACCCTGAATAGTCTCAATTCTAAGGAAACTCCATTTACAAAGTGTCGCTGAGCATGCAACCAACAACTCAATCTTGAATGAGTGCTCCTATGTGAAAGGCATCATGCTTTTCAGAAGAGAGGGTGAGGTGAGAGGAGTGAGAACCGAAAATCAAAACTCCACTGAGATTTCCTCAATGGTAAGCAATACTCCTACTTCTAAAGGTGAATTGGCATGTTCAGAGAAAGGCAGTTTTCACCCTACAGTTAGAATCTATTGTGGAGACTCAAAAATTTCAACAGGATGGCCCTCATCATCTGCTCTTCCCTTCAGCGCTGTATCTTTGAAAGTGCCATGCTTTTTCCCCAACACACAAATTCCTCCAAAATGCCATCTTCCTAGACTTCACCAAACCACGTTTCTCTCTTTCATTTTACAAAACTTGAAATCCATTCATGCTGTGAAATTTTGCCTCATTAAGTCTGTTTCCTTTTAATCGGGTCAGTATGCAGCCTACCAGCCATAGGCACACTCTATACTTTGCCCTAAATTAATTGACATTTGCTTTTCGTATATCTTACTAAATTAGTTCTTGTAGATGGTGATGATTTATTTCTCTCTTTAGATTTTAAATTCTAAAGGCCAAAATCAAATTCATCCTTTCTTTGTGTCTGCTTTCTTATTTCTGTGTTCCAAAATGTCTAATTTATTTGGATACTGTTCATTCATTTCTCTTCCTCACTTCACGCTTTTCTCTCTCAGCTCTCTCTCTCTCTCTCTCTCTCTCTCTCTCTCTCTCTCTCTCTCTCTCATACTCTTTCTCTATATTATTGTGATTATTTTCTCACCTAAACACAATTTTATCTGGCTATCATCAAAATCACAATTCAATAAATAATTCCCATGTGTTTGAGATAAATTTCATTTAAAATGGTGATAATAGTTTAACCTCACTTTATAATTTACAAATTACTTTCTCATGTATGATCTCCTTTCACAAATTCCAGGTGTTCTCTCTAACTAAAATTTCTATCTCCAAAAGGGAAACCATGAAGAAAAGTATCTTTAATTGCCTAATTCATTCCAGCTATTTAGGTATTAATCTAATCCACATCATTCATTGGTATCATTTAATAGCCATTTTAAAAATAAGTTCAAAGTTCCATTTGCCCAGATGGGAAGATTATATTTCAGGATGAAAAGGGGGAGGGAGTGTAGGTTAAGAAAATGATTGCTGCTTCATTAAGAGAACTAATGTAACAACTTCACTCTTTTCAGAGGAATTTCACCAATTTTCTGCTTGCTGGCTAATTATCTCACTGGGAATTAAGAAAACACAAAAGAAGGTTTAAATTGTTCCATTCACCAACTGTTCCTAAAAGTTCTTAATTTAATCCTGGGAGGTACCTTTTCACGCCAAGTAATCCTGTTGAGATACTTCTTGATATATTTTGTGAGCTGCTGCTTTCATTCTTCTAAACCAGTGATGAAGAATTTAAAACTAGGGCCACAGCGCTATCTAGTGGTACAAATGGGTGGGCCAGGAGCCTTGAATCAGTCACTCCCAATTGGTTTTTGAGACTTGTTTACAGCGCAGCCTGGAAGCAAAACACTTAGCTGTCCTCTTCCATTGAGATATATGACATTGTTAGGACATCTACTGAGCAGCAAATTCTTAATGACAAGAGTCTCTCCTATCTGTCCACACCCTAGTAAGGCTTTCTCTCCAGTTATAGAGATGAGGCCTAATGGCATAGATTTGGAGTTGCTTAGGAACAGGCAAATAAGAATGGAAGAAGAAGAAACTAGGCCCTCACAATATGATGTGATAAGTTCATGAACAAACAATTTATGAACAAAAAACAATGTCAATCCTTTTTAGTTCTACATCCATGTTTATAGATTTAGAGTGATGATGATAATGATGGTGATGATGGTAGTGGTGGTGGCTATGATGGTGATAGCTAATATTTATCAAGTACTTATCATGGGTCAAGTTTTAAGTACCCATAATAATTTATTAAATCCACTCAAAAACCTTGTAAATTCCACTTCGCTGATGAGGAAACTGAGACAGAGAGTGACTAAGTTTTTTTCCAAGGCCACACAGATAATGAGAAGCAGATAATTTGATGATGTTAATAATGATGTTCAAAAAAATGCTAATTTTTCAAATTTTAAAAAATAAAGTTACTTTCTGAAGTAACATACCATCTCCAGAGTTAAAACAGAGAAGAGCAGACAGCAGCATTCAGGAGCCCACAGTCATGGACCACATAACGACATTTCAGTCAATGACAAACCACATATACGATGGTGGTTCCATGAGATTAGAATGGAGCTGAAAACTCCTATCACCTAATGACATCATAGCTATTGTGAAGTGGTAGTGCAAGGCATTGTTTTATACTGGTCTCACTGTTTCGGTAGCGATGCTATTGGGTAGCAATGTCTGAAGGCACTCACCTAAGCCCCTGTGAGCTTCCCACAGACATCTCCTCTTTCTAAACTAATGGTACGACTTGACTGACCATTGGGGTTCTTATTACAATTACAAGACACCTTCAGTAATAACTATTAAAAACCTTTGTCAAACATAATTTATTACTTACGGATCCTGGAGCATACAAGGCATTTCAGGTGACACATAGCAAAGTTTCAGGTAGAGACCATGGGAGCCCACAAAAGCTCGGGAGAGAGCTCTTGAGAGAGACAGAGACAGAGACGGAGACGGGGACAGGAATGGGGACAGGGATGGAGCCACAGACACAGACACAGACATAGACACATACGCAGAGAGAAACAGGCCTGGGGTTCTTATTGAGGTTGAGGGTGGGGGCCTAGAGTTTGGGAGCTCACTTTTTATTGGTGAATTTAAAACATTAGAGTGAGAATTTAAAGTGTGGGCAGAGGATAAAAAGCAAGTAGCCCAAATAGTCAGTTATGGAAATCAAGACCTCCAAAACAGAAGCCTGGCCCTTTTTTCTAGTCATGTGGCTGACAATGTGTTTATTTGAGATAGCTGCCCTTGAAGGGGATGCCTTGGCAATCAAAGCTTAAGTCAGGCACATGCATTACAAAAAGAAAAGCCAACCATAAGGGCTTACACTACAATTACTCATGTGTTTGTGGTGATCTTGGTGTAAACAAACCTGCTGCACTGCCAGTCTTATAAAAGTACACACATGCAATTACAGTAGTAGACTATAGCATCTAGGTTTGTGTAAGTGCACTCCTGAACTTGAACTCCCCATGAGATCACTGCATCAGTACAAAAACCCCTTTGCTTGAACCAACCTGAATGTCTACTATGTGCCAGGTAATGTACTAGGCACTGAAAATAGGGGTGAACAAAACAGACGAGGTCCCTGCCCTCAGGAGACTAACATCTTGTGGGTTGCTGGTGACGAAATGGTGTGGAACAAGGGAGATAAAACATGCGAAATGTCCTTGACAGAACAAAAGTGAAATTAAAAAAAAAAGTCTTCGGATCAGCAGCATCTCTAAAAATATGTGCATGGATACTAAAAATATTGCATAAAAAATGACAATAGGATACTTACAAAGCCTCAAAGTAAGTATAAGATACTTACCAACTGAAAAGGGAAAAATGGTCATTTTATAACAAGAAAACCTAGAAGTCAGCACCTTACCCAAATGATTAAAGTCAGCGTCACCATGCCAGGACATAGACATCATGTGCTTCCTGGTCTGATACACTTGACACAGCATTGCTTCTGTGGTGGTCTGGCCAAAAATGTAAAACCCGACTCTAATCATGAAGAAACATTAGAAACAAACTGAAAGATATGCTGTAAAATAAATTCCTGGTGCTCCTCAAATTGTCAAGATCATTAAAGTCAAAGAAAAATAAAATAAATGTTCTATGTTAAATGAGACAAAACATATGACAACAAAATGCAAAGTGTGATACTGAATTGGATCCTGCATGAGAAGAAAATTTTTTTTCTGTTTGATCAAAGGGTACTTAGGACATTTAAGAATGAAGAAAATGGGACCTAGGATACTTATGTAATGATATACTATGTAAAGACATGGAACCAGATCACAGATGATCAGCTTCTCAAGTCTATGAACTTTTCAGTCTATCATACTATCTCCCAATAACTCCAAGATTTGTTTCTGCTTATATTATTATTACTATATTATTGTCAGCTCACCTGAAGATGGGGTTTATCAGTAGCAATAGAATCTCAGCAATGACTCTTCCTCTGGTCTCAGGGCTTCTATGCCTGGAGAAAATTATGTGCTGCTAAACATATCTACTAAGTGACAACGCATCACAGAATTAAACCCTGTGAGTTGGATGAATTTCCTATTTCTGTTCAAATCCGATATCTGATGATGTTTCAAAAATAAACAATGTCAGTTCCAGCTGAAAGGTCTATATTTTTGGATTTAACTATATTTCAGGGGGCAGTGATGTTTTAAAAACTCAGGAAAACTGGGGAAGAAATCTTTGGTAACAAGTGTCTACCCAGCGACTAAATATAAAGCACAGATAGATGGCTTAGGTTTGGTGCCCAGTAAAGATAAAGGAATGAAAAGAAAACATTTAGCTTGCATTAAGCTTTATGGTGGGCTGCTAAAGTGTAATCGAAGCACAACGAGTCATACAAAAATGTATGTTACATAAAGGAAATTTAAATGAATAGGCATCACCAATGAGAGAGGAAAAATAAATTAAAGCAAATTTTGTACTGACAGACTTACTGATTTTCAGAGCTTTTGAATTTTCTCCAAGATGAAAATACATATTTGATTCTTGGTTTTGCTCCTTTGTTTTAAGTGAGTATCCATTAAATATGAGTGTCTCTTCCTCCGTCACATATTCCCAAATTTAATTATTAGAATGTCCTCAATTTCTGGATATTTCATTTTACTCTGTGTTTTTCAGTTAATTATTTTCCACTTAATGGACGTACTTTTCCACTTGATAAAGTAGCGGATATCTATAGTAAAACATAATTCTGCTGAACATGTTCATTTTTGACCTGGAAGGTGAGAATAAAAATCATGTCCACTGAACACAGGGAGAATAGTAAATGCAGTGGGAAGCTCTAAAATGCTCAACACAAAACTGATCTGAAAAAAATAAACTCTGGTTGGTAAGAAGTCACTTTAAGTAACACAAGAAAGGAAGAAATCAAAAAATATAAAATGAACATCACTATATTGTCAAAATGGAACTAAGATGAATCTTGAATAACAATACTCGCAAACTGTGTCCCATTGAACAATTCTAAGCAGCATATGTATGTTTGTACATAAATGTGCATATATATTAGCATACGTAAACTAAGTAATATATGTAAACCAAGTTAATCCTCACAAAAATCCTTTGAAGTAGGTACTTGGAAGATTGAGTAACTTGGAAATGTTCTCACAGATAGCGTCAGAGCTGGGACTTAAACTCAAGCAATCTGGCACAGAGTCCGTGCTCTAGATCACATTTAATCAGCTGGCAAATATTTCACGAGTATTTAATGAGTACTGAGTTTTCAGCACCTCTTAGACTATATTTGTCAGTTTTCATTGCAGGAACAGGCAACTCCCATTTCCTTGTGTCTTATTAAAATAAATGTTTATTTCTTGCCCACATTATATAAAGGCTATGAGTCGACTAGGACTCTGATCAGCTCTGCTGAGCTTGGCTTGGCTCCACTCGTTTCAGAAATGTGTGTCTTTTCCTTATAGAACCAGGATGAAGGAAGACCTCCTCTCTGGGACATGCAGTACACAAGAATTTTAGAACAGTAGAGACAAGTCGAGCAGAGCATACATTTACTGCCACTGATTGAACATAGCAAATGTCCAGTCTGCTCACATTCCCCTGGCCAAAGCAAGTCGCATGGCCAAGTTCAAAGTCAATTCAGTAAAGTTCTACATCTTCCATGGATGGCATCGGCTACTCATACAGAAGGAGCGAATGGTCGTTGAGCAATAATCCAATAGCTCAAGGTCTCTTCACCCTACCTAAGTGATCTCACAATTAATTTAAGAAAACAAGACTAGCATAAAAATAATTAGAGAACCATACAAGATACAGGACGTCCTTACTTTGCATGTTAAGTGAAACAAAACATAGGAATCATATCCTTGCTTTAGAAGATTCTACGGTAAATGAGATTTGATAATGCAGTATCATGGAAAGCAAGGACTGCCTATGCTTAATAAAAATATTTAAAGTAAATGCTCTGTTGTGAAATGGGACCTTAGTGCAAGTTTTCCTCAGGGCATTTAAAATGAAATCCAAACCATACTTGCAAGGCCCTTAATCTTTCAGATTTTTCCCATCTTCAGACCTCATCTTCGCTGGCCCCCTTTTTCACTATACTAGGAATTTTGCACATGTTATTCTCTCTGCCTAGAATACTTTCCCTGCATATCTGCACAAGACTGGCTCCTTTTAGGTATTGAAGTCTCACCTGTAAGTTGACCTTTTCAGAGAGACTTACCTTGACCAGTCGACCTAAATTATCCTTTACCACACTATCACTCTCAAATTCACCATCCTGATTTATTTTCTACACAAGCCTTATCACTGTTCAAGACTCTCTTATCAATATGTGTTTACATGTTAATGGTTTGTCTCTTCGTGGGAATGTAAGCTCCAAAGAGCAAAACAATTGTGTGACTTGTCATCATTCTATCCTTATTTCCAAGGTCACTGGTCAACACATATTGGATGTACAATAAATATTACTGAATGAATGAATAAATGTGGATAAGGGCCAGGTCATCTAAAGACTTGTAGCCATGGTTTGATTTTATTCCTAATATGCTGGGTAGCACTTGCACAAATCAATAATAAACAATCATATATGGTTTCCCTAACTGTATCTTGTGCTTTCTTAACCTGATTGTGTCATTTCTATGACAGGGATCACACTCCCAAATAATGATCCTCAACCTTGGTTACATTTTGGAATCAGCTAGAGGTATGGGGGTCAACTTTTAAAAAAAATCCTGCTGTTTGAGACTAACCTCTAGGAATTCAGATTTAATGTGTCTAGGCTGAGACCTGAACATGAGAGCTTTAATGATCCCCAGTGATTCCGATATTCAGCCAAATTTAAAAACCACTGGTCCCAGTGGTACTCAAAGTACAGCATGGATTCAGAAAATGCTTTTTGATTCATGGAGTGTAGCTGATTCAATCATTTGGCTTCATATTGATAGTGTTCAACACATAATAGGTGCTCAATCAAGATTTGTTCATTGGCTTTCTAGTAAATATTTGATAAATGAATAAATAAATGAATACTAGAATGTTTTTACTAAAGCTTATAGGAAATGAGGAAGCAGAGATCAGTGTGAACAGAAGTAGTTAGATGAAACTCTATAACAGGCAGTGAGCATGAACCAGCCTTAATGTTCACTGCCTTTTGTTATAAACCGTTCTAGAAAGCCTGGAACATCTAGGTTGGAATGGACTGTGGAGACCATCCAATAGAGTGATTCATACTATTGTTTGGGTGACAGAACTCTTAGAATTTGATGAAAGATTTAGACACTCTCTTCCCATCCCTGGACAATACATCTATTATTTGTATCCAACTTGAGTGGGTTCAGCGAACTCCTAGACAGTGGTTGCCCAAGCTAAAATCCTAAGGCTGAGCTCAAAGTTCCCACTGATAGAAATGAAACTGAGTCCCAGTGAGGGCAAGTGAACTTCTAGAAGCACAAGCCATGACAGGGACAGAAGCTGGACTGGAACCTGGTTCCCACAACACTGAGTGTTGTTGCTGATATTACTTTACATACCTGTTGAGGACAAAGTTGAGAGGATGAATTTTTAACTATTTTGTATTTCTTCCTCCCTTCTGTAGACTTCTCAAACCTTACCTGCCATAAAATTCTAACAGCTAATCTAACTCTGCAGCTGTGCCACTTCATTGAAATGTGGAAATTCAAATTCTAGAGCGATCAAGTCTTCCAAATATACCATATTTTCACACCAACCTCTGGGGATAGAGTGATCAAAAATGACCTCTAATGGAGCAGAGTAACCCTGAAATGAGGACCAGCCTGTGGCCACTCCCTAGAGCAGCCATCTCAACCAGTTCACGTGCATAAACATACATAGCTGAGGGGACTAAAGCTGAATTCCATCATTGCAGATGTTAGGATAAGTAACGAGAATAGTCATGGCAGAGAGCTGGTTAGCAAGTGTTCTGTAAAAGTGTTAGTTCAGAAAGCAACAGGAAAAAATGAAATCAAAGGATTCATGGATTTTAAGAGGAGGAGAAGGGGCTGGTCTCTCCATGCCCTGGCTGGGAGGAATCTTCAAAGCTCTCACTTGAATTATATTTGAATTATAGGGAGCACAACTGTTTATGGATGGCTGCGTGAGTCAGGGGAAGGTTTACTGAGGCTTGCCTTAAAAGTCAGGCTCATTTCTATTTTGGAAAAGGACATGGATGCAACATACTGTCAGTATTTCAAAAGATCCAGAAATGATCATCTAAGATCTATTTCTTTCTCCTCCTCCTCTCTTCTTCAGTTTTTCTAGGGAATCACTCTTGTTACCAATATTTCTCCCACATGCAAGGAAAAGAACTAAACTGAAATCAATCACTAGGTTATTTGTGAGAATCATGGGGAAAAAAACTGACATTTTTGTTGAAAATGGCACTTGAGAATGTAAATTACATGTGTATTCTTGTAGTTACTAATGTATCTTAATTTGCTGGGTACAGCATTAAGACTCAAATTACAAAATAAAATTGTCAGACCTATGGTTCATCATGCTCAGTAAAGAATCAATAAGTGAAGAAACATGGAAGATGTCCCATTTACAACCTTTTCCTCCTGAATGCCCTAGACAACTTTGTGACGTCATGAGTCAATCATCTAAGATCTCTATTTACTGTCTTCACACCTTGTTTAAAATTTTCTCTTTTCAGCAAATTATTTTTAGCATGTGTACCTTTTAAATAATTAATTCCACAGATTTGTTTCCTTATCTCACTTTTTTAATCACATCAAACTTGGGATTGGGCTAATTAATAGTATAAAGTTCTTAATACACGAGTGAAACCCAATACAACATTAGGTATTGTAGCCACTCCACAGGATAGACTATGTGTCTCAGCTTGCAACTAAATATACCATTCATTCAAAATAACTGAGCTCCTAAACATGGCACTTAGACAAAATGTGTAGTTTGTCGTGAATCTTAAATATGAAAACTGTTTCTGTCAACTTGTTGAGGTGCTTTGACCAAATAGTTCCATCCCCTCTGAGTATCAAAAGGTTATGCAAAGATTCAGAAGGAGAGCAAGCATGAGTGATGCATGGTAAAGTGGAAAACCAGCAATTGTGAATTGCAACCCACACTTTATCTCCCTGTATCAAAACCTTGTCCCATAACTTGGCAAATAAATGGTGCTTTTATTAGGAGGTGTTAAATAGTGAACCTCCACTGGTTGAGACCCAGGATCCTGACATTTTTAAGGCACCCCAGGCAAATCCCTGCTTTGTAAAGCTTAGCAGGGCTGTGGGGCCAAAGCTCAGGAAGAGATCTACCTGATAAGCTGCTTAGACACGTGAAGCATGAAGAGGGGCAGGTTCCCCCAGACAGAGGCAAAAGCGGGACTCAGCAGTACACTCCAGGCCTCACCCCAGTCCTTTTTCTGCTTTCCAAGGGTAGGATCATCTTACTAACTACATCAGAATACACCCAAGAAAACATTTGCTGATGAGAGTAAATCTCAAAAGTTCTCATCACAAGAAAAAATAAATTCGTAATTATGTGTGATGATGGATGCTAACTAGACTAATTGTGGTGACTGTCTGGCAATATATACAAATATCAAATCATTATGTTGTATACCTGAAACTAATATAATGTTATATGTCAATTAAACCTCAATTCAAAAAAAGTGCCCCTCATGGTTTCATGTAGATTTTCTTTCTTCCTCTACCTTCTCATAAAAGTTCTTGCCCTCATATACATCTCTGAGCATGGACTTTGTCCTTAACCCATGCAGAGCCCCTCTGTATGATGGAGCTTCTGGAAATGAGTAGTTACCTACAGTGACATTTCATATAAAGGCTCGCAGTAGTGACCTGAAAATTGATGAAATTCAGTTCCCTCCAAACATGACTAGTAACTGAGCTTTTTAACCAACCTTCCTACAATTGGAGTAATTTGGTATTTCCTGAGAACTAACTGCTTTACAAGTACAGTCAAGTCATGATCCTTCCGGAAGGCACAGAAGAAAAAAAACGAATCAGAAAACTAGCCACAATCATAAGTTTTTTAAATCCTCGCAAATTGATATCTGGCCTTCGGGCTGAGAAATATTCTGCAGAAAACAGCCATTCTTATAAATCTTCTTTGCATAAAGAGTCCGGTTTATCCACACATTATAACAGGCGGGCATTTTCAGTTTAATCATCTCATTTATTGGAGACAATTCCAAAACCCTCCTTTACTAAAGAGTTTTCCTCTGATATTTATCTCATGCGAATGTTAGGAATAGACTAATTAGTGTAGTTATCTCAAGGAGATCTCAAGGGGCAAAATTATGGGAAATGTCTGAGGCTCCTGTTGGCCACCCTGCCTGATAAGAATGCCAAGAGTTCTGTTAGCCGCAGGCATCATTAGACATCATTTTTTTTCATGCACAGAGACAGGACCTTTCAGAAGGACAGACTACTGATTCTCTGTAATTTAAAGGAGAGAGACACATTATGCAGCTCTCTCATTTGAATTATACAAGACTCGGAATTATACATTTCCTCTCTGAGATAAGAGTGGATGCCCATAACAGCCATAGAACTATTTTCTTAAAAGAGCTCTCATTTACACACTGAGCAGCTGCTAGGAGAAACGTGAGCAGTCACTGGGGTCTAAAGTGAGCTGGACTCCCAAGTGTAAAGGAAAGATTTGGAAACAGGGCCACTGGGAAAGCTGGCCACTGATTAGAGACCAGCATTAATTATGCTGTTAGTCTCCAGGGTTAGACCCATTAGTTCTAAGATACTGCTGAGATCCAAATGAAGCTAGAATGGAAGCATTCTTAAGTATGCAATCTGAAAAGAAGAGTCACAAATGTCACTCGTTTAGGGTGACAACTTTTTCTTACTTGAAAAATAGAGCAGCCAGTGGAAAGAAAATTACTTTGTAATGATGTCAGGTATGTGCAGACTTCTGACTTGGAAGCCGAGTAGCTTTCTCACTTGTATGTCCATCCAAGATGTCAGTGGTATCTGTGTGCTCAGGTACACAGGGCCCTGAGAGAGCCCAGGGTCATGAGGGTCTTGGTACACCCAGCATCACAGTGGCATCATTTACCAAGAGGCCGAGTGAGCAATGTTCCATTTTCTTTCTTTTCCTCCTGTCTGCCTTCTACTAGGAAAGAGGCAGAATAGACCCTGCCAAATAAAAAGGGCAAGTGTGGGTATTCAGAGAATGAAGACTCTGCCAAAATTTTGGCTAGCAGGGCAATGATCAGAGACTGGCCGGCCCACAGGAAATAAATATGAAATGGACAGGGAGCAAGGAAACCAGAGAATGACTAGGAACCAAGTCCATGGACTGTGTAGACGGTCACAAAGGGGGTAAGCTGACATTAGTCATAATGCACCAAGAGCAAGAGCAAGCAGGAACTCAAGGACAAAACATGGGGTTTGAACCAGAAAGAACAAACCCTGAGGAGGAAACAGCAATGTGAACAGAAGCAGGAGAGAGACCGAGGCAATCAGGTGGGGCATGAGGGGTTGAAGTTCTCGTGATTCAGGGTGCACAGGGCTATCCTTTGCATGCAGGATATGGGAAGGTAGTACGAGACAGCACCAAAAAAAAAAAAAAAAAACCAACAATACACGCAAAGATATGATTGTATGAAAATATGTAAAATCTCCTAAAACATATCAATGGGAAAAGTTTGAAATTATAAAAAAGTAGTCGTTCATTATTCTGAAGAGTCATTCAAAACCGATAGTTAAGCACATATTTAGGAATAAGGGAAGTGGTGGTGTCATCACAGAGGGAAGGAAGAGACCATCCTTAACACAGAAAAGGAGAGCATAAAGAAGGCCCTCATCTCCTTCAAAAAGAATTTTAAAAGAACACCCTCACTCCCCCACAAAAATCCTGAGTTTGTAATCCAGCAATCCGGAGTCAGTAACCTACCTCCAGAGTTAATTAGCCATGTGTCGGCAATTTGTCTCTGAGCCTCAGCTTCCTCACCTTTACAATGCAGCTAACACTCTGCCTACCATTAGACTATAACAGAAATTAACTGAGATAAAACACATAAACCTTGGAACAAAGTAAGCAGTCGGCAAAAGGTAGTTTTTTAAAAAAAACTCTTATTCTATTCACTATGCCCTGCGATAACACTTATTTCCAAGGAGTGCATTATAAATGCTCTTAATGATGATCCTGGGATATCAAGAAAGAGTTAAGCTTAAAAAATTTGCACTTGAAGTCATCAGCAGTTTTCCAGAAAACTTATTTATTAGAAGATTCTTTAAATGACCCCAAACTCTTTGACAGCCGTCTTACCAAGAGTTAGGATCTATGATCCTCTCTCCTATGTCTTTACAGGTTTATAACTCCTTCAACAAATAGAATATGGCAGAAATGGTGCTTAAACTTCTGAAGCTGGGCACTAAAGGCCATGCAGCCTACACCTACGTCTCTTGGGATTCTTGCTCTGGAGGAAGCTAGCCATCATGCAGGAAATCCAACTGTCCTGAAACCACCATCTGGAGAAGTCACATGGCTGACCAGCCCACAGCCAGTATTAAATATTTCTCCACTATGTAGTTGAGGCATCTTGGATGTCCAGCTCAGCTGAGCCTTCAGATTACAGCAGCCCCAGCCACCTCTGACCACAACCACATGAGAGGTCCTAAGTGAGAACTTCTAAGCCAAGAATATCTTGAATTTCTGACTGACAATTTGGTGAGCAAAATAAAATGGTAGCCAATTTACATCACTAAGTTTTGAGATAATTTTTAGACAGCAAGAGTAACGGGAATACTTGTGCTGAACACCTACCTCATAAGTCTCTAACGAAGAATAAACTTGATGTGACAGTATTCCCATCAGACCATCATAAAAACTGACCAGCAAGTTTAAGAATCTCATGAACACAGTATTTCCAGATTCTTTCTGTGTTTCTCAAATGTTTATTTGGTCAGTGAATTCAGAACCCTAAAAAAATAAAATTAAAAAACCTCTCATCCCCATTTCTGCCACTTGTTTGATCATTTTGACATTGATGAACAATAATTCTGTGCTTCTTATGTTCCTCCAAGAGTGATGAGTGGCTCTCATCCTTCAAACCAGGACAGAGCACCTGTATCCACTGCAGGTAGAACTGTAGTTAGTGGGAAACCCAACGAAAGGCAGTCACAGCCCTCCCTTCATCAGCATGGCAGCCCCTCTGTCAGCATCCTTCTGTGTGGAAAATAGACCATTGTTGGTGGAATTTGTAAGCCATTAGTTTGTCAATAGTTATGCCTTTGAAGGGAGGATGATGGGGGGTGGAGAGAAGAAATACAAATCCTATTTGTTAATCCTCAGGGGTTTGATATCTATTTCACTGCTGTTAAGATCTTTGAGAGAGAGAACAGGCCTGAGAAAAATACTATGGAAAAGGGAGAACAGTACAAATTGGTTCCCATAGCAACTTCTCAGATAAGAGTATTGGTTCTACCCAGCCTAGAGGGAAACGTAGTAAGACTAAAATATGCTCAAAATAAACACTTGCATGACTTTATATTTTCCTTAAGTATATAATTTTATGCAACTTGCTTGTTGCACATATTAAAACTCTTACCACGGGTAAGTGTTTCCCCGTGATTCTCTGCTTCTGGGGAACTCATGAGATGCAGAACTACACTCTGATGCATAATGATATACTACACCCTATTAAAAGATTAGAGCATAAAATTTATGAAGTATGTGGATCTTAGAAAGTCTAGTCCCAAGACCTAAAGTGACTCGCCCAGTGTCATTCTTGACTGAATACCTGAAGGTTTACTTTGTGCTACCTTTACTTACCAAAAAATGAGTCTGTGGATGTCTTCCTACTTCACAGGGCTGTTGTGAAGATTAATTGAGACAAAGTATATAAAAATTTTTGCGCAAAGTTAAAATACTGAAGTAGCAGTGATGGCAGCAGCAGCATTGGTAATAGTAGTAGTAATAGTAATATCATTATTAATATTGGCAGAACTGGAATCCGAGTCTCTTGAATTGATCACTACAACTGTTTTGTTTTGTTTTGCTTTGCTTTGCTTTGCTTTTGTTATCGTCCTCCCAATATTGGAGTCAGAGCAACTCCATGAAAATTTAATGGCACAGACTCCATCCAAACAAAAACATGATCACATCGCAGTCAGATCCAGTCAGGGCTTAGATAATGTAACAAAAGATAGAAGAATCAAAGTATAGCGAGGTATCACCCACATCTCTTGCCGTTTATTGGTTCTCAGAGTATCCTATTGTTACCAGAACTTTCCTCTACTCATAAGGCATTTTAAACACCACAGCTGTTATGACCCACAAAATGCTAAATGGATGGGGGGGTGCTGGCGGGGTGGGGAGAGAGACAAGGTGAACTCAATTAGAAAGAACAAGAATTTAAGAAAGCATAATTTCAGCCAACACTAAAGACCTAAACTTTATATTTAAAAATAGAATATATAATAAAATATATAAATATAAATATTTATATATATAAAATAAAAAATAGAGAGATGATTATGTGAAAATATATAATATATACAGTTTTGTTTTTTGTTTTAGGTTATTCTACTAAAATCAATACAGTATTGGATTTCAAAGTAATCACCATGGGTGGCTATGGTTGGTGGCTCAAATGTTTTAAATGCTGCTATTTGAAAACTGACTTGAAAACTAGAAATTAAATTCTATTACTTTTGAATTTAAAACTGTTACTGACCAGAATTGTATTCTCTCTCCTATTCCCCAAATCATTCACCAAATGTGGCTAAGAATTACTTTTGGTTATTTCTAGAAATCACACTCACCATAAAGCGTCGCCACCTCTGAAGAGAAGTAAGAGTATGTGCTCTGAATGCAGTTAATTCTACAGGATCTTGAAACTTCCCTGGGTAATAAAGATATTGCAAGCATAAATCCAAAGTGATTACTTTGAAGTAAAGAAAAATCTGGATATAAAAGTCCTAACATAACTGCTTTCAAAAATTAATTATACTACTTTTTAGTTAGAACTTGACTCATTCACTTATTCATCAATTTGTTCAATCAACAAATACTAATGTTCACCCATACTGTATAGGTAGTAGAATATTAAGCTAAATATAAGACGGTCTAATCAATATGCTAATGATTTCCAAACTTGTATCTCCAGCCCCAAACCCTCATTATGTTTTAGGCCAATATTTCTATCTGCCTTCTGAAAGTCCCACATTGATATTCCATAGATACTTCAGACTTTGTATATAAAATTTTATGTCTGGCTACATCAACTACAAGAAAAAAAAAAAAGCTTCCTTTTTGTTTTTTTTCCACTGAATCACTGGAGCACAAATAGGAAGTCCAGACACTCTTTCTTTAGACCAAAATTTACTATGATTCTTTGAGATCTTGGAGCCTTTTTCGGAGCCCAGGGGTCAATGTGACTTTCAAATGCCAAGTTGAGAAAGAATTGCAAGGTTCGATTTGCCCAGTGCCACCACCCTCTCAAATATAGTCACAGAGTGAACACTGGTCCCACACAGATTGGGGGCGGTTTGCTTCAAGTGATGTTTTTGGACACACAGACCATGTTCTATGCACCAAAGTGATGCCCTTGACTTAGGTTAGGGTGACAGTTTGCTTTGCTGTATCCTCCCACAATCAACAAGTTTCTAAGGTATGACACGACCCCAGCATGGCCTATTGACCAGAACCACACACTGGTTCCCACTTGTATAACCCCTTAGGTAGCCAGATTCCTCTTCTCTTCTGGTGTTTCTCTCTGCTCTATGGTCACCGTGTCCTTTACCTTTCTCTTGCCTTTATATTAGAAGAACATCTTGAAAATGCTAGTATGTCAATGCTCTAGCCTACACATTTCATCATTTCACTCATAACTAAGGATTTTGAGTGCCTGCTATGTAGCAAGCACAATTACTGGATAAATGAAGCCTAATCCATACTATTAGGAAAAAGAGTTTTGAGGACACTACTGACAACCAAAACAGTAACTATGCAAGGCGCTTCAGTAAATAAAGTGCTATGAGAACCAGAGGAGGCATGTCTACAGGATTTCAACTACCAAAAAATTTTCCAGAGGCCTGACTTTATATGGCTCTTCTTTGGGTTCAATTCTTTAGGTTCATGGTCTTTGAACCAGGCAACTTTAGGAAAATGAAGTGATACATCAAAACTGTTTGTCTAAACTGCAAACTTAGAAGAATTTCTGTAGCGTTCCAGAAAGAAAAAGCAGCTGCTATGACCTTGTTTTCCCCTTTCCCAGAGCCTTCAATGTTCTCATCCATAGTTCTTTTCTTTCCCCTGTGAAATAATTTAATCCTATGTGAGTAAAATGGCTTGTCAAAAACATAGCACGTGTAGGGTCGATAGCTCCTATGAGGAATTGTACATGAGAAAAAGAGCTACTAGTAGTTCAATGTGAGCAGATTAAAATTCCTATAGCCATAAGCAGTCTCCAAATCAGGAAATTCTGAATTACCAGCTGTCAGGTGGTAGAATGCTGGGCATCCTTGACTTGGATGAGCAAGAACATCTGCAAAATAAATCTGATTCAGATGGATACCAAATCTGATACCATTTTAGAAAGAAACAGACTAATTGCTGAGAAGGGCACATGGGAAAATAATTAAATTTGGATTAAGAAATGAAGATATTTTGTCTGCAAAATTTCTAGTGCAGGGAAACATATAATCCAATTGTATAGACTGTGTATTGCCATGGTTTAGAATATCAAATTACTGAGCCAGTTATCCAGCAAGACCTTGAAGAAACAATGAAACATACAGGTAAACTTTTATGATAGGAAGGAGATACGTGAGAAAAAAAACATGGTGAACAGATAGGGTAGCATTCCTAGGTGGGCCAGGTCTCATTCAGTCACTTATTCATGCAACAAACATTTACTGATGTTTTACCATGTTCCATGCACTGTGTATGGGAATGTGGAGATGAACAAAGCTCTCATGAAAGGGGTGTGTGTGAGTGAGTGTGTGTGTGTGTGTGTGTGTGTGTGTGTGTACACGCACATGTGTGACTATGTAGGGGGAGGTAGAAGAGCCACTAATACAGCAAGAGTGAAGGTATCAAAGATGAAGAGACAATGAATTCTTCCTTGAGAAGAGGAAATGAGCACAGATCTGAGAAAGTTATAGAGAGAAAACGTGATTTAAGTACTGTAAAATTAGAGGCAATGGACTGAGTGGACCAAACTCACATCCCAATCAAGGATCCCTTGATGTGACCCCCAAACCCCCTCCCTGCACAAAATCCTTTGTTTTTAACAGATTTTAAGTCAGAAATACATTTGGCAGCCCCCACCATCGTGTTCAAAGCTCAACACTCCAGCCACAACGAGACAGAAAACCTCAGGCTGACTGAGGATGGAGAAGCATTGAGGAAAAGCAGTGCAATGGCCATGGAAGCTGCCTAGCCATCTGCTCGTGGGCAGGCTGGTGGCCAGAGGAGCCAGTGGATTCCTTTGTTCTGAGAACCTTGTGCTACTCGTGGCTTCCAGGTTCTCAGTCTCTCTCTCACTACACTTGCCCCTCAGTTTCTGTAAACTGCACCCCAAATTTACTGTTTACATAGACTTTAGACAGCCATCTAGCTTATGCATTCTGACTTTTGATTACTTACCTCTCTCCTGACCAACTGCTACTAGAATCAGGAGGCCCACCTTAGAGAACCCCTAGTTCTCACTTTTAGTCCCTCCCTTTGTCCCTTCAGATGTAAAAGTAGTATAGCTGTTGCTCATCCCACATTATACCTCGTTTATCCCCTTCAGGCCTGCCCACACCTTTGTAAACAGTGTGTCTTTATTTAAATTCTCCACACATTACCCAACTTAAAGTTCTAAGTGTCTCCTGCTGGAACACTGACTGACAGAGCTGAGCCAGTTCTTCTGTGGCACAGAGAAAGACGATCTTCCTTCTTTGTCCAGGATTCACTTATTCCACAAATCCTGAGAGTCTATTGAGGACTGCACTGGGATCTGGTAGTGAACGAAATAGCAAAATGCCTTGTATTTGTGGGTTTTGCATCTAATGGGGTGGGGTAGCGGGGAGACAGTAAAGTAAAAGATATACCATGTTATGGTGGTAAGTGCTGTGGAGAAAGAAACAGGAGGCAAAGGAATGGGGGCCAGGGGTTTCGTTTGATATACTGCGGCCGAGAAAGGACTGGTATTTGTGCAGAATATGATTATCAGGATACACAGGAAACGAAAAATCCCAACTTTTAAACATGTGAGAAAACTTCTTGTGAGAAAATTTTGACTAACTAGTTGAAGGCAGCAAGCACGGATTTAACATGCCATTATATTTAAAGGGAACCAAGATAAAACAATACCAAAATTAACAAAGAAACATTTTAATAAATTTTTAAAGTACTTTAAGAACTTTACTTATCTGACTTTGTATCCCACCCAAAATAGCACTTTACTCTGGTAAAATTTGGGGAATAACAGGAAAATGCTGTTATTTCAAGATGATGATATTTGATGTCATTTCAAGAGATAATTTAGGGCAAAATGGATTTCTTTTCCTTATTTTTCTTTTCTCCTGATAAACTCTTCTCCTCCTTTCTATTTAAGAGGATATAGTCTGTCCTGGGTACATCGCTTCAAGGGCAATAATGTGTCAAGAAGGAAGTGTTAAGTGGTTCTTGAAAGATTTGGATCATAAACAAGATGCTTTTGAGACACATTAATAATGAGAACAGCCTCTCTTCCTCTAATGCATCCAAGCAACCTGACAAGTAAGAGAATGAATGAAAAAGAGTAAGGTGAACTGGACGGTTAGGCTCCTTTAGAGAGCAAATGATACTCAGCTACATCTAATCATTTAGAAATGAGAACCCGGCATGACCTGATCCCCCATTTTTCAAGAGCAGCCAGAAAGCTGAATTATTATATAAAATTTCCTGATTTTCAAATGCTAGGACTAAATTAAAAGTTTGCGTATAACACTGGGCCAACCAAATGGTATGTCTGTGGACTGCCTTTGTTTTCTGCACAGATTTAGCTTGTTGGCCATAAATTTGCCACCTCTGCTTTAGGGAGAGATGAAACCCAAACAGCAGTGTGGAGATATAAAACCCCTCATTGGCCCCAATGCATCCATACAGTCTGCTACCAACAGAAACACTGTGCAAGAGAGATTTGAAGAAGGAAGCCAGGAAAGTGAGTGGTATTCCACATGCGAGATGCTGCGATTCAGACTAGAGAGGAAGTGTAGGACCATAAGAAGACCCATCTTTTGAAGTACATGACAGGCCCAGGAGCTCAGAGTCCACTGGGAAACACAATGCAACCATCTCATCCAAAATCTGTAGAGATGTGAGCCCCGCCCCCACCCCTGCATGGTGCATGAAGTTCAAGCCAATTTGATTTGAACACAATGATGGGATAACTCACCTAACAACTAGATTATCAAAAAAATGAGGACACTGTGCTCAGAGAGCTGCAGCAACCTGCTGCTGTGTTTATACACATATAAAGTAGTGGAAGCAGGAGTGCTAGTCTACCTTTTTTGGAAAGAGATGTTCTTCCAATAACACTACTATCAATTCCATAGTTATCAAAGATCATATATTGAGAAAGATGAAGAAGACGAATATAAAGAAAAAGAAGGAGAAGGAGGAGAAATAAAAAGATGGGGAACAGAGAAAGAAAATATGGCAGAGTGAGAGACATCCCCAGGTCTCTCCCCTTGAAACAACAATAAACTGAACATCTAAAACTGAACAAAAAACATCCAAACTGCACACCAGCACGTTTGAGCATGGGATCTGCACATAAGAGCTACCACAGGGCAGTGGACTGGGAGAAATAAAGAAGCTTCCTCTCACAGCCACTGGAGTTCCCTGTAGGGGAAGGGGAGGGGACAAGGTGTGGTGAGTTCCTTGAACAGCTATGCCTGGGAGAGTTTGTGAGTTCCATGCAGCCAGCGGCAGGGCCCAGTCAACAAGGCAGAAAGCAGAGAAACAGATGGCAGAAAAACAACAGTGGATTTTTACCAGCCAGGGTTGCAAAACTGAGGCTGAGCCGCAGCTCCCAACCCACAACCCAGAGGGCCCCTCCCCACATACCCTCCAAGACCAATCACCACGGAGCCCCATGGGAATCTGAGCAAATGCTACTGAAACTGTGACTAACACTGATAGGAACTGAAACTGAGGGTAGCGAGCGTGATGAAACATCTACAAGAAAATAAAGGCATTATATAAAGGCATTATATAAAGGCTTTATAAAAAACAGGGATCCAAGAGACTTAGATGCCACCTACTGGAAACCAAAAGAAAAGCGCCTTCTTTGCAGCAGGTTAAAGAGAGACCTATGTACAATAAATCTTCTCTCTGGAAAAAAAGAATACATTTCCATTAATGCTCAAGTGGAGAAATAGTCCATTAAATACAATGAACAACCAAGGTGACAAGGCATTTCAGAAAGAAAGAGAAAAATTTCCAGAAAATAAGCTTACAGACATAGAAATATGTGATTTAAATAACAGAAATTTCAAGATGGTACTTCTGAAAAAACTCAATGATTTCTGAAATAAGTCATATCAACAATTTCAGGAATTGAAAAAACAACTAGATGAGCAGAGCAAGGAGATTGAAACCCTCAAAAAGAACAAAATAGAACTTCTGGAGATAAAACACACACACACACACACTGCAAGAGTTGAAAAATGAAATAGCAAGCTTGGGAAATAGAGTTGACCAAATGGAGGAAAGGATATCGAAGCAGAAATCTAGAAATAAATCAGAAGGAAGAAGAGAGAAACTGAGGAATGAAATTTAATAAAAGAAATACAAGAATTAGCTGATATCATCAGGAGAGGAAACATAAGAATAATGGGCATTATCAAAGGCAAGGAAAAGGAGCAGGAACTAGAAAGCATTTTCAAATAGTTGACAAGAATTTCTCAAAGCTAAGGAATGAGCTAGAGCTTAGAATTCAAGCAGTCAACAGAATACTCAATTACCTCAACCCAAAAAGGCCTTCACCAAGACACATTGCATTAAAATTGTCAAAAATCAATGACAAAGAATTCTCAGGGCAGCCAGAGAGAAGAAAACGGTAACTTATAAAGGAAAATCCATTAGATTATCCTCAGACTTCTCAGCACAGACTTTACAAGCCAGAAAGGGATGGAAACAAATAGTTAAACTATTAAGTGAAAGGAACTACCACCTAAGCTCTCCTTTAGATATGAAGGAGAAATTAAGACCTTTCCAGACATACAAAAATTGAGGAAATTCTCCACTATGAGGCCTGCACTACAGGAAATACTAAAAGGGATCAGCTCACCTAAAACAAAATAACAACAACAACGACAAAAACATAATTAGGAATAAAGTGACTATCAGGCAAATAGAAGCAGAGGAGTGCAACCCTTACTAAGAACAAGGAATTATAAGCTTAAATAATAAGAGGATTGCTATAGCAAGATAGTAACATTCAGCATACGTAGAGACAAATTGAGATAACAATGACTGAAAAGGGGAGGATTCAAAGATCCAAATTCGCAAAAGGAAATGGAGATAAGGCACATGCAGAAGAAAATAGACAATTGTATGTATATATATAACTATCCTTTACATATTCGTAATGGTAACTACACATCAAGATTCAGAACTGAAGTATATAACATAAAACAAGAACCAGAGGCAAAAACCACAAAAGTCAATAAAAATAAAGAAAACAGAAACACAAGAACAGGGAAGCAATGGAAACACCGAGCTACCAAAAAGCAAAAGATAAAATGACTATAAGAAGACCTCATATTTCAATAATCATCCTAATTGTAAATGGACTGAACTCACCAATAAAAAGGCACAGAGCTGCAGAATGGATCAAAAAACAAAACCCAACCATAAGCTGCCTCCAGGAGACACATCTCAGCTCCAAAGACAAAATAGACTCAGAGCAAAAGGGTGGAAAATGATATTTCAAGCAAATGGTATTCTGAGAAAGGCAGGAGTAGCGATACTAATATCAGATGAAATAGACTTCAAAATAAAAATAGGTAAAATAAGATACTGAGGTACGCTTCATAATGATAAAGGGAATCATGCACTAAGAATACATAATACTTATTAATATCTATGCTCCCAATCAGGGAGCCCCAAAATATGTAAAGCAATTACTAACAGAACTAAAGGGAGAAACAGACCAAAGCACTACTATAGTAGGGGACCTAA
The DNA here is from genome assembly GCF_902729225.1 of Pteropus medius. NCBI lineage: Eukaryota > Metazoa > Chordata > Mammalia > Chiroptera > Pteropodidae > Pteropus > Pteropus medius. The sequence goes on from NW_024345601.1 coordinate 15,197,165, forward strand.
ATCCCCCACTATCAGATATAGACAGATCATCCAAACAGAAAATCGATAAGGAAATAACATCTTTAAATGACACATTAAAGCAACTGGACATAATTGACATTTATAGAGCCTTCCATCCGAAAACAGCTGCTTATGCATTTTTCTCTAGCACACATGGAACATTCTCAAGAATTGACCACATACCGGGACACAGAGATAGCCTCAACAAATATAAGAGCGTTGAAATCATACCAGCCATATTCTCTGATCATAATGCTTAGGAACTAGAGAGCAACTACAAAAAGAAATCAGGAAGAACCACAAATACATGGAGATTAAACAACATGCTACTGAAGAATAACTGGGTCAGAGAATAAATAAAAAGAGAGATCAAGAGACACATAGAAATGAATGATAATGATATCAAAACTTTTGGGACATGGCAAAAGTGGTCATAAGAGGAAAGTTCATATCATTACAGGCCTATCTCCAAAAATAAGAACGAGCTCAAACAAACAACCTAACGCTTCAACTTAAAAAACTAGAAAAGGAAGAACAAATGAAGCCTAAAGTCAGCAGAAGAAAAGAAATCATCAGAATTAGAGAAGAAATAAATGAAATTGAAAACAAACAAAAAAAATAGTAGAAAAAATAAATGCAACAAAGAGCTGGTTCTTTGAGAAGCTTAATAAAATTGACAAACCCCTGGGTAGGCTCACTAAAGAAAAAAGAGAAAGGACACAAATAAACACAATCAGGGATGGAAGAGGGGAAATTACGACTGACATCGCAGAAATACAAAGGATCATACAAGAATAATATGAAAAAGTATATAACACCAAATTTAATAACCTAGAACACATGGACCAGTACTTAGAAAAATACAATCTTCCTAGACTGAATCAAGAAGAACTGGAAAATCTAAATAGACAATCAGCAGTATGGAAATTGAAACAATCATCAAAAACCTACCAAAAAGTAAAAGTCCAGGACCAGATGGCTTCACCAGTGAATTTTACCAAAAATGCAAAGAAGATTTAATACCTATTCTCCTAACCTCTTCCAAAAAATCGAAGAGGAGGCAATACTTCTCATCTCATTTTAAGAGGTCAATATCACCCTGATACCAAAACCTGGTAAAGATAACACAAAAAGAGAAAACTACAGACCAATATTTCTCATGAACAAAGATGCAAAAATCCTAAATAAGATACTAGTGAACCGAATACAGCAATATATTAAAAAGATTATACACCAGGATCAAGTGGGCTTCATCTTAGGGGCACAGGGATGGATCAACATATGCAGATTGATTAATGTGATACACCGCATAAACAAATTAAAAAATAAGAATCATATGATCATGTCAATAGATGCAGAAAAAGCCTTTGACAAGAAACAGCACCCATTTATGATCAAAACACTTAACAAAATCAGTATAGAAGAAAAATACCTTAACATAATAAAGGCCATCTATGACAGAACTTCAAACAAAATCAGTATAGAAGAAAAGTACCTTAACATAATAAAGGCCATCTATGACAAAACTTCAGCCAACATTATACTTAATGGTGAAAAACTAAAAAACCTTCCCTCTAAGATCGGGAACAAGGCAAGGCTGTCCATTATCGCCACTGTTATTCAGTATAACATTGGAGGTCCGAGCAAATACAATCAGGCAAGAGAAAGATATAAAAGGCATCCAAATAGGAACCGAAGAAGACAAACTGTCACTATTTGAGGATGACATGATTCTCTATATAGAAAACCCTAAAGACTCCACAAGAACAATACTAGAAACCATAAGCAAATACAGTAAAGTTTCTGGATACAAAATCGACATTCAAAAATCCATAACGTTCCTATACTCTAATAACAAAGTGTCAGTAAAGAAGTAGAAAAATAATTCCTTTTGCAATTGCAACGAAAAGAATAAAATACCTAGGAATTAATTTAACGAAACTTGTGAAGGACTTATATAATGAAAACTACAAGACTCTATTAAAAGAAATTGAAGAAGTTACAAAGAAATGGGAAGATATTTTGTGTTCTTGGATCAGAAGAATCAACATAGTTAAAATGACCATATTACCTAAAGCATTATACAGATTTAATGTAATCCCCATCAAAATCCTATTGGCTTTTTTTAAAGAAATAGAAGAAAAACCAGATTTGTATGGAAGCACAAAAGACCCTGAATTGCCAAAGCCACCCTGAGAAAAAAAGAACAAAGCTGGAGGCATCACTCTGCCTGACTTCAAATTACACTACAAAGCAACAGCATTCAAAATGACATGTTATTGGCAGCAAAACAGACACATGGACCAGTGGAACAGAATCGAGAGTCCAGAAATAAACCTATGTTTATAGGGGCACTTAATTTTTAACAACAACAAAAAAAAGCCAAAAACATACAGTGGAGAAAGGTAAGCCTCTTCACTAAATGGTGCTGGGAAAACTGGAAAGCCATCTGCAAAAGAATGAAACTAGACTGTTGTCTATCACCGCACACCAAAATTAACTTAAAATGGGTTAAGGATCTCAATATAAGACCTGAAACAATAAAATGCATAGAAGATAACATAGAAACTAAACTCATGGACCTTGAACTTAAAGAGGATTTTATGAATTTGACCTCAAAAGCAAGAGAAGTAAAATCTAAAATAAATGAATGAGACGACATCAAATTAAAAAGCTTCTTCTCAGCAAAAGAAACCATTGACAAAGTAAAGAGACAACCATCCAAATGGGAAAAGATATTTGCAAGCAACGCCTCCAAAAAGGGCCTAATATCCAAAATATACAAAGAACTCATACAACTCAGTAACAACAAAAAAACAAATGATCCAATCAAAAAATGGGCAGAGGACCTGAATAGACACTTCTCCCTAGAGGACATACAAATGGCCAATAAATATTTGAAAAGACGCTCAACATCACTGGCTATTAGGGAAATGCAAATCAAAACTACAATGAGATACCATCTCACACCTGTTAGAATAGCTATAATCAACAGGACAAGTAATAACAAATGTTGGAGAGGATGCGGAGAAAAAGAAACCATCATACACTGTTGGTGGGACTGCAAATTGGTACAGCCACTATGGAAAACAGTATGGAGGTTCCTGAAAAAAACTAAGAATTAATTTACCATATGATCCAGCAAGCCCTCTACTGGGTATTTACCCCAAAGACTTGAAAATCCATATCCAAAAAGATATTTGCATAGCAGCATTATTCCAGTGGCCAGGACATGGAAGTAATTGAAGTGTCTGATGATAGATGATTGGCTAAAGAAGCTGTGGTACATATATACAACAGAATATTACTCAGCCATAAGAAGAGATGAAATACTGTCATTTGCAACGACCTGGATGGACCTGAAGATAATCATGCTAAGTGAAATAAGCCAGACAGAAAAAGTCGAAAATCATATGATATCACTTATATGTGGGATATAAACCTAAAAGCAACAAATGAAAGGGACAAACAAACTCATAGACAAGGACAATAGAATAGTAGTTACCAGAGGGTAGAGGGTGGGGGAAGATGAGAGAGATAAATGGGGTAAAGGGGGTCAAATATAGGGGGTAGAGGGAGGATAAAGTGGGTAAAGGGGATCAAATATAGGGTAGCTGAAAGAAACTGGACTTTGGGTGGTAAACGCACAATAGAATATACAGATGTCAAATGATAATGTACACCTGAAAATTAGATAATAGTATTAACCAATGTTACCCCAATAAATTTAATTTTTTAAAAAAGAATAAAACATAATGAAAAAAATGATGGGCAAGAAGGAGGAGGAGGAAAGACAGAGGAGAAAGGGAAAAGAAGAGGAAAATAAAAGAAAAACCAGAGGAATGACAATGAATAAAAAGAGGGGAAGAAAGAAAAGGAAAGAAATGAGCAGTGGGTTAAGAGAATAAAGGAAAAAAAGAAAAGAAAGTAAGATAAGCAGGAAATGGAAGCATAAAATTTTAGGGAGAAAATTAAAGGAAAAAGAAAGAAGGGAGAAGACAGCAAAAAAGGGATCAAAGTAAAAAGCTACAAATGGAAGCAAGAAAATGAATGAAGAAATGGGAAGAAAGACAAAGGAAGTGAGAAAAGAAAGTAAATATAGAAGCAAGAAAAAGTAAGGAAAATAAGAAATTAGAAAAGGAAACAAGAAGAGAACAAAAATGGAAATAAGAAAAGAGAAGCAAGAAAAGGGAAGTGAGAAAAAATAACTGAAAATGAAAAAGCATAAAAAGAAGAAGAGGTAGAAGATGAAGGAGAAGCAGTAGCAGCAAGAAAATGAAAATGAGATAGGGAAGCATGTAAAGGAAACCAAGGAAGGGAAATAAGAAAAAACAAGCGAATAAAGAGAAGCAGGAAAAAGAAAGTAAAAGTGGAAGCGACACAAGGGAGGCGTAATAGGGAAGACAAGGAAGCAAAAGAAGAAAAACAGAAGAAAGAAAAAGGAAGCCGGAAAGGAAAATAAATAAGGGAAGAAAGAAGGCTAGAAAAGGAATAAACAACTGGAAAGTGAGAAAAAAGGAAGTGACACTGCAAACAAGAAAGAGAATAAAATAGGGAAGTAGGGAAGGGAAATTTAAAAAAAGAGAAAGGATAGTAAAAAAAGTGACAGTGTGAAAAGGGAGGTAAGAAATGGAAAAGAGAAAAACAACAACAACAAAAAGAAAAGAAAAGAAGGAGATATGGAAGAAGAGCAAGAGGAGGGAAGCAAAAAAGGGAAAAAGAAGAAAAGGCAAGGAAGGCAAGGGAAGCAAGAAATAGAAACAAAGGAAGGTAAGCAAAATAGAGAAGTAGAAAAGGAAGTGCAAAAGGTGAAGGAAGAAAAGAGAAGTGAGCTATAAAGAGAAATCACACAGCAATACCAGTGATGCATAGTAGGGAAGTAAGAAAGCCAGCAAAAAAGAAAAAGAAAGAAAGAAAGAAGAAGCAAAAAAGCGAAAATGAGAAAATGGAATTTAGGAAAAGAAAGCACGAAAGAAGAAGAAAAGCAAACAAATTAAAAAGTAAGAAAGAAAAAGCAAAGCAGGAAACAAGAAAAGAGGAGCCAAAAATAGAAGCAAGCAAAAAGAGGTCAGAAACAAGAAGCAAGAGAAGCAAAAAAAAA
>NW_024345601.1:15202305-15467393 GCF_902729225.1 Pteropus medius
GCAAGCAAGAAAGCAAGGAAGGAAGGAAGGAAGGAAGGAAGGAAGGAAGGAAGGAAGGAAGGAAGGAAGGAAGGAAATTTTCTCATACACATTAGAAAAGTAAGAGATGACTGCCATTTACATGCTCAGTTCTAAATGTAGGTTCTCCCCAGCAACGGTTTATTTCAGCTGAAGCTCAATTCCACAAGACTCAGACAAATCAGAGAGGAAGAGAAAATACAAAGGAAAATAAGGGTTTTGCCTTCTGTGCTTAGAGCAGTTGTAAGGAATGGGCTGCAGCTGCCTGAGGCCAAAGGAGAATCCTGTTCCAGAAAAGGTTTTTGTAGAGAGTAGGTGTAGCAACTCCATTCAGTGAAATCTTTGTTATTCAAAGCATAAAAGAATGAAGAAATGAACTACATTCATTCATGTCTCCCTAGGTGGTTGATGTTCTGATTGCCAGCCTCTTCCTCAGAGGATGCCTGGGGCCCAGTTCTGCTGGGCAAGCTTTGAGAGAAAATTGTTTGTTATTTACTTCAAAGCTGCTGCAGTGGCTCATAGATGTGAAAAATAAGTTTGGCGTTATTTCTGCCCTAGTGTTAAGCACTTGGCCACCCTCTTCTGACAGTATTTGCATGAAGAAATGAAAAACACTTTTGCACAGTTCTAGGCTCTTAGCAGATGCCCCAAATGTGCCACTAAGTTGGATGGAATGTTACTCTCTAATTTGAAAGTCCTGTGTTATCAAAGGATTCCAGCTGTGGTTTCTGGTAGTCTCTGGAATGTTCTGTCTCGTTGCTTTCTGAATCTGGGAAGTCAGATACTATCTATTCTACTGGAGGATGAACACAAACACACCGTCATCTGTTTACAAAAGAAATGGAAAAGGGGGCATGAAAACCATCATTTCTTAAGAACCGCTGGAGAATTTTAATGACTTTATCCTTATAAATAAACGAGCATCTTGTACTTCCCTGACAATACAAAACACCTAGCCAGAATCTGCAGGTTATAGACATCTGCTCAGATTTGAAGCAGTGTGGTGTATAGGAAAGAGCTCTGGACTGGGTAAAAGTAACTCAACAGGCAAGTCACTGAATAACACTGGTTGTCAATTTCTTCATTTGTAAAATTAATGAATTGATTTAGTGTAGAGGCTCCAGACTGGCAGCCCTCAGGCTGAATCTGGCTAGCAGACGTTCTGTGTGTGGCAGGCACCACATCACACCAGACCTGCCTAGCTCCTGAGTTATGCCATCTCCCCACTTAGTCAGTCTGAAGGTCCTTAAAGTGACAATGCAGCACTTCTCCCAAGCAAAAAACAAATGGAATAGCATCATGCCACTCTCCTTTCCATCTCTATGACCTGCTTTCCTAGTCTCCTTTGGGGACTTTTCTTCTGTCCATCTCTTAAACGCTGGAGTTCCTCGGGTTCCTCTTCATCCCAGTCTACACAACACATTCTGGGTTCTTGCTTCAACTCTCAATGCACCCAGGCTGAGTAGTCATGACTCCCCAGCCTATATTTGCATCCAAATCAGCTCCTTAGCAGCGGACATAAATTTCTTTATTTTTTTTCCCTGAGCATCTCTACTGGATGCTCCAAAAACATGTCAATCTCAAATGTCCCAAAAGTAACCCACATTTTTCTCTCTTCTCCTCTCTACCACTCCATACCTACTTGCTCTCAATCATCACTCTCCTTCCAATCTTTAAACTTTGCTGTTCATTTGCTTGGAATAACCACTTTCATCTATCTCTTTGCCTGATAAACTCCTTCGTATCCTTCAAATGCCAGTTCATTCCTCAAAGAGTCTCTCTCTGATCACCAAGATAGTACTACTTGTGCTCTCACAGCATTCTGGATTTTCCTCTCTCTCATAGAACCTGTCATATCTGGGCAGTCATAACTTACTCATTCACCTATCTTTCATCGGCTCCTTAAAACAGATTCAGTGTCGTGTTCACTGTTGCTTCTATGTCCTATACCATACCTGGCCTAGTAAATAACTGTTGAGTAAGAAGCCAAATTAAAGACAGACACTTGTTCATTTTTCTAAAAATGTATAACCAACCTCTGAGAATCATCATTTTCTGCATTCCCTTCTTCTAAGTTAAGCTCATATTAATCAATGACCTGCCATGATACATTCTGTTCTAGTTATTATTCAAGGATGTAATTTGTGCATTGAAGCAAGAACCCCTGTCTGTGTGGATTCTCCTGCATTTAAGTCACTGCTTCTGGGATAGCAGGATGACCACTAAAAAAGAAATGTTTTCCTAGAAGTGAATGAAAGTTTACCATTTAAGTCAACACTGAGCAGATTTGGTAGAATTGAATTACAAAGGAAACCAGACCTCCCTCTCCAGGAAGGCCTTTCCGTACCCAGTTAACATGTGACATGTATCTGGTGTTCTGGGCAGTCGGGCCATCTTGCACTTTCACAGAGGTGAATTTCTATCTCTCTCATCTCTAGCTTCTGACTCCTCAACGCTCATTGCCACTTCAAACAGCACTGGCATGGGGACCGTGTTTTGTGTGCATGATGACATATTTGCAATTCACGTGCATCTTTAACTTGACCTTGGCAACAAGACTAGGTGGCTGAGGTGAAGATTGATGAGACAATTATTTTTACAAGGAACATAAACAGCCTGATTTGGCTGTGTTAACAGCGGCCATGACATTTGTTGCTCCTCAGCATCTAGATTTTTCTCCTTGAATTCTGAGCAGTGGAAAGTCAATGAGAAGTGTTCTTTGAGGTGATCCCTTACAATGGTGAAAAGCAAATTAAGATACGGCTTGATATCATTAGAGCAAACACCATTAACATTGAAGTATCTTGAAGAACAGAAGAGTAGAGTAGAAAAACCTCAGAACAAGGTCTTACCACCACCGCTTGCTAGCTCTGGTGCATGTACGAGCACTTTAAAAGACTCAGAGCCCCAGTTTCCTCATCTTCAACGTGAAAATAACGGTTCATGAAAAGGAAAGGAAAAGTCAGTATTTAATACAAAAACCAGCTGTGACTACCGGTAAAGATAGCTCTTCATCTAGGAAAATACCTTAATCTGCTTCTTTGAGAATGAAGAGTGAGAACCTCCAGAGCATGGTCTGAAAGAGAAGGTTTTAAAAAATGGAGAAAGGAATTGTTCTGCAAATCAAAGTAAGGGAAAATTTAAGCCCAAGATACAGGGGTAGATGGTCATCACAAGTCAAAGTAAGGAACGATGGAGACCATGTAAGCAACAAGAAGCCTCCTACAATATGGAAGCAGATGAATAAGAAATTTCCTGTGGTGAAAAGAGCTTAGGAGAGTTCTATGAACAAGAACATCTGAATGGAATTTAAAGTGTTTTTTGGTTTTTTTTTTTACCTGTGGATAATTACCTCCCATTTTCCCCACAATGTCAATGAAGTTTGCAACACAGAACAATCTGGTATGAGTGATGAATTGTCAGAGTAAAGAAAGGCAGCTGATGGGACAACAAGGAGGGGAGGCACAGCGTGATTGTGAATCAGGCAGCATCCAGAACCAGACAGCAGCAGTGTAGTCTGACCGTGGGGCTGTAAACCTCCCTCACAAGGGCCCTGAACAGAACTCATCATCTCCCTAACCCAGCCCCAAGTTTGTCTCCCCTGGAAATTCATGGAGCCGTTGGAAGTGGGCCTGCTTGCACCACACAAAAGGGAGACCTGAGCCCTCTTATTTAGATATTCAAGTGGAAGGTGACTTCAAAAGATTGGAAGACCCAGACACATCTGAGTTTTGTAGCTACCCTGACTATCTCTAAGGGATGCAGTGAAGACCATGTGAAATAATCGATGTGACAGTAGTTACCAAACTTTACAATAACATACAAAGTAAGGTACTGATGTATTAACAATTGAACTATTAGATCTCAGTCTGTTACCCACTTCTTCCAAGCAAATGCAAAGCAACAAGATTTGTAGCTCGCCAGGCTCGTTAGAAAAGGTTAATGTAAATCACATCCTACAGTTGTTATAATATTCAGATAACCATATGTATGGCTTTCAAGCATACTTTATTAATCAAATAATCAGTGGGTATTTATTGAGCATTATATGAGATATATTATGGAGGTATTTTTAAAAAAGAAGTACTAGTACATGGTCACTGAGCACAGAGATTATAATGAAGAATTAAATCAACAGAAAGCTAGAGAACAAGAAGAATCTATCAAACCTGAGTCTGAAAGACAACTCAGCAACTAATCATAACTTTGAACAAATCATTTAGCCTCTTTGGGTTTCTTGTTCTCGGCTGATAAATAACTATAAATATGTCTGCTCTGTCCTATCTAACTCCCGGCACTGTTAAAAGGATAGAATGAGATAATTCACATGAGACCTTTTAAAAACTATAAAATACTCTGAAAAATAAGGCATCACTGTAAAGAAGTCTTATTTGAGTGTTCATTTCATTGTCTATTTTGTATCTGTTCGGTGTTAAGTGAACTCTGCATTAGGCTGCTCATGCTGTGTAAAATGTCTGAACTCTTTAAAAATACTCAGGGAGAAATCATTCACCCAGCATCCTCCAAGGGGATTGGCTCCACTCTCCTCCCATATGCTGGAGAACAGAAGGGCAGAGAGCAGCCTAGAGGAAGAAGCGATTCAGCTCAGGATCACCCTCTGATTGTTTTTATGTGAGTAAGAACTGAAAGAGAATACAAAATACCAGAAAATAATACCTTTGTGGGTTAGCATAGTGAAAGTCTAGGTCCCTTTTTTATGTCTTCAATGTTTCCTTTTTTATGGCTGTAACGCTCTTGTGCAATAAATAAAAATAAGGGGAAAAAAATCCTGAAATCTATTTTGCAACACTTTGAAGTTTATGGAGCATCTCCACATATAGCAATTCGATTCTTACTACTTCTCTGTGAAGTCTAAAGCAGTGGTCCCCAACCTTTTTGGCACCAGGGACCAGTGCTCCTATGAGACTGTAAGGCCTGATGATCTGAGGTGGAGCTGAGGCGGAGCTGAGGTGGTGATGCTAGCTAGCGCTGGGGAGTGGCTGCAAATACAGATGAAGTTTTGCTCCCTGGCACACCGATCGCCTCCTGCAGTGTGGCCCGGTTCCTAACAGGCCATGGACAGGTGGCCTAGTTCCTAACAGACTGGTATCGGTCTGCAGCTCAAGAGTTGGGGACCCCTGGTCTAAAGGATACTGCTATTGACCCTATTTTATAACTGAGAAAATTGAGTCTCGGAGAGATCCCACAGGTTGCAGAATATATTCTTTCCATTACTGGGCTCAACCTCGCAGAAGAAAAGGAGACACTGCTCTTGAGAGGAACTAAGAGGAGAGGTATGGTCAAGCAAAGGATTCCTTGAGAGACTGTTCTAGAAAGAATCAAGATAAGTCTATGACTCAAGACTCAAGCTGAGACTGCTTCAGGCTCTGAAAGCAATGGAGAAGATGGGCAGAGACACGTAGATGATGTTGCTCTTGCCTGTGAGAAGCAATCTTTGTATATTCACGATGCAAACGGGCAAAGAAGTCATCCCTCCTCCCTTGAGAAGGATTCACGCCCCAGTGCTAACAGCCATGGTGGGGGAGACCTGGCTTTCCCAGATCAATGTTCCTGAGAGTCACAATTTTTTTCATTGTAATGCGATGACTTTAAAATTGGTCAATATATTGTAGAAGAGAGATTTGTCCCAGAAAAGTTATTTCGAGCCAATAATATTCACAAGCAGTGCCTTTGGGGCAACAGATCTGAATGTCAGCAAGCATCTCATGTCCAAGCTCCTAGTGGGTCAGGGATGGAAGAAACAGAAAGGCCGAGAAGCGATACACTGGGCTAGGGCTGAGGTGCAGATTGGTAGCTAATGGATAAAACCCTATTCTTGGATGGGCTATTTTGGGTTCCTAGAGCTGTCATTGTGGGTGACAGTATTATTTGAATATGGATTAGTTGTCAAAATTTTAATATTGTAGAATTTAACCCAAAAATCTAGGTTTCTAGCTTCTCTTGCAATTATCAAATGGGCTCCATAATGCCTACATGGAAGCAATTGGCTGGAGCCTTCAAGTGTATCTGCATTCTGCTTCTCAGTAGGCATGCCCAGCGTGTACTTTATGTGGATGGACCCTGTATGCAGTTGAGTTTGGGACCCCTACTGTGGTGCTAGAGCAAAGATTTGGAAGACGAACCCATACAGGTGTGAAGTACCTCCAAGAACCCAGGATAATGACAGCCAGGAAACCAGTGTGTGTTGTTCAGATGCTGGTTTCTTGGTTCTTTCCTAGCCCTCCTGCCTGAGATGCCAAGACTTAAAGGTTGATTTTCTCCCTCCCTGAGCAGAAGCAGGGCGAGGGCTGAACACTGACACAGGAAGCCAGTTGGAATGAATGATTACCAAGCAGAATAGATGGGCTGTCAAGGTTAAAGCCGTCGGGAACAAATAAACAGACAAGTAGCTGCGGGGGCTCAGCTGGGGAAGATCTGGAGTAAATCCCCTCAACTTGGGTGCTTCACACCAGAATGCTTTTTGAGGGCTCTGCATCCCCACTCATATCAGGGAGCTTTCATTCCTAAGATCAAAAGTAGAAGTCTCTACATCCAATGCCTGTAGTTAAGAAGAGGGCAGGAGAGGGTCAGGCCCCTGACTGCCCGCCGCCTCCATCAGACTCCATGCCGGTCACACCGAAGACCCTCAATCAAAGTTATTTAAGAAATGAATGATTCGATCAAGTCCACAGTTCACAGACTTCTGGTGGAAGTGCACATTGGTACAGCCTCTAGGAGGGGAACTGGGCCATGGCTCACAAAACGATCAAATAGATGCTTTGCCCCATTGACCTTCTTCTTGGAATTTATTTTACAGATATACCTACACAGGCACAATATGCTATGTATACACGTTTATTTATTTCAGTTTTGTTTATACCAGAAGAAAATTGGAAACAATCTAATGTTTCCCAAGAGAAGACTAGTTAAATAGTTTATGGAGCGACCAAAGAATGAAATATTACCCAGCTGATTTTTAAAAGAAAAATGTGGTGTTCTTTATAAACTAATATGGAGACATTTTCAAAAAATGAAGTGAAAAAAAGCAAAGTACAGAACAATATGTACAGTATATTACCTTTTCTATGTGAAAGCAAGAAAGATAAATTCTATATTTATATTTGCTCCATTTGCTTTTTAAACTCCCCACACACACTAAAACAGAATAAAATGGTTACCTATTTGGGGCGGGATGAGGTAGATGGGAGATGGAGGCCAAGTGAGTGAAAGCCTTTTCACCTTCGCCTTTACTGTTTTGCATTTTGAACATGTGGATGTGTTGCTATTTAAAACATAATACATTTGTCTGCAGCCATGCCACCCTGAACAAGCCCGATCTCGTCTGATCTTGGAAGCTAAGCAGGGTCGGGCCTGGTTAGTACTTGGATGGGAGACCACCTAGGAAATTCAAGTACTGTAAGCGTTTAAAAAAAAAAAATCACGTTAAAACATGATACATTTGTTCTTAAATGTCAAGTCAGGGAGGAGGCGCCGGGGGTCCAAGGCCTAAGAACAGCATGGGTAGAGGTGGGGGAGCACTGTAGCCTGACAGTACAGCACTGTACTGTCCTCTTGAGATCTCACAGTCTTACATATAAGAGTAACAGAAGGTGCCTGCTCTGACACACATCAGTCAGTTGACTTGGAGGTAATCAAAGGACAGGTGAAGGCCCAGGAGCAAATTTTATGAACTCTTTTAGGACATCCCTGTTACTCAGGATTTGGAATATTATAGTTACAGAACATGACATTCTTATAGTTATTAAAATATGACTAATTATTTATATATACTGACAATTGTTAACAGTCACACAAACGATTTCATCAAATTCAAAAGCAAAAGAGATGACATTGAAGGTGCCGTGTGTTTGTGCATAAATACAGTGTGGGTATGTGGAGGTTTTTTAAAGATAATTTTAAATATATATCTAGCCCTATGACTCTCCTTGCCTCTGGGGCTTCTATGCCATGGGTCTTGGTGCTTCAAGGAAAGGTCGGCTCCAAAAAAAGTAAAGTCACGACAGATTTTGTTGTGACAAGAAGCCTGAAAGCCCAGCATTATTCAGAAAGAAGAGGACCTAGATTTGTTTTTAGCCTTGTCAGGAATGAAGACTGAAAGACCCAGATGACAGAATTTCTTCAGTGGTCATGGAGCGAGAGGACGGAGAGAGACAAAGATGGTGATGTCTTCATTTTTTTTTGTACTTCTCTGGAAGATGTAGGCAGTTTAGAAACATCCAGATAGGTATGGAAGAGGCGGGGAACAAGACATAGCAGTCAATGAGAGTTCCCACAACAAGGCAAAAATAAGACAGGCAGCATGTATACCAAAGAAACAAAATTACCCGGGTAGACTGTTCAAACTATCGCCTCAGGCTAAGCCTGACAGATTAGACTAAAGGAAGTCTCTTCCGGGACTCCCCACCTCCCATAGGAAGGGGCCTCATAAGGGAAAACATATCAGTCATAGGTAAAATAAGGAAATCACTTTTTTCTGCACATCTGGGTGTGATAAGAGTAATCTATAACTCATTAAATGTCTTTACGAGTACATACATACCTATATAAGTGTATATACCTGTATTTTCTAGAAGGCCATCTAATGCCTTACAACTGAGTGCTCCATTCAAAAGAAGAATTGAATGTTGCCTAATTTTTAGAAAAAAATTCTCCCTAATTAAGAATTGCCCAGGGAAGCCTCTGATAGTACTTTTCTATTTTCAAAACATTGACCACCTGGTCATGTCTCCTGATAAAATATAGCCCTATGATATGCTCGCCCTTTCAACCTGGGAAAGCTGTTCCTCTCATCTCCATGAACCTTCTTCCCACCTCTTCCCAGTGTAAAATTTCCCACCCTTGGGACCAACAATACCCATATACCCAAAGACAAATGAATAGGATCACTCAACTTACTGTTTACCTTTTCCACAAAACGCTACACTATTGCTGGACACAGAGATATGGCGGCTCACCAAACCTCACTGCAGATCAATAATAACAGAGAGAAGAAAACAGGATGGATAGACAGCTTAGATCACCATGTTGTCATTTTGGGGGGAGTGGGGGTGGAGGAAGTTTGCTTTTTCAAAGTAAGTGCATGTATTGTACAGCTGAGAAGCAATTCACAACAAAACAAAGCAGAAATGTCTTTTTAAAATAGGCTTTTGTCAATATTAAGCAATCGATAAGTATTTATGGGTCTCTCTACCAAATGGAGGAGGCAGACAACCCAAGAACCCCAGGCAGGATCTGCCCATGGCTCAGACCTCAGGAGGACTCATGTGTTCACCCCCAAGAGACCAATTATCAGGAAGCACAGTGGGCAACTCACAAGGTACCAAAAACTAGAGGTAGGTCCTAACGTGGAAACTGAATGGGCGGGTCAAAGCCAGGAGATCTTAATAGGAGAAATAGGATGATAGAGAGAGAAAATAGAGTAGTCCTTAAGAGGAAATGGAGATGAAGGTGAAGGGGGTAGAGGCAAGGGTACAGAGCAGGTCAAGGAGAGTTTGGGATGAACTTCACAAATATTGGCCCATGGTCTTTTTGCTGCGTTTTTGCCTGAGTCAGTTCTCCTGCCTGCGTTAGGACAGGAACTGCCATGAACCTGATGATGCCACACTTTTACAGATTAGGGAGACACAGACATTGACCCGCAGGGTAAAAGCTAACTATGGAGGGCAGCACATGCACAGTATCAGGAGAGGGGCACAGATGACGACTTCCCAGGAGGAAGGAGCATTGACTAGGGAGTCCAGGGAAGACTTTGTGACTGTGAGACTTGAGCGAGGCTGGAAAGATGGGAGCCAGTGGTCATGCTGCAACACTGCTTCTCATGACCTAGAGAAAACCAGATGCTGGTCTACGTAACCTCAGCCAAACTCAGACCACCTTTGTCCTCTGACATCCCTCCCACAAAGTGGTCCAAATCTTCTCTGTCCAATAAGGTAGCTACTGGCCACATATGCCATTAAAATTAAAATTGAAATATATAGTGACAGAAGGAAATTTAACTTTGGGTGGTGTACACACAACGCAATAGACATCGTATGTATTATTGAATTGCATGCTTGAAACTTATATAATTTTATTAACCATTGTCACCCAAATGAATTTAACAAAAATTTTTAAAAACATAAATAAATAAGTATATAAATAAAAAAATAGATAGATAGATAGATAGATAGATAGATAGATAGATAGATAGATAGATGAAATAAGATTTAAAATATAATTCCACATGTGGCTAGTTGCTACAGATAACACAGAGAGTGGACATTTCCATAATTACAGAAAGTTCTGTTGGACAGTGCTTGTCCAAAAGAATATCTAGCTATCAATGACAATCCAGTAATATCAATTTGGGCTCAGAGAATATGGAAACTTTGGGTCGAGGATATATAAAAGTAATTTTCATGTAAAAATTGTAAAGTAAATGATTTAAATTGCTGAATAATTAACCCAAAAGATTGTCTCAAGAAGTTTCAAGTCTAAAACTCATGTGTTAGCAAATTCAAGTAGTACCTAAGATTCCTTCAAAAAATATAAAGGATTTATATGGACGGGTGGAGGGAAGCGCTCTCTGAATGGTTTACAGGAATCACAAAAATAACAGCTCAATCACCATAGAAATTTTGAAAATTTCTGCTTTTTTGTCTCTGCCCGCACAGTCTTTGTGTGGAGAATACAGTTGTTAATTTGTAAATGGTTTGTGATATTTGGTTGACCTCTGGAGTGGTCTGTAGACATTGTCCGTATTAGCAATCATAAATGTTTGGATAGAGATCTGTGTGGGTTTATGTTTAAAGCAGACAGGGCTATACTATGGCCTCAAGTAAAGATCTAGAATGTACTTGTCACGTTTTGCATTCATAAATCAGCCAAAAAGGTTGCAAAACTTTCACCTTGAAGTTGGCACAACATGAGGAGAATAATAAATGGTCACATGACTACTTAGAAAGCCACCCTTCAAAGGACAGCCCCATTGATCTCAGCAAAGAAGAAAAAGCAGAAAAAAAAAAAAAGAAATCTTTCACTCCATCGTTTGCTGACTTCCTTTATAAAAAAAAAAAAAAATAGTAATAATTTGCCCAGTGACATGGTGGTAATATATTATGTCCTCAGTTTCCTTACAGGACTCTCCTTTAGCCCCTCAATCATTAGATCTCTGACTAGTGTGTGTTTCTTCCATGAATGAAAGATTTATCTTTTTGAATATGATTCTCTCCCCTTGTCATGAAGATACAGAATAGTGATTGATTTTGAACTCTGGGATCTGGGTGGCTGGTTCTCTTTTTGTTGTAGTTCCCCAGCGCAGGGGGAGGTGGAAACAGTAAAAAATGGAGACATTCACTTGGATTTTTCCACAGGAAGATGGTTATTATTACTAGCGCTTTTTAATTGTTTGCCATGTGCTCAGCACTATGCATGTGTGTTATTTGAGCTTCATGATAATTCTATGAGGAGATGCACTATTATCCACATTTGAGAAAGGAGGAAACTGAGGCACAAAGGGGTGAAATACCCAAAGTCATCCACATGACAGAGCTAAGACTCAAACCAGGTCTATAGGATGCCACGCCACACCTGGGCTCTTGCCTGCCAAATTGTACTGATCTCAGTGAAGATGGGAGATATTCTCCTCCTAGAGAAGAGGAAAGGAAGAGAAGAAAGGAATGTAAGCCAAGCTGGATGCTCTCAAGGAGGTATCTGAGAAGGAGACTGGATCGTTGAGACCAGCACTCTTTACATGTCAGTAGAGATGATGCCCACTAGAGCTTTGGGAGGTTTCCTATAATTATATAACTTACCAGTAGTTCACATTTGTTTAACCTTTTATCTATTACTCTACTGCATAGAGAAACCAAAAGGGAAATTTTAAATGTTTTTCAATTACAGTTGACATACAATATTATATTAGTTTCAGGTATAAAACACAGTGATTAGACATTTATGTAACTTATGAAGTGATCACCCTAACAAATTCAAAAGGGATTTTGTATTGTTTTGAAGGTAATAGGATGGGAGAAGGAAAGTAGGTTGCATTTTGCACTGGGATTTCATAAAGGGAAGGTGGGCCACGAGCCAGGGGCCTGCAGGTAAAGAAGGACTGGACCCCTCAGAAAGTCCTGAGAGAATAGGGAAGCTATGTGGACTCTGCTTCCCCAGGATATATGTCTGAGTCGAGTGGGTTTACAATAGAGCCTGTGTCTGACATATCAAGTTAACTTTGGTTGATTGGTTAATCTCCTTACCTAACTTGTTGATGTCTGAAATACCACTGTTAAGGCTTGGCATTTAGTTTAAGACTTTGCTTCCTATTAAAATGAATATGTGGCAGGCGGAGTAATAAGAGTTTAGGCCAGGAATAGTAAAAAGACTATCTGGTAAGCAGTCTGTCAGTAAACAGGAAGATCTAGGTTAAAATAAACCTGGGTACAAATGTTGACTCTGCTGCTTAACCGATTTCCAATTTGGTGAAGATTATTTAGTTTTTCAGGGCTCGATGCTCTCAACTGTAGCTAGGATTCTATCCATACTTCATCATTTTACCATGAGAATCAAAGATCTAACATATTGAAATTGCCTGGTCTATCGTAGATGCTCTTATTGTTTGGGCAAGAGAAGAAATATGCATTAATTGAAAACTCTGCTATGTGCTGTATCCTCTCACAGAAGATTTTTTTCCTGTAATTTTCACAACGACTTGTTTTACCAGGAAGGATGAAAGATTAGAGAAGTTGAATAATTTGCCTAGGATCATATAGTTCATCAGTGGTAGAATCAAAATTCAAACCCATATTTTGACATTTAGTTGAGTGCTCCTTCCACGTTAGCATATTATCTCTCAAAAAAGGAAAAGGTCTATGCCATTGATCTTACCACACTACACCACTGAGGCAGCCATCTTTCCTACCTCAGTGGAGAAGAGATTCTACCTCAGAAAACTCAGATGAATTCCCTTGTCATGCAGACTAGATGATCTCCTGAGTTTCTCTTCATCTCACAAAACCTCTGCTCCATGCCAAGCAGGACTTTCGTATTGATTATGTTATTACAGGATAATAAGCAGATCCATGAAGCAAGCACCAGAACTAATTGGGCCTGGTCTGCTATAGATTCAAGTTTTCTGGCTGAACAACTTGTGAATTGAATTAAAGCAAAGATATGGGACATTTCTGGCTTCTTTGGGTCTCGGGCATCGGTGTGTTCTTTGCGATCCTCCTCTGGACATTCTGAGTCATCAACCAAATTGCTGAAATGCCCAGTACACATTGCAATGAACTTTTCTGCTGATACAAAGGGGAGAAAGGAAGGATGGGGTGCAATAATAAGGTAGAGAAGGAGGAAGAAGGAAATTAATATTCATTTGATGCCAACTATATGCTAGGTACTGCATTAGGTGCTTTATATTTTTTATTTTATGGTACCATCTGCAGCAACTTTTATTATAGCCTTTATACACAGTGAGCAAGTTAGAAATAGGTATTTTGAATTTAGCCTTTGCTCTTGTCAAATGAGTCCACTTTTGTCAAATACTTTATGAAATAGAGGATGGCATAGGGACTCAGAATGATTTTTAGCTGGAATTCAGACAGGTTTGACAACCTGGAAAGCGAGGCTGGCTGGAGCCTTTTTATAATAAATCTGAGGAGCAACCCTGGCAGAGAACTAATGCTAAGTGAGTTGAGGGAACACAAGTCACATGAACACTGAGTAGCTAAGATTCGTTCCTCACGTCTTTCTTATTAAAAGAACCCATACACATATTGGTGGGAGTACCAGTATGTCTAGCTGAACATTTGAGTCCCTAGCTTTCCTTGAAGGTGGTAGTACACACGTTACTGAGTTCTGCATAGACATTCAGGGAGCTTCCGCTTTCCAAATAAAAGGGGAGGGATGGAGGTAGTACCACTCTTCTTTGTTCCATCTTCATTCTGCTCTAAATATGAATGTGATGTCTGATTTTATGACCATTTGGCAACAGTATGAAGGAAGAAGACCAAGCAGGACCAAGTGGTTGACAGAAGAGATGGCCTGACATTACTGCTCTCCTCATCTGCACCAACAACCAATTACCTCCAGACTTTTGTTACATGACAATATTGCATCCCTGTTATTGGGTTTTTCTCTCACCTAATGTCAAGCACATTATGAACTGATATACCCAGGAATAAAGCCTTCCTTCTGTGAGGAAGGAGGTTCTCACATAATATTGGTCTGATGCTCTGACTTGTCTCCCTTTCCACACTGGACCATTGCCAAAGTACTGAGAAAAGTGGGAGGCCCGTGGACAAAGTAAAAATTAGCAGAGCTCCTTCCCTGCAAATACTGCACCACTCTAACTATTTAACTCAAAAGAAGGAGAATGTGGCATGAGTTAGAGCTCTTTAGGTTCAAAGTGATAGAAAATGTACACGAACTGGTTTGAGCAAAATGAGGAACCAATGGGCTCACATAATTGTCAATTCAGGGTGTGGCAGGCTTCAGGCACACTGAAATCAGGGGCTCAAACTATGTCATCAGGCCTGGATTTGTCTGGATTTCTCTACTTTGCTCTACTTTTCTCTTTTTGGCATCGGAAAGATTTGGCTTGGGAAAGATTTGTTCTTCATTGCAGCCTACTAGTTCCAGTCTTACATTCTCAAAACTCAAAATCTAGCAAACAGAAACACGCCACAAAAAGTTGGGTTTCATTTGCCTGACTTGGGTCATGTGCCCACCTCTGGAACTGGGGCAGGAAGTGGGAGAATCTGGCCTACCCAAACTACATGGACTAATAATGGGCATGGAGTGCTTTCCCAAGGAAAATCTATTCCCAAAAGCATAAGGAAGTCTTGACAGGCAAAAAGAATGCTGTCACTACTGAGATGCTCTTCCCAGCCCTATTACTTGACATTAAAAAGGCTGAACCCCAGGAAACCCCATAATTCAGCTATGGTGGGAACAGTGATGTGCCCTGAATATAGAAACACCAGAAAATTTAAGACAGATACTTCAGACAGTAGTGTGTCAGAAATAGAGCTTCCGGGGGAACACATTTGGGACATTACCCAGGGATGTTACCACAGTCCGATGTCTTTTATCTGTAGAGTTTAAAACCTGTGTTGTTGTCTGTTATTGTCATTCATTTGTCCCCAAAGGCTAGTAAGAGCAATGAATTAGACCATCACCCAACGACTACTAAGTGCCTCCACCATGAATAGGGAAGTTAGTAGGTTAGGTAATTGTGAGGGAATCAAAGGCTAAGACATACCAGCCCACAAAATTTTACAGATATATTTATTTGAACATAATAAAAACACAAAGCAGAATATGCAGAGAACTGGTACTAGTTGTACAGATAAAGAAATATTAATGAAGGTTGAGCATGTCAAGGAAGAATTCACAAAGAAAGAATAAATATTTAAGTTATGAACAAAGATATTCCCTTGCTGTGAAAAGGACATCCTTTTTCAAATTAAGAAGTTTCTCTTGAAACTTCTACTTTTGCAATATTTCCTAGCCAGGAGTGCGAAGGCCATGTCTGACTTTCCCAAATTTATCTGTTCCTCAGGGCTAAGTGGAGGGAAGACAGGTGGGAGTGGTCTAGGAGGACTCTACAGAAACAAAGCCACCACGGTGGGTGGGCTGAGATGGTCCCTCCCAGCAGGTACAAAAGGCAGAGGTCACTCAGGGAGCACACACAGAGCCAGTCCACAGGCCATCGCTCTCTCATCCGGTTTGATCAAATAAACAGCAGCTGTGGGAGAGAGAGGTGGGCCTTGCTCACAGAGCACATGGAGTCAAAGAGAGGAGACTTTGTTTTCTTAAGATAATGGAGACACTAGCACGTTTCATTCTGAAGGAAAGGATTCACTTGAGAGGGAAGCATATGCACACAAGAGGGATAACTGATTAGAGCAGCATTCCTGAGGAAGTAACTCACTTGAAACAAAAAAAGCTGTTCAGGTTGGCCCAGCCAGGGAATCAGTGGTCAAGAGCATGAGTTCTGAGGTCAAACAGAGCTGGGCTCAAATCTCAGGTCACCACTTCTAAGCTGGATAACCACGGCTCCATTTCTTCATCCAAAAAATAAGAATGCTATACTTCCATCAGAAAGTTGTCTTAATGACTATGTGAAATAATGCATACAAAAAGCTTACCCTAATAGGGAAAGGTCTTATGTAAACCCTAAGAAATGTATATTGTGTCATACTCAGTAACAATGAAAAAGAATGAAGTAGAGCATTATAGGTAAGAACAAAAAGATCCACAAGGCATACTGAATTTTATAAACAAGAAATAAAGTAAAACAGAAAGTAGGATAACGTTTACATCTAAAAATCCATATAACAGCAGTGGATTGAAAAACAATACACAGATAAATCTCTGAGTTCAGCATGATATTAAAAGACATCTAATAAGATTAGAAAACTTTCAAGGATATTATGGCACCAACTCATTTTGAAAATAAGTAAATATAAGATAAAATCAAATATTTCTTCAATTTCCCTACACAAACTGTACTCCAGGTAACTAAATTGTTGATGCGGGGCGTTTCTCAGAATATTCCAGCCAATAGAAGAGAAATAATGGAATTTGAATATCATCATTTGGCAACACACAATTAATTAATGTATCTGAGTTCTGAGTATGAATGGATGCCAATATCACAAAGAGATAAACGACCAGAAATCACACACCTGCAGATGGGAGACACATCCCTCTTATGAAGGAGTCTTTTCAGAAAAACAAATCTGAATCTGATCACACCTATGGAGGCAATTATCAATTTACAGGGAAAACAAGGACAGAAGAACATAGTGAATAACGCCAAAAGAATGCCAGTCCTCAAATCCAGACTGAAAGACTCTCAAGTAGCCTGGTTTCTCAAAACAAAACAACAGCAGCAGCAGCAAAAACTGCAATGGAGAAAAAAAGGAAGGAAACCTAAGGATTACAAGGGATTAAAAAAGTTGACACTTTGATATGTGTGGACCATATTTGGATCCTGATGCAAACAAACAAACTATTAAAAGAAATAATGAGATACCGGAGAAATTTTAATACCAACTGAATGTTTAAAATATTTAAGGAGTATTATTTATTTTTTAGGTGGCCTGTCTGAGGTTAGGGTCCCTGGGGACAGGCTCTGAGACAAGAATTCACCTGCCATTGCTTTATTAAGGAAGGCCCTCAGAAAAACCTGATAAGGGAGCTAAGAAAGGAAAATAGAGAAGGAGAAGAAATCAGGCAGGAGTGTAATTTGTGGTTAAGTCTTGGCCTCGGCTTGATTCTGTAGAGAGCTCTGGAGTAGATATTACACTATAGGCTGTTGCACTGTCATACAAGGGAGCTGGGCTTTCATAGCTGGACACCAGTCACTAGCTGTGGGAAGAGAGTGGGGTAGGAGGTACCTCCTGGCTCTTGGTGGGTCTGAGATGGCGACATATTCGACACCACCCCTTTCGCACATTCTTACCTTACTATTTCTTATTTTTATTTATTTATTTAATTATTTTATGGTGACGTTGGTTAACAAAATCCAATAAGTTTCATCTGTACACTTTAACAGTAAGGCGTATATATAGTTACACTGTGTATTCACCTCCCACAGTTAGATTTCTTTCTGTCATCACATATTTGACCCCCTCTATCCCAAATACCTCCCTCCTCCCCCAACCTCCTACTCTCTGGTAACCACTAGTCTATAGCCTATGTCCATGAGTCTCTTTTTCTGTCCTGTTAATTTGTTGCTTTTAGGTTTATATCCCACATACAAGTGATATCATGTGATTTTCAACTTTTTCTATCTGGATTATTTCATTTAGCATGATTATCTCAAGGTCCATCTATGTTGTCACAAGTGGTAGGAGACCACACATTCTTACTTTAAACATGAAAAGGCCCGACAGCAATTTCCCCAAAGCCTACGGCTCTTTATGCAAATCAGCCCCTGAAGCAGGCCGGAGAGTCCCAAGCTCCCTGAAGCACTTATGCAAATATGTAGCTAAAAATGACATTTCTTTAAGCATTTTTAATGGCAATCTTTCTAACATGTATCTCATTATAGAACTAAGGTCAATGAAGAAAGTATACTGACTATAATTCAAACTTTTCTAAATGACTTAAGGTGACCTAAAATATGTTCTACAGAACATAAATTCCAAAGAATGCTGTAGCAGCCACACAGAGACGGTTCTCTGACAGAGTAAGTCTGAGAGAAGAGAACTCACTCAAAGTTAAGCAGGTGTCTTTACTACAGGACTTCTTGGGGCCTTTAACACATTAATGAACAATATAGATCTCCCAAAGGCACGGATTTCCCAAACCAATAAAATACATCATCAATTGTAAGATAAACATGTTTTGTTTTTGTTTTTATTTTTGTTTTTGCCCATTTTAACATCTCTGAAATCCAGATGCACCTTACAGTGGATCTTATGAAATAGAGATGAGTAACTATAAAACTAAGTTTTCAGTGTACAGCCCAGCTATTCATGCCCAAAGTCCAAGTCCATCCCAAGCAAGTTCGATGGGAACAGAAAGGGAACTGTGCACCCACAGAAGGCCTATTATGTGCCTGGCATAGTGATAATTTTTCAAAATAGCTTCTACCAGACATAGAGGGCCTGATCTCGCGTCCTCACCATAAGGAATTTGAAATTTTATCTGATCTATCGGTGACAGACATGAGGTAAAAGTCAAAGCTCCATGCCCGCCTTAGTCCTGTGCACTGCCACCTGCCTAGATAACAAGCATCTCCCTCCCTGAAGCTCCTGCCAGAACAGACTCCTCAGAGCAGACTCCTTTACTGACTGGCAGGCTTATACTGACAGCCCATCCATGACACTCCAAGTGAGTATACATAATACCAAATTTTTTGGTGGTCTTGACCTCTGCTACCTCATTACTTGTTCCTTTTCCTTCGGGATAACTTTTGCCTTGCTTTATAATTCACTATTTTCATCTACTGTAGGCTGAGTCAGATAATCAAAGCTGCTAGAATAGAACATAAACTGTAAAGCAGTAAGTTCTGAACAAAGGTCCAAGGTCATGATGAGGGTTCTAGACTTGCCTGTGCCTCATAGTGAGGCCGCTGGGAAGGGGAAGGCTGGGATGGTGCAACAGGGGATGGGAGAGCGATCTCACCTTCAGGCTAGACTCTAAGGGAGTAGCCATTAGCAGTCACCCCAAAGAGTGTCATGAAGTTGGTCTTAGTCAGGCAGATGCTCCTCTATGAGGAACTCCTGCCCAGGACGTAGGGCTCAGTGGTAAGATAATCCAGTGAGGAGGGAATTTCTGGGGTCTTCCGGGGAGGAGCAGCAGGTTCCATGTGATCAGGACCTCAGAGTCCACCCATAGTCAGAGGCCAAGATGGAGAGTGATCCTCCTTCAGGCTGGGGACAAGAACAGAGAACTGGACACTGTGGGGTGTTGGGGTCTAAATAGAAGAGACAGAGACCACATCCTGTGGTCTGGGCCAAACTCAGTGACAGTCGCACGAGATTCACATGAAGGCAGCTATTCCAAAGGCCTGCAGGAGCCAGGCTAGTCCCATGGGAACCAGGCAATGAATCACATGACAGGAAATAATTGAGAGAGTGAAGGCAACTCCCATACTCACCCCCAAGTTAGCCCAGTTTGAATTTTTAGAATACACTGTGCCAGACAAATACAACCCTTCGGGAGAGGGGGCAGATTCCAGATTTCTGAGGGGGGACAGATTCCAGATTGCACACCCCAGGTGGGCTCACGTGACAGGCGGTCTGACAGAAAACCTCAGCCACACAACAGAGAGCCACAGCCCTCACTCAGCTCCTTCTTTCTCACTTCCAGAGCCTTGGCTTTGTCCAAAATGCCGTCCCAATGCTGACTTCCGTGACAGGGCATCAAGCCTGCTTAAAGGGACTCACCCTCTCCTTGCTTAAAGCCTGACCTAAGCACAAGGACACCACAACTGCCTCCCTAAATGAGAAGGGTAATAATAACTGCAAGTCCCCATCACTTTTCGATCAGTCTCACATGGGATGTCAGGAGGCCAGCCCTGCGACTCTGATCTGACCTGAGCTCCTAGTTTCAAGTTTCTTCAGGAATCTTCTTCCTGAAGTGATACAGGAGCCGAAGTGACAAGGAGGGAGATAAGATGAGACAGACGTTTGATCAAGTCATTTGACCCTCATAGGACTGGCAGAACTCCCTTCAAAGAAACTTTGTATTAAATCTTCCTCTTTTATGCCCTTCTGCTCCACTGAAACACAGCAGCAGAAGTGTCCTCATCCACTCCTCCTCTCTCTGTGCAGCTAGGCACACAGGAGTGCCCTCTCCAGCATCCTCTACTTGAACTGTACAGAGACCCTTGACTTGTGGGCCCTCTTCCTTAATCTTACTTCCTGTATGGTTCTTACACTCCCATCCCCTTCAGGATTAGGAGCCAACTCCCCAGTGAGGACATACCCAGTACATAGGCAAACTGGGTCAGAATTCATCTATTTAGGTACACTGTGCTTACCCTGTGCCAGGCACTGGTCTAAGAACTTTACAAATACTTACACATTTAATTCTCATAATAACTCTATGAAGCAGGTGCTATTAATACTATTCCTTTATTACAGATGAGGAAACTGAGGTACAAAGAGGTAAAATGGTTTATCCAAATTTCCCCAGAAGCCAAATCTTGCCTGCTGTAGGTCCTCATTAATTATTGATCAAATTGAAATCTTACTCTATGTGCATGTGTGTGTGTGTGTGTGTGTGTGTGTGTGTGTGTTTTGAGAGAAAGAGAACTCACATGTGGGGTGCATATAACTGCTCCTACATTACTACAAGCAGAATTTAGGTTGTACATAGAAATGTTTTCATTAGAAAACAAAGTCCAAATGAATCCCCATATATCTTCTCGGGTTCTTGCCTCTTTAAAGACAGATCCCTAAGGCTTGAGTAGGGGTTTGCTTAAGGCAAAAGACAGACCAGGTGACATCTTGAAGACTCTCTAAAAAAAACGTATATTGAAAGGACACTGTGTGCCAAACACCAATCTGAGCACTTCCCTTCATTACTTCATTCAAACCCTTAACAATACAGTGATGCAAGTGTTTTTATTGCGCCCATTTTAGAGTTGAAGAAACATAGAAATTATGGTGACTTTCCTAGGGTCGTATGCACATGGTCTTTCTGACTGCAGACCCCAAAGTTCTTAGCTTTTAATGTTAGATGGTGAGGTGGTAGAGAATAGTTTACCGGAAGTGAGAATAGGGGTTGTTTATTGCCCTTATTGGTAAATATATTAATATACTTATCAAGTTGTCCAAGATGAAAAGTAATAATAATTCTTAACTGTTAAGGAGAGTTTGGGGAAATAGCTACTCAAATGCATTTTGGACAAGAGTAAGTTGGTACACATTTTTCTGGAGTGCAATTCAACAGAAAAGCCTTTAAATAGTGACTATGCTTTGATTCTGTAATCTCATTTCTAGGCATTTTGCCTAAGAATATAATTGGACAATTATACAGACATATGTGCAAAGCTGTTTATTATAGAAGTTAACTACAATAGCAAAAATCTGGGGAAATTAACCAACAATAGGCAATTGGTTGAACAATGTAAGGCACAGATACTTATGTATCCATGGAAAGCTACTGTGAGCCAATTTTCTTACAAGGAATAACAAATGTGATTTTGTTTTTTAAGTTGAAATATGTAGGCTACAGACAAAAATTATTTTTTTCATGAAAACGTCTGGAAAACAACTCAACCAAAATTGTTAGGAATTGTTATTTCTGATGAGTGAGATTTTAAATATTTTTCCCTTGATTAGCTATATTTTCCCTATAAAATAATAATTGTGTGACTTTCTTAAAAGTATGTATTTTAAAGGGAGGAGCATAAAAGAGTAAGTAACTGGCATGGTCTCGAGAAGTAAGCTGTCAGGCCTTGTGTCCTGAGTGCTACCAGGAAATCCCACAGCCCAAAGCAGCTAATTATCACCAAGACCAGTCTTGGCCTGGAAGGAAAGCGAGAGAGAGAGAGAGAGAGAGAGAGAGAGAGAGAGAGAGCGAGAGAGAGAGAGAGGAGAAGGAAGGAAGGAAGGAAGGAAGGAAGGAAGGGAAGGAAGGAAGGAAGGAAGGAAGGAAGGAAGGAAGGAGCCCCACCTCAGCCTCTTGGGAGCTTTACACTCTTAGCAGCAGAGAATGTTCACCCCCTGGGATGCTAGAGGGTTAGACTCCTAGAACGCCGAGATCCCCAGGGACTCACAGAGAAAAGGTCACTTCATATCTGGCTGGTGGAAATGTGAACTGTGACAGCCTTTTGGGAAACACGTATCAGAATTAACTGCATATGTATCCCCCAGCCCAAAGGTTATACTCCTGGAATCTATTCCATAGAAATAAGAGCACCAGTTCAGGAAAATGTATCTCAGTGGGTCAAGTGCAGGGCTTGAAGTGTACACTGTAGTCATTTTCCTAATTTCCAGATGTTCTTCATCCTAGAATAACTAATGAGGTGACAATAAAAAAAAAATGACAAAGCAGGAGTAGAGAGTGGGTTCCAAGTTGAAATTTAGGAAGGATGGTGCATTCAAGGAGCATGATTTAATCTCAGTCTAGGGGTAGGATAGCTCATGTTTTAAAACGTATCCCAGATTTTGTTTTAATCGGGTATTAAAAGAGTCACAGATAGTTATTTCCAAATAACTGTCATGAAAAAAGAAGTTTTTATACCCATCGTTCCCTAGAAACAGGAGTCACAGCATGCCATGCAGGGCCACATAGGGGAGCAGCAGGGTCAGTCAGGAAACAGAAAGAGTGAAGAGAAAATGTGGGCAAGATCCCTCTTTATGGTTGCCATGGGTAGGAATGGATGAGGTAGGGTAAACAGCTTACAACTGGCCAGTTTGAATATTTTCGGTAGGCTCTGGAGGACAAAGTCTGTTCCCAGTTGTCCAGTACCTGGCTCTGATGTGATTAGAGTAGGGGACAGTGGCTCAAGTGTAAAAGCTTGGCAGAGGAGGTGGTGGAGTATGGACCCTAGACTGGTTGGTTTGCAGATGAAAGGTCACTCCAAGATGGATTGTTCACTGTTTCTAGAAATTGGCTAACCCTGGGAAGGGCAGTCTGTCCAGCAAGATATCTGATGTCAAAACATCAGAGTAAGACCATATGCTTAATTACAGCTGACTAGGCCCTAGGCATCCAATTGTTCAGATTCTCCCACCCAGGTCCAGAGAAGTGAATGGGCAAAACAATCTAGCCACAGAGACAGAATCATGGCAGGCTCCCAATCCTGCAGGGGCTGACAATGCAAGCGGGGAGAAAACCAGAAGTGATGGCCTGCTGACTGCTGGAGTATCAACTTGCGCTTGAGAAGCTCCAGGGACACACAGAGGAGACTCGGCCTGTCTATAGAGGATCTGACTTCTAGATTTAGGATTCTGACCTTATTTCAGGGGCCACATGCCAGGCAGAGGCCCCGTGTGACGTACCGCCATTTCCCCTCAGCGTTATATTTCTCTCTAGGTTATAGCCTGCAGATAGAAACTGGAGCCTGATGAGTAACTGAGGCCCCCAGGGGAATAAAGAAGACAGTGAAAGACAATGATACTCTTCCTTCTCCTTGCAGCAAGTTCCAAGGACGTGGGTAGCCTTGGAGACTCAGCGGTAGGTAAGGAAACTAAGCATACTCTGAATAGGAAGTCTGATGTCTAACGATGCGTGCAGGTATGAGGAAGAAACAGGTCGTTGCTTCCACCCAATCTAGGTGGACCGTGCCTTCTGATGGGTGGCACTACCTCCCTCACAACAATTACTTCCTGAACAGTAGAAATTAATATTGCTCTTATTTAAAAATAAGAAAAACCAGATCAGAGAGATTATATCCGTTGTACTAGTCTGAGAATTTAATAAAGAGAAGTTTGTTTTCACCTCAGCCAAAAGCTGGATCCTACTTGAAAGGGCTTGTAATACTTGCATGGAGGTAGATATTGATCTGCCTCTGCTACGTGACTGACATTTGTGATGGTCAGGAAAAGAATGAGAATGGCCTTTTTGGGCCACCAATATCCTTCATTAATGGGTACAATAATCTCTTAACTGTGAGGGCTTGCATACTGTCTTCATCAGCCACCCAACCCAGTCAGCCAAATTGTCTGACTTAGCACAAAGTCCCTGAGAACAGCCCTGGCCATAGTCCGAGGCAACCCTTGGACCCCCCTGGCCATGGGAAATCCCTTGATATCCCTGGGTTTTGCCTGAAAAGGCTGGATGTTCCCAGCTCAAACTGCCCACCCTACTCTCACTTAAGCAAATGTCTTATGTTTCCGGGTGGTCTTTGGCTGCCTAAGTTAATTTGTCTGTGCTGACATACCATTGTTTTCTTGCCCTTTCCTGCCCCGCTTCCTCCAGGACACTCTGCACTTGTGACTTGCTCATCAGAAGAGCTATCTTTCTCTATATGCCACTAATTCACACCTCTTACCCTAAAATGGCACAGATATGTAGCCCCTGACTGTTATTATCTATGAAATGTGCTAAGACCCACCAACCAGCCCTTCGTCTCTCCTCAAATGGGACAATGGGATGGAAAACAAAGTTCTTGATGATTAGTAATAATGTACCCAGCCTGGGAGGCAGGGCCTGCCCTGAGGGACATGGTTCTCCTCTCCCTTTTGGACTACTACCTTTAAAAAGGGTCTCACAGGGCTGCATTTCTCAGACTCTACAGAATACAAATCCTGGGGATCTTGTTAACATGCAGATTCTGATGCAGTATTTCTGGGTTGAGGCCCCAAATAGTGCACATCTAACAAGCTCCCTGGCAATGTTCATGCTGCTGTTTCGTGGAGCACACTATGAGTAGCAAGGGCATAGGGAACACATAGCTCTGAGCTTCAGACATGTATATGCACACACTGAGGCTTGTGAAGGCAGACAACCAAAGCCTAACAGAGACACTATAAAATGGTCTGTTTGTTTCTGAAGTGGACTACTTTAATGACCTCTAAGTTCTCCACTTGGCTTCAAGCTTTATCATTTTGATAACAGTTATAAACACATCCCAAAAAAACCATCTTGCACCTACACTAAATTAAAACACATTCAATGGGGAGAAATAGAAACGCCCGAGGGAGGGAGACTTAGCTTTGGGCCACTGGGTAAATCCCTAGTGACTCAAGGATGCAGGTGAAAGCACTGATTTTTGGATGTGGAAATTGAACCCGAAAAGGATCCAAAAATAAAGGCAGGCGGCTGGCATCACCTGACAGCTTGGGGAAGCCCAGAGTTTGGAGTAACACAAGCCCTGTCTTGTCTTCCTGTGGCTGGATGCTCTCAGTTTGATGACAGGAAGGGCTACCGGTGAGGCACCACCTATATTTTTGCTAACAGCAATTTTAGAGGACAAACCTCAATGTAACTTGACCAAAAAAAAAAAAAAAAGATTGTTTTAGATTCGGGTGCTTTTTTTCTTGGTTTTATTAATTTTTTTCTATTTTTGCTTCAAGAAGAGCAAGTATCACTTGAAGGTGATAGTTGTTCCTTGTCCTATGGCTTTTGTAGGCCCTAGACACGCTATTCCTCTGTATAGACTAAATATTTGGATAGCATCTTGATGAGATCACTGGAGAGATTTCACGAAGGGGTCCACATCCTGATAGAATGAAGTCAATTGTTTTGTTGTTTCTTTCCAACTTCTCAGCAGCCAGCCTCTCCCTTTTCAGAAGCCAGCCTCACCTGTAAAAAGTCTGTTCCCTTCCCTTTCACATCATGCGTCAACTTGCTTCTTAGAGAGCTGCATGTCTCAGCCACCCCAGAACCACCCCCAGAGGTCCCTGAAGTAATGAAGAATGCTTAAACGCTGGTGTGCCCGTCTCTACTGAAATTCCTTCCCCCTGACATGCTTTCACTAGGTTCACTTTAATCCAGTATAGCACTTTCTGGAACTGATTCTAGGCTATCTGGTGCCACCTTCTGGAAAACTGCAAACATGGCAGATAGGCAGATTTCCGATATGAGTTCCATTGAAGAAGAGTTTATTTCACCAGGTCATTTGAATTCTCCTCAACCCCAACTGCTTCCTATTTGCACTGAAGAGGTTAGTGGTCTGTTAAAAGGATTAGAATTAGCAGCTAACTCAAACTCCGGTCAGCCACCCTGTACATCCTAGGGCAAACTGCTCACCCATTAAACCTTAGTGTCCTGAGTTGTAAAAGGTTGAGGTTTGTTACATGGATTAAATCTGTTAATGAGTGTAGAGCTCCTGGATGGAGTTGGCCTCAAAGTAGAATAACTTTTTATTTCTATCAATTATCATTCATGATTTTATTATATTCTGTCTAAAATCTGATTATTATAATGTCTGCACCACCTCAAAAGGTAAGTTCTATCACTATATACGTAGGTCATTTTCTTTTTCTGCCCTAAAATTATATCTTTACACTATAAGGGACTTTCCTTCCACCTATATTCCAATCCCAATCTATGATTATATTAAAGATATATAATGGCTCAGTGGTGCCTAGAATGATCTATTTTGAATTTATCCAGAGGTTGGAAGTAAAAAGCACCCATGGACATTTTTTATTCTTGCATCATACCTTAGGGGCATAAATACTCTACTTGCCACTTGGAGATCACATGGTTCTAGAAAGAACCTTTAGTGGTCCTGGAGCCATCCACTTAGATGTCAGTGAGTTGGCTATTTATAGGAGTTTGAGCTCCCAGATGATGTATGGTAAGAGTAGAACAGTCATGAGGGGCCTAAAGACACAGTTTCCAGCTTTTGCCACTATCTGGCTGTATGACTTGGCCTCTGAGCCTTTTAAGTTGCCATAGGCAGCTATGACCCTTCCTATGCCTGCTCCAGGTCTGCCCCCACTCCAAGAGTTGCCAGCGTGACTATATAACCTGGAAACAATATACCAAGTTCAAAGATCACTACAGGCTCACATGTCCCTCTAGTCATGATGGTAAACATCCCTCTCCCAAAAACACAACTATTTTTGTCAGTCACCTTTGCTTTTAGGGGTGAATATGTGACACGAATCTGGCCAATGAGAAACAAAAGGAGGTCAATAGGTAAAAGTGCTGGAAAGCACCATTAAAAGGAAGGTGACTCAGTTGACATGTTATTTTCACCCCTTGCCCATTCTCTTCTGCCAGATTTGCAAGTGGGATGGCTGGAGGATGGCAGCCATTTTGTGGCCATGAGACAAGAATGCACTAAGGATGATAGAGCAGAAAGGTAGTGGGAGCATGGGTCTCTGATGATGTTATGGAGCTGCCCTTCTAGTCCTGCTATTATTATATCCAGACTTCACATTATGTGAGAAAAATAAAACCCTTCATTAGAATAAGCCACTATTTTTAAATATGTGATATTTGCAGCTGAATGTAAGTCCTAAGTGATTAAAGATGGTTATTATTGTTGAATAACTAACTGCCCAGTCAGTACTGTGTAGGGAGCTAAAGCTCCCCAAATTCAAAAGAGTGCATGGTTTATCTCAGGAGGCCTGCTTGCATAAAAAAGAAAAGGCTGGTTCTGTTGAATTTCAGGAAGAAGAAGATTAAGTATAGCCTAAGGGAGTGTCGAAGGGAGTGTCAATTGCACCTGGATCTTCAGGATGTTACTTTTGTGTTGTTTTGGAATGCAAAAAGAAACAGATTGTGTTTAAAAGGAGGTTAAGAAATAAACTCGGAGAGGCAGTTGTGAGGTCTGCTCTCCCTCCTGCACCCTGTCTGTCTTCTCTTTTTTCTCAGTCCCCGCTCCCCCATTCAGGTACCCGGTTTGACTTGGTCGGCTGGCTTCCGACAGTACTGGAGGAAGGAAATTTTTTTTCTCATTTTCTTAATTAATACTGTTGCAGGTACTCAGTAAGAGTGTTTGGCACTAAGTAGGTACTCAGTTTTTGTTTACCAGTTCTAAATCTACCCAGAGGAGTTTATGAGTTGTTTGGCTAACGCCTAAATTTTATTTCCTGGTTGCAGTTTCAACCTTGCAGTTCCTAAGTCTGAATTTTAATGATTGATTGAGATGAAATATGTAAAAAGCTTGGCACAATACAGGGCACATAGCATTTAACGTTGTGCCATTAACGCTGTACCACATAGCATTTAATGCCGTGAACGCACGGTAAAA
This sequence comes from Pteropus medius, assembly GCF_902729225.1. Classification (NCBI taxonomy): domain Eukaryota; kingdom Metazoa; phylum Chordata; class Mammalia; order Chiroptera; family Pteropodidae; genus Pteropus; species Pteropus medius. Next base: position 15,230,441 of record NW_024345601.1, read on the forward strand.
TCTGGAGGTCTAAATCTGTGCAGTAAGGAGACATTATATGATAGTCCCAGTGAAAATGTGTTTCTGAAATCCCAACTTATTGCAGTAGACCCTTGAACACCGCAGGTTTGAACCACTAAGGTCCACTTATTACACCAATTTTTTTTTCAGTAAGTACCTGTACTGTTTATGATCTGCTATTGGGAATCCACAGATGCAGAAAGCCAACTATATGCATTGATCTATGTAACTTTATATAAAGGACTTGAGCATCTATGGACTTTGGGATCCACAGAGCACCCTGCAACCAAGTTTTGGGGGAGTCAAAGTTATACGTGAATTTTCAATTGCATGAGGGATCAGTGCCCTTGTTGTTCAAGAATTGACTATATAAGAGTTATGGGTTTACTTGACTATTTAAACTATAATACAAATAATAAACAGATTTATAAAAGTTTATGTATTATTAAATGCACACTAATATTTGAAAATGAAATTCAGAAAGTTATGTATTTATCTGGAAACTACACAGCCCCAACATGGCAAATGCAGCCACATAGGAAGAAAAAGAGTTGGCTGTCATTTTGATAGAAAATCATGGGGCTCAGCTTAGACTCTGCCAATGCACTAAAGATGGCCCCCAGTAAGAGTGAAGCTGTCCCCAGTGACTTTATACTCTAGCACATGTTTTTTGTTTTTTGTTTTCCCCCTCAGGAGTTCTTTTCTCAGTATGGGCTCAATGGCACATACTTCCAATAAAGGTCAGGTTTATCCACAGTGAAGACAAGCTGGAAAGGTGGATGCCAGGTTTGTGGAGTCCTTGGAGTGCTGAGGAATCCAAACACAGCTTACTGGTCAACAATGCCTCCCTCCTTGCCCCTGTTACTCTGTGTGGGTTGCTGCAGTGTTTGAATCTGTCAAACCAACCAGATCTGGCTACAGATATTGTTGTTTATGGTCCTTTACTTTGTTTTCAGAGGTGGTTGAAGAGGCCCTCTGATTTCTCCTCGATAAAGAGCTGCTTATAGAATGTGATGCTTCAGAGCTGTCACAGTGGTTGACACTGCTAGGACTAGAGGACAAGTGTTGCACGTCTTTTATGATCCAACTTGATCTTATGCCTGTGTTTCTTTGGGACACAGTAAACTATGTCCCAACTATGGATTCAAATGCTTTACTAGAACATAAAATAAATGGCAGAAAGAGAGGCTACAAAGGAATTAACAACCCTCTCTGTGGAATAAATTCAACTTAAGAGAGTGAGCATGGAGGGCTCATTGGCATAGAGGGTTTGCATTATAGGGCGCCAATTCTCATTGCTTAAGAATGTACAGAACAGTTTCTACTCCCTTTTTTTGAGTGAAACTATACATGAGCGCATTGGGGAAAATATGTAATAGTAAGCTACAAAAGATTTTTTATACATACATGCATACGTCCATCTTTTTGTTAGGTCAATAAGTTCAGAGAAAAATAACATAAAAAATTAATACCGTGTATATTTCATTAAATGGAATATATATGTCTTGACTCCAAAAATTTATTCATTCCTTTGTTTTCCTAACAAATAAACACTATATACTTTCCTTCAGAGATGTTTGTTGAAATTTTGCCTTGTGCCAGGCCTGGTGTTAGAAACTAGAACTAAAAAATAGTAAAACATAAAGGGTACTCTTAATGGGTAATGGTGTGGCATGGTGATTAAGAATCTGGAGCCAGACTGCCTTTGAATTAGCTCTGCCACTTATGAGATCTGTGGTCATGGGCCATTACAAAACCTTTCTGTGACTTAATTTTCTCATCTGCGAAATGGCATAATACTAATACCTACCTCGCAGTGTCATTATGAAGATTAAATGAGGAGAGTAAAAGCATTGACATGGCAAAATAAAGTTTTCTACGGCCTTCCCCACAAAGAACACTGATTTTGACAGTTATCCACAGATGAGAGGGTCTTTATGGAAGTCTGGAATTCCAGAAGAGAAGTTCCAGCACACTGTTGGAGAAAAAAAAAAATCCAAATTGGACACACTGAAGGGAATAAGAGAAACAGTTTCACTTTACCCTCTTTACCCTTGTTACCCCTCACCCAAGGTAGCATAGCTCAGTGGCAAGGGAGACCTTCTCAGCCTGTGATTCCTTCCATGGGGAAAAGTGAGAGCATGTCACTGAGCACTTGGCTTTTCAGCTGTGTGGGTCACTGTCAAAAAGGTGCATTTGTCCCTCATCCCACTCAGAATATTGAATGCTAAACTATATGACTGGGCCTTGGTGGGCATTTGGGAGAACAGCAGCCAGGACTCAGAAAAAAAAAAACAAACTATCAAACGGACACAGATCCTACTAACAATATCAGAGATTCCATTGAAAGGGCTGCCCATGAGCCACTGGGGACACCTCACCTGTGAATGCACCCAACTGGCCCATGGGTACTCCCCCAACACTCTGCACACCTCACCCACAAACCCCCCACCACGTGGCTTGCTCTCTGCACATGCCCTGAATGGTGGCAAGAATAATCCTGACTCTGTAGGACTGAGAGAAAGCACAAGAACCTGATATTTTAGCATCTCCCTAGGGAAAACAAAGGGAAGCTATCAATACCTGATCTGGCTTTGCAGCCATACAATCTTAAGAATTACCCCTCAAGAGAGACCAAGGAGTGTGGAGAAAGCATATCCATACAAAGCCTCGGAATCCATAACAGAGCTGAAGGAAGATGTTTCTCTCTTCAGTCGGTAAAATTGGAAGAAGTGACTCCTTCAAATGCAAAGAGAGCAATGCAAAACTTCAAGGGATATGAAAAATCAAGGACAAAATTACCCACCAAAGAAACAATAAGTTTTCAGTAGTGACTCCAAAGAAATAGAGATCTATAATTTGCCTGATAAAGAATTCAAAATAGTTGTTTTAAGGAAGCTAAATGAGCTATAAAAACAAACAAAAACAGAAAGACAATTTAACAAAATCAGGAAAACAATATATGAACAAAATGAGAAGTTTAACAAAGAAATAGAAATCATAAAACAGAACTAAACAAATTTTGGATCTGAAGAACGCAATGAATAAAATTTTACTATAATTAAGTCCACATATGACAAACCCATAGTTATACTCAATGGTGAAAAGATTTTTCCTAAGATCAGAAAAACGACGAAGATTACTGCTCTCGCCATTTTTATTTAACATAGTATTGGAAGTCCTGGCCAGAGAAATTAGGCAAGAAAAAAAAATAAAGTCATCCAAATTGTAAAGGAAGACGTAAAACTGTCACTATTTGTGGATAATATGATTTTATATATAGAAAACCCTAAAGACTTCACCAAAAACTTATTAGGACTAATAAACGAATTCAGTAAAGTCACAGAATACAAAATCAATATATAAAAATCTGTGTTTCTATACACTAACAAAAAACTATCAGAAAAAGAAATTAAGAAAAACAAATCCCGCTTACGACTGCATCAAAAATAATAAAATATCTAGGAACAAATTTAACCAAGGAGGTTATAAGACATTGATGAAAGAAATTAAAGAAGATACAAATAAGTGAAAAGATATTCTATGCTCATGGATTAGAAGAATTAATATTGTTGAATATCCATACTACCCAAAAAAATCTACAGATTCAATACAATCCATATCAAAATTCCAATAGCATTTTTCACAGAAATATAACAAACAATCCTAAAATTTGTATGGAACCACAAAAGACTTCAAACAGCCAAAGCAATCTTGAGGAAGGAGAATAAAGCTCGAGGCATAACACTCTTTGATTGCAAACTATATTATAAAGCCAAAAACAGTTACTCAAAAAATTAAAAATAGAACTACCATATGATTCAGTAGAAATGCTGAATCAATTCTACTTCTGGTTATATATTCGAAATAATTGAAACCACTGTCTCAAAGAGATATCGGTACCCCATATTCACTGCAGCATTAATTACAATAACTGAAACATAGAAATAAGTGACTGACAACAGATAAATAGGTAAGGAAGATGTGGTACACACACACACACACACACACACACACACACACACACACACATGGAATATTTGACTATGAGAAGAAAGAAAAACTCTCTGCTTTTGCAGCAACATGGATGTACCTTGAGGGCATTATGGAGGTGAAATAAGTGACAGAGAAGACGAATTCTGAATAATCTCATTTATGAGGAATCTAAGAAAGCTGAACTCATAGAAATATAGATTGGTGTTTGATAAGAGCTGGGGGGGGGTGGGAAAAATGGGAAGAAGTATGTCAAAGGGCGTAAACTTTAAGTTAGCAATTGAGTAAGTTTAGGGATCCAAACGTGCAGCATGGTGACTATAGCTAATACTGTATGGTATACACAAAGGTTGCTAAGAGAAAAATCTTAAAAATTCTCATCAAAAAAAGGTAATTATGTGAGGTTATGGAGGTTTTAAGTAACCTTATTTTGGTAATTATTTTGCAATATATGGTGTATCGAATCATCATGCTATACATTTAAACTTATAGAATGTTATATGTTGATTATATCTAAAAGTTGGAAAAAAATAATAACGAGAAACAAAGATGAGAGGAGTTAGTATCCCTTAAGCACTCAGAAGAGTTAAGACATACTTAGTGTTCTTAAATAAGTAAAACAAAAAGGCATATGGTTCGCAGGCAAAAACAGACATGTGAACAGCTAATTCAAGTAATGTTAAAAATGCTGTAATTGAGATATGTTCTGCCCTAATGGGGAAGTCAGGAAAGCTTTCTCAGAAAAGATGGGGAAGACGCTCCTGAAACTGAATCTACAGCCTGAGGAGTCCTCCAGGGAGATAAGGCAGGACGCAGGGGCCCTGTAATATCCAGGCATCTAAGTTGCCCTGGCTAGTTAGTCTGCTGTCTCCCCTTCTCTTAGGTCCTCCCAGACCACATGGAAAGAAATAAGCCCCAAAGCAAGAAGTGACTTTGGCTGGACTTTAAAATAAAGTGCTCAGAAGCTTTGCTTTCAAAACCTCATTCCTTATTCGTCAGAGTCCTTGGACAATTGGTTAGCAGGCTCCTAACTGCTATCACGTTTCACAGGTAACCAGTATGATCAGGCCAGCATCAGTCAGGAGTGTGCTGCACTGGTGATTCCTCCATGGCAACATCACAACAGTTGTGTTTTCTCTATGTCTTGAGGGTCCTCCACTGGAGGGAGGAAGAGAAGGGCAGCATCTGCAGCAGGTGGAAGAAAGGGAGTCCTCAGTGAATCCCAGCCTTTCTTGGCTGTCTCTAAAGGCACTTCCTCCCAAAGAATGCAAGTATGGGACAGAAGGGACCTGAAACCTCACCTCTCATGTCATCCTCTTAGACTGTGTGAAGAGAAATTTCAAGAACAAGCAACAAAAGCAGGATCTCCCTCATGACATGCATATTGTGAAGCCTCACAGGTAAGAGGACTACAGCTTTCTTCCTTTAAGATTGAATTTTCAAACAAGAACTCTTGAGGGCAACCTCCATTCCATTCCCTACTCCTGGTCTGACTCTTCCACCTACCACCTTTTCCTTTTATGCTATGTGGCTTCTTCTGTAACAATCCCTACACCAATTAATTGATGTCTCAAAGGAGATATAGGGACAAGGATGGGTAAGTAAAAAAAAATAAAGCCTGATCATCATTGCTTGGCTTCATCTCTGAAAGACTAATTCTCAGAGCTCAATAGCTGACATTCATCAGAAAGAAATGACACCATGTGAATTATGGTGTATTCATCTGGAATTCAGTAATTATCTAGATACAAGTTGGTACCTGCTGACTGTACTTATGGAGCATTTTACCTCAGGCATCACGGTTTTACAGAATTCCCACACACCCACAAGTAGAGGGTTTGTTTTGTAGCCAACCTCATTCACGGAGTTCCCCATATATGTGCACAGTTCTAACTCAGTTACTATAGCAGTAGGACTCTCCGTGTAGCCCTAGGATATCCACTCCTTTTATTGTTTAACCAAGCCAAAGGATCATAGAAAAAGAGGCACCTGAAGCCCCTTTTCCCTCCGCCAGGTTCTGGAAGTTAGAAAACAATCCCAAGCACAGCTGATGCCCATTCTGCCCATTAGAATTTGTCTCATTATACACCTTGCCAGTTATAATCCCTAGTCCTGTGGTTCTCAAGATGTGGTCCCTAGACCACTAACATCAGCTCCAACTGGGTGAAACTTCACAGAAATACAGATCCATGGGCCCCACCCCAGACCTAGTAAATTAGAAACTCTGAGTTAGGGCCCAGAAATCTCTATTTTAATAAATCCACCAGGTGATTCTAAAATGCATGCTCAAGTTTGAGAACCACTATTCTAGACTTTGTTGTAAAGGACCAAATCATATAAATGTTAGGCTTTGCCTGCCATATGTTCCTGTCACAACTACTCAACTCTGCTATTGTACTGTGAAAACAGCCATAAGCATTATGTAAGATGAATGAGCTTGACTGTGCTTTAAAGAAACTTTATTTACAAAAACAAGCAGGAGGCCAGATCCGCTCCCAGAGAGGTAGTTTGCCAACCCCTGAGAATTTTGCACAATATTTCTTTTCATAAGTCAGAATTTTGATTTCAGCCATGTGTCTGATCCTGGCTTCTATAGAAGTTTATATCATTTGTGGGGGTTTTTAGAAATTATATTTACCCACAATAAAAAAGAAAAACTATACAGAAAAGTACAAAGCATTATATCTTTTCCAAAGGCCTGGGAAGTATGCAATAGCCTCATTTCACAATGAGGAAACAGGTACAGATAGGACACAATCCGAGCCTGCCATGATATACAATTCACATAACATTCCTTGAACACAGAAGGCCCCATTTCCATAAAACAAAGCAGAAACAGTGTCTACTGGAGTTGTGGAACAGGGCATATAATTAGATTCAAACGCAGTACTGATCCCAACTGAGCTTGCACTATGCTGCCACCTACTCGGGACCACACAAACTAGAAACAATAAAAATGGACAATGATTTCTTTTCAAAGTAGTTAATTATTGGCTCATGTGTATCTCTAGAGTTATCAATAAGGGATCCATTTGGAGATCTTATTCTGTTTACAGAGCTTTTGGTCCTTTTTCCCCACCTTGAGTTCAGTATGAATGTTTTTCAACAGGGTGGGGATAGTTTTGGTCTGACCAGGATGGCAGTAGATCTCATTTTGAGGAGTTTTGACAATTTGATTCCTCCAAAATGGGCCAGGCGGAGGCTCCAGGCCCGGAACATAATTATAGAGAAAATTATAAACTGAGGTACCTGGGCTCCTATACTAAAGGCGCAAGTGGGGTGCCATGTATAAACAAATAATGATGAAAAAGTATGAAAAGACTTGCAGTGTTTTTTGTATTCACTGATTTTTGTATCCAGATGAGCAAGGTTCTTACAGTCACAAACAGCTCCCAAACATCAGTGGCTTAATGCAACAAAAAATTGGGGGTGATGCAAATTCTTCTTTAAGGCAGCTTTCCTCACGTTGCCACGCATGGGTCTAGGTTGCCTTAATCTTTTCAGTTAAGCCCCTGAAACAAAACCTCCTGCAAGATCATAAGCCCTAGGAAAGACAGACAGAGATAGATGCGTGGGCTTTCCATTGCTTCTGCTCACAAACAACCCAGAACTAGGCACCGGGCCCTGCCCAATTGCAAGAGACCTGTCTTCCAGATGCCTGGATGGGGAAGGGAGCTAGATGCGATAATATGAATTGGAATTTATAATGTCCGCTGCTTCATGTGGTATATCTTGCCACAGCACCAAAGGAAGATTAGCTAATACAAAAGCCAACCAAAGCTTAGAGGAAGACTGAACACAAGTGTTTTTTAATAGCCCTGACACATCATGGAATATAATAAACAATGTCATTTCCTAACACCTGTTAAACACAGCTTCCCGATGTCATGGTTCTCAGCACAGGCCTATTCAGGTTTTACTGTCATTGTCTCTACACTTTGCTGGAGTCAGATTGCGGTTGGATAGACAGAAAGGGTGAAAGAGGGCAGACAGTGAATTAACACCACAAAAAAACAAACACAAATGGAAACAAAGATCAGATAAGCAGAGAAGTGGCTCCTGAGACTGTCCTCTCTACTCCCCTTGGCTTTATCCCTTCAGACAGGACATATTTACCCTCTAGAGTCTCTTACTTTATCCCACTTCAATTTCTCAGGCTGAGAGATGATATCGAGTAAAATCCTGAAAGATAAGGGTCCCAAGACTCCTCGGTCTGTGCTTAGCCTCTGCCTGCTCACTCCTTATCTGTCCAGTACATGGTTCTTCCACTAATAAATACCATTACCTGATCACCTATCATGTGCCAGGTGTGATTATAGTAGTTATATATGTACTACCTTACTTAATACCACAACAGGCCTATGAAGGAGATACTATTGTACCCAATTTGCAGATTAGAAAACTGAGAATGAGCTAGGTTAAGTAATTCCTATAGGTTACAAATGGCAAAACTGGCACCTACATTCAGGCTTGATGACTCTGAAAGCAGACCATGCTACCTCTGTTGTGCTATGTTGTTCCTAATCATTGCTTTTGTTTTCATTTATCAAACATTCAGAAAGTGCCAACAATGTGTCCTGCACTTTCTCAAGGATAAACAATGCAGAGAGATACACCCTCTACTTGCCACAAAGATATGCACACAATCTCGACGGTGAAAGATGTAATTTACCTGGAGAGGATGGAGAAGACTTCAGAGAGGAGGTAACATTAACTGGCTGGGAAGGAAGCTTGGTAGCTTGGGGGTAAGGTAAGTGAGAAAATTTTAACTAGGGGCCATTTTGTACCTTTCAAACATCAGGATCCCTATGGGACAATGTGGAGTTGGTGGATGACAGTTCCCTAGTGAGGGGACACCACCACACCGCACTTTGAGTAGCCCTTGATTTCATGCCAGCATATCCAGGTGTTGAGACCTCGGTCAGGATTAACTCTTCACATGAGCACACAGAATTAGGATGCAACCAAGGCTGCTGAGAAAAGATTAAAACAGGTGCTGGGACACAGGCCAGGAGTCTTTCCAATCTCCCAGGTGAAATTCATCTGTAAGAGTTTTCCCCTCAAGTAGAGGAAAGCAGGCTCTAGAGGAATAATGTAGTGCAGTGATCTCAAGGTATGGTACCCAGACCAGCAGCAGCACCTTGAAATTTGAAGGAAATGCAAATTCTTAGGCATCTTGCCAGACCTACTGAATCAGAAACTCTGTTCAGTTTTTAATCAGTGGAGAAATTCTACTATTGAAATTCTATTTCTCTTCCCAAAAGATGGTTGGGAACTTGAGAAGCCTACTAGGGTTGGTCATGCAACACTTGTATGAGGCTATGCCCCCACCCCATTCTCCAGGACCAGCCTGGGCCACCTCTTGAGAATCACAAATTCTCAGTGCCTTTAGGGAGGCCATCACATTGCATAGAACAAATTGAGAGAGAGCAAAAGAACTGTTGGATGTATTGACATGTGGAGTAATGGGTTGGTTGTTCAAGGGCAAAGCTGTGAGCACTGGATCTTGAAAGGAGAGGGAGAGAGAAGGGGGTCTTGGAACAGAGACTAGAAGACCACTTGTGAACAATGCCACAAAAGCACGTCATGCTCTGAGCATTGTCCTAGATGCAAAGAGGAGAAGCAGATGAAAATATAGGAACTTACCCCCACACAAGCGAGTGGTTATACAACAGAGCACTTCGATTTAGCACGCTGTTTACTGAGCGCCTACTCTGTGCCAGTCACCGTGAAAGCAAAGAGACAATACAGAGGAATGGTAGGAATTTGGAGCCTGCAACCAGAGTGCCTGGATTTGAATCCCTACTTGGGGTGATGCTCAGCCTGTGGTACCCGTATAGCCAGGACAGCTTTGTGTACAGGTAGCATCTGTTTGAGTAGTCACAGCTTTGCCTTTGGTTGGCCAGTGCCTGGTACCTTGTAGTTGTTACATCTTTTGACTATTGCGCATGTTGTCACAGAGTGAAGTTAACAAATTATTAAGCCTCTCCACACCTCTACTTTCTTATCTGTGAAATGGGAACAATAACAATACCCACCTCAAGTGCTATGAAGATTATATGAGTTAATATAAGGACTATGCTCAGAATGATGCCTGGTGCATAATAAGTTCTTAATAAATATTAGCTATGATAATTTTTCTCTCCCAAAGTATGAATGGTGCCTGAGCAAAGGCCAGCTTCCCAGAGTTAAGATGCCCAACAGAGTGGCCTGGGCTGCTAAAGTCATTGCTTCCCACAGTGACTTAATTCCAGGGCTTGACACTCACCATCCTCTCAGAGCAGCAGGAAGCAGCTGGATGGCTATAGCTAGTAGGGTGGGAACAATGACACCATTGCATGTCTCTGGCCAAAACAAAGCCATTTCACACACAGACGACCTTGTTTTCCTCCAGAACATGGAGATTTTCTGGCACAAGTGCTGGGACAGGCCCTTGGAGCCCATTCAAATGTAGGGAAATATTTAGGTCCAATCAAAACCACTTCAGATTTTTGGCTCTCATTTTAGATAAACAAGATAATTGAACTTGGCCTAAATGAGAACTGGTAATACTCTTTTTTTCTTTTTTGTTTAATCCTTCAAAGTCAAATGATTCAAGTCTAAATGTCTCATGGAGAGTGTCTGGAAGATTTCTAGGTGGCCTTAACCTCAAACTAGACCGTTAGAAACTGAAGACTGGTGAGTATGGGTTGTCCATGAGGCTCATGAACAATTCTGGTGGGAAAAATGGCATGAAACCATTGCTCTAGATATGTACAACCCTTCCTATTCACTGACCAGTTGAAGCCCTCTTTCAGCAAACTACTTCCACAAACACTCACCCACCACCAATCTTCTTGAAGATACCCACGTGTACAGACACCCACACACATCAACAACTATGTTTGACAAGAAACAGAATGACTCATCTCAGCAAAGATTGCAGACCCCTGATCATTCAGCTATCACCACCACCCCTTTCAGCACAAACCATTGAAAATTGGTTCTACTTACATCTTCATACCTTCTAGACACAAAAGAGAGTGAGTCACATATTTCTGCCTCCAAAATAGGCATTTGGCAATGTGGCAGAATGAAATATTTTTGAAAATTTAAAAGAACTACATCTCTATAGAGACGATAAACTTTGTTAAAATGAAAAAGAAATCGATGTAGTAACTTACAGCTTTCCAAACAGACCTGGGCAAGAAGACATCTCTTGCACCATGGAGAAACAGAGTGATACAAAAAAACCTATCTCATGCCACAGGTGCAAATGTGCAAATATATTCCATTTATTTTGAGGCTCCAAACTGTCACATTAAGCTCCATATCCTTACAAAAATGAATGCATGCATGCATGAATGAATGAATGAATGAATGAATAAATAAATAAATAAATAAATAAATAAATAAAACTTTTCCATCATGAAAAGTCATGAAATTGGCTGAAAGTCACCAAAATATTTTTATCATGTAACACTCTTCTATATTTAGGCCCAATAGGCACTATCACAATTTTGTTAGTCAGACAATGATTTCACGAGAGGTGTCTAATATGCATGTTTTCATATTTGTGTTTACGCACTGGAGGCGAGGAGGGAAGGACCCAAACAGTGATATAGCACAGCGCCCCCCCCCAAGTGCAGTCTAATCATCATCCCAGTTGTAGTGCGTGATGATAACATGAGAACTAGGAGAATGGTCAAGGACCATCAATTCTTCCTTCCAAATATGTCTAACACTTTTTTGGTCTTCTGATACCACTGCCTAGAACCCTAATACAACCCTCCATTATCTATTCCTCCTGTCCTGTCCAGCCTTTAGGCTTTCCCCTTTGGTTCCCTTGAATAGACCTTGGCCAAATTAATTTTCCTAAATGAGACATGGGCAGACCAGGAGTAGCTGCCAAGCTTCTCAGCCACAGGGAACCACCTGCACACTCTGGCCCTGCTGCCCCTCAGCCACAACAACCATCGCTCCCTAGGCTAATCTGCCAGTACAGCCAGAACAACTTCGACATTACCCCCTCTGTCCACCTTATTCCACCCGAGAATCCCTTAACCCACTTCCTCGCCTTTTCCAAGTGCTTCAAAATCTAAGTCAAATGTTATCGCTTCCACAAGATTTTGCTTGGCTCTTCTAGTCTGAAGGGTTCTCTTTCCAAAATTTTAATAGCAATCAAATTTGCCATGGCTCTATTTGCAACCATGTGAAGAAAAAATATGGCAAGAGAATAAAGCCACTCTGCAGAGAGAAGCTGAGATAGACACGTTTTGTATATAAGTATAAGAATCTTTCGATTCTTTCTGAAATTAGGCGATGGGTAAGTAAATCAATTTTTATATAATTCTCCAATCAGAATGGCCCAAATAAAATCTAAAAAAAAAAGAGTTTTTTAAAAAAGACAAAACCAATGTTGGCAAGAGTATTAAGTAAATGAAACTCTCATGTTATGCTAGTAAGAGTGTAAATTGTTCAATAATTTTGGGAAAACACCAGTAACTACTACAGTTTAGCATAAGCTTGCTTCATGAGCCAGCAATTTCAACAAAACATGTGCACATATGCAGCAGGAGAGATACTCTGGAATGTTTGCAGTTGCACTAATTGTAATAGCCAAATACTAGCAATAAGCCAAATGTTCATTAACTGTAGAAGGAATAAATAACTTAAATGGATAAATATAATTACTTCAAATATAGCAGTGTAAATGAATGATTCAGCTGCATACAACAACATAGATAAATCTCACAAAGATAATTGAATGACAGAAGCCAATCACAAAAGAAATGGGGTAATGGTTAGAAAAGAACACAAAGATGTTTCTGAGATGTTGGTAATGTTGTTAGTTGATCTGGAGGCTGGTTACATGAATGTTAATTTTGTGAAAATCAATCAAGCTGTGTACTTTTGATAAGTACAATTTCTCTTATACAGGTTATACATAAATTACCTTTAAGGTGTGTTTATGTGTGTATGTGTGTCTATGTATAAGAGAGAGAGAGAGACAGAGAGAGACAGAGACAGAGACAGAGAGACAGAGAGACAGAGAGAGACAGAGAGAGATTGAGAGAGATTCCCAACTGGAGAACAGGCAGAGAAGAAAACTGACCAGAAACCATGAATAATATCCACAGCATGGGAGGCTGGCTTCATGGGTATGAGAGCTGTGCAGCTGCACACAGCCCTGCACTGATAGGGTCCCAAATGTGAATCAATGCTCTGTTGTCACTGTCTTACAATTCTTAATAATTTTTAAACCTACATTTATCTTTTTCTCTGGACCCTGTGAATCACATAGCTAATCCTGAGTACAGGGTATTGCCAGCCCACAGTATCTAGAATCCAAAATGCTTCCAGTAGAACCTAGAGCAGGCCACTAAATTGAGTAGACTCAACCTCAGAAAGACTTTTGGATGCCTTTTCAAGGAAACTAGAACCACAGCTTCCTTCCTCACCACAGAGTCTGGAGAAGCCAGTCAACTTCAAAGCTCATAGTAGGGCAACAAGGCATTGGGGAGGGGAGGAGTGGAGAGAGCTTCTGCCTGCTGAGTCCTGAGTCAGCTCCTGAATGAATCAGGAAAACCATTTGGTGCAGCCAGGTACTCGAGGAGACTGTTTCCCCACTCTGCTGGTTACCATGTGCCTACCTCAACAACTTCTTCTCTCCTAGGGAATGAGCTGCCCTAGGGGAACAGGTGATGTCTAGTACTACTCCAAATGAGGGCCTTTCTAAATGTTGGTGGGTGGTGACAGAGGAGTGTGCCTAATTCTGGGGGCACTAACAGACATAAAGCCATGCCCTCCATCCTGGCTTTACTGGTAGTAATGGTGACATTTGGCTTCTACTTGCTTCCCGTTTGTTCTTAGTTCTCAAATCATTTAGCACTTGGGCAGGGAAAGGGGAGCTGATCAGGTTTCCGACCTACTAGAAAAATCTGTGTTTTGCTTTCTCTTTAAAAATGGCAACCCAACTCTGTGTAAGAGCCACCAACAAAGTGGTGGCTACATCCACAAAATGAAAGCCAGCCTCCAAGCTAACCTCTGCGTGGTCAGCATCTAGGCAGGAGGCCATGCATCCCAGATAAAACAACCTTCTCCTCCCTCCAAACACTAATGAAGCTTCTGCTCCCTCTTCTCCCTCCCCGCTCCCACTGCTGGATGCCTTTGGAGAGAGGAAACCAGCTTGCCTGTCACTGGGGCAACCAGGTCGCCAAGGTCACTGACTCTCCTTCAATCTTGGGAGTCCAACTAGGTGAGCTCCTCACCCTGAAAATCATTTTCTGCTGAATTAAATCCAATTCACACCCTGAATCGAGCAGTTGATAACACACCCTGACCATTGCCTCCATTTTCTGCCTGAATTTTACTCTGCTGAAGGTCCAGGAGATTTTCCAGGATTATTTCACATGAAAGGAAGACTGCTCTGGTTTTCAACTGAGAATAGATAAGATTCCCAGGGTATACCTCAGTCAAACAACTGCTCCTGCTGACTCCGGGAAACCAGGCTGTGGCTGCACTCAATTTCAATTAGCCCCAAGGAAACCTTTTCTTCTCATGTGACAGCAGGAATAATAACATTTTTTCTTTATCTGCTATCAACCTACAGAATTTCAAATGTGAGCCATGCTTTTTTGTGACTCACTCATCTTTGGGCACCTGTCCCTCAGTGACTCATTCTATCCATAGGATCTTTCACCTGAATAACTTCATATCACCTTGCATTCATTTATTCATTCATTTATTCATTAGCTGCTTATTCATTCAACAACACAGCATTAAGTAGACATTCATTCCCCCTGCCCTACTATTCCTCCAAAGAATTTTCTTTCTTTTTTTTTAATTAAAAAAAAAATTTTTTTATGATGACATTGGTTAACAAAATCCAATAAGTTTCAGGTGTACAATTTGACAGGAAGACATATATATACATATATCCATATATGTATATATACTGCATCATGTGTTCCCCTCCTATAGTTAGATTTCTTTCTGTCACCACAAATTTGACCCCTTTTGCCCCATCTACCTCTCCCCATCCTCTGGTAACCACTAGTCTATTGTTCATGTCCATGAGTCTCTGTTTGTTTGTCCTGTTTATTTGTTGCTTTAGGTTTATATCCCACATATAAGTGATATCATGTGATTTTCAACTTTTTCTGTCTGGTTTATTTTGCTTAGCATGATTATCTCGAGGTCCATCTATGTTGTCGCAAAAGGCAGTATTTCATCTCTTCTTATGGCTGAGTAATATTCCATTGTATATACGTACTACAGCCTCTTTGTCCAATCATCTATCGTAGGACACTTCAGTTGCTTCCATGTCCTGGCCACTGTGAATAATGCTGCTATGAACATCAGTGTGCAAATATCTTTTTGGATATGGATTTTCAAGTCTTTGGGGTAAATACCCAGTAGAGGGATTGCTGGATCATATGGTAGATCAATTCTAAGTTTTTTGAGAAACCCCCACCCTGTTTTCCATAGCGGCTGTACCCATTTGCAGTCCCAGCAGCAGTGTATGAGGGTTCCTTTTACTCTGCATCCTCTTCAGCATTTGTTATTACTTGTCCTATTGATAACAGCTATTCTAACAGGTATGAGATGGTATCTCATTGTGGTTTTGATTTGTATTTCCCTAATAGCTAGCGATGTTAAGCATCTTTTCATATGTTTGTTGGCTATTTGTATGTCTTCTTGGGAGAAGTATCTGTTCAAGTCTTCTGCCCATTTTTTGATTGGATTGTTTGTTTTTTTTGTTGTTATCAAGTCATATGAGTTCTTTGTATATTTTGGATATTAAGCTCTTTTCCGAGGCATTGCTTGCAAATATCTTTTCCCATTCAGATGCTTATCTCTTTACCTTGTTGACGGTTTCTTTTGCTGTGCAGAAGCTTTTTATATAGAAGCGCAAAAGACCTTGAATTGCCAAAGCCATCCTGAGGAAAAAGAATGAAGCTGGAGGCATCACTCTGCCCGACTTCAAATTATACTTCAGAGCAACGATAATCAAAATGACATGGTATTGGCAGTAAAACACACACACAGATCAGTGGAACAGAATTGAGAGTCCAGAAATAAACCCATGTTTATATGGGCAAATAATTTTTGACAAAAATGCCAAAAACATACAGTGGAGAAAGGAAAGCCTCTTCAATAAACGGTGCTGGGAAAACTGGAAAGCCACCTGCAAAAGAATGAAACTAGACTTTTGTCTATCACCACACACCAAAATTAACTCAAAATGGATTAAGGACCTGAATAGAAGACCTGAAACAAGAAAAAAACATAGGAACTAAATTCAAGGACCTTGGACTTAAAGAGGATTTTATGAATTTGACCCCAAAGGCAAGGGAAGTAAAAGCAAAAATTAATGAATGGACTACATCAAACAAAGAATTTTCTTTATATTCTTCGATACCTTGTTTACAGTGCCTCTCCCAAAAAGTCTTCCTTGATTAAGTCCATCCAACTCCAATCATACCCCTTTGATCTAATCAATTTCTTCTCAGTAGTAACCGCTTAGTCTGCTTAGTACTATACTAACCCCCAGGATTACACGCACGCGCACACACACACACACACACACACACACACACATCTTAAGCTTTAATCAAGTCCAGTGATTTTCAGATGGAGTGGAGGATTGGGAATGAATTAGAGTCTAAAGGGACGATACTTAAGGGTCCTTTGTAATTTACAAAAAAGCATATTCAATGTCACACTCTATTTCAAATGATGAATATTTGTATTGATGTTTGTAATATAAGTTATATGCAGTATAGATTGGTAAAATATCTCTGACCTGGGGAGAATACAAAGAAAATATAGTGATTCTCAATGGGACTTGTTCTGTAGGGATGACTCGACCCTGAGCTGGAGGAAGACAAGATTTTCCTGTCAGTCTGCCTAGATTAATCTCTGCCCCTAGAACAAGATCTATGTTTCACAAGTCCAAATTCTTTGTCCAAATTCTTTCCCTTCATGGAATGCCCTTCTCTCACCTCTGTGAAATCACACTTGTTTTCAATTGCAAGTATCACTTTATACTTAAGACCTTCCTGGTTCTACCAACTCTAAGTGGACTTCTTCTAAATGCCCAATAAGATGGTTCACCCATCGCACTAATTGCACCGTGGCAAATATTAACACATTTTTATTTATCCACTCTCCTGACAGTAAGCTCCCTGAGGATAGGAACTGTATACAACAATTATAGCCTTCACTCTAGAACACTAAGATGCATCAAAGATCACTTCATTCTTTCTCTAAGCCAAATCATATTGGTTCTAAGCCCTATCAGCTAGCTGGGGAAACACTGGTTTTCAGCCACTAGTGGGCTCCCTACTCATACTTGCCTTCCCATCACCACCATGAGACTATACAATATTAGATTTACAGGGAACCAGGTAATGTGGACAGGAGTCTCCTCCCTTGAGTAGGGTGGTGTCAACTTTGGTGCTCACTGTCCAAGCCCACATGTCCAAGTTGAAGCAGGTAGTTCTATCACCTCATACCCATCTCCAAAGTGCACTCTAAAGCTTCTTTCACTATCTTAAGCTTCCCCGCCTTACCATCAGGACAGATCTTTATCTTTTCTGAACCCCATCTCTTTACCCCCAATTTTGTGTTGACTTTATTCCAGCATCTGCCCCTGCATCATTTTGTGCACACTTACCCCTCCAGTTAGCCCCAACCCCAGTCTTCAAAGGAAGAAATCATCTCAGTCAAATTTGCATCTCCTACTTGTAGTTAATACAGTGCCTCAAATACTAAGATATTAAATGAACAATTAATCATCTTCTATTTTTTCCTCTTTAATCCCGAGAGATACTTTCTGGGACATAGCACACATCCTATAGAGCTCAGCCCAAATATTTCTTCGCCAGAGAAGCTGTCACCTGTCAACACTATCATAGCACCCAGTAAATTTCTATACCTGTTGTCACAGCCATTTGTGTCATGATGTAATCATGTTTGTCTATACCATTAGACTACAAGCTCCATCTATTTTTGCTTACTCTTTATATTCCCTGCTTAGAGGCCTGATACCCAGTAGCCATTCAAATAAGAATTGACTTAAGTAATAAAGAGCCCTTCCCCTACCGTCAAGCTGCTTATCTTCCAGCTGGGCTTGTATTTTCTGAAGTGATAAGATATGTTCAAAGCTGTGGGGTAATAGTTCTCCCTTAAGGTAAAAGCAGAAGTTTCTACCCCACCAGGATCTCCCTTGAGAAGCAGAGAGTGAGAATCAAGATTCTCATCCTCCTCTAAGCCTCTTTCCATCTCCTTACCTCACTTTCATGCCTCTGCTTTTGTTAGAAAAAATCCTTACCCCTTTCAACTTTTCCTTCTTCACAAATGAGATCCATGCAAACATGAGCAGAAATTTAAATTCCCTCAAATATCCAAATAAAATCCCTTTATGGACTAGTCGGGCCATTCTTTAAACACTATTTTCTACCCTAGAATGTGCAGCAATAGGGACTTTAACATGTTTGTTTGAAAGTAGCAAAGAATTCAGTTAATATAATGTGCCAGGCACTCAAGAACTAATTACAGTGTTAAATGAGAATGACATGGTGACATTATAGACTAGCCTAGTGAGCCGTGAGGAACTTGGTTCTCAGTGCTGATGAAAGAGATCATACTTAGCTATTTAAAGTTTAAATAGGTCTCTTCTAGTAGGGTCTAGATCTGAACTTTTTCATACAATAACTGCTAGCCACCTGTAGCTATTTAAATTTAAATTTGATTAAAAATTAAGTTTCTCAGTCTCACTAGTCACATTTCAAGTGCTCAATAGGCACATGTGGCTAGTGGCTACCATATTGAACAGTGCCATATCACATTTCTATCACTACAGAAAGTTCTGTGGAACAGTACAGCTGACTCTAGAGGTCTTGGACACACTCCAAGTTGAAAATCATCTCAGCAACAGGACTTGCACTTAAATAAGAAATGTTCAATCAACAACCACTCACATGTCAGATTCTGTTGTAACTGCTTTACATACATCATTAAATCTTCACAACTTGGGATAAACGTAGCATATTATTAACTCCAGACTGGTTTGCTATTGCTTCCATTGCAAAATATCACAGACTTGCTGACTGCATTTGATAGAAAATGAAAGGCCGGTAATATGAGTCAGATGAATGATTCTACTTACCCACTTCTTTTTTGTTTCTTTTTGCCCTCCTGATCATTGGGCATAAACATCTCATGATGGGATGAGTTATAACTCCAAACCCAGAGAGATGGTTAAGAACTGTGCCTGAGAGGGCAGACCCCCAGGCAGGGAATGAGCAGCTATCTCACTGATCAGGGTCAACTCAGTGTAGCATATTGCTCAGACTAAAAGAATTCAGAAATGCCATTATCACTCAGTGGGATTTTTGCTTCAAAATATGCTAATTACCAAACAAGGATGATGGGCAGGGAGTAAAACTCAGCAATTCTCCTCCTCAGCCTATTCTCTATTAATCATAGAAACTGAAACAATGAGAGCATAGGCAATTGGAATTCACAAATAATTCCAAAGCTTTTTCTGGCAAGTGACAGCAAGTAAGCTCATTTTCAGAGGCTTCGAGGCCAATTCTAATATAATAAATAGAGAAATTGTGTGAACACAACACACACACAGAGATTGACTTGGGAGGAACCAATGGGAACCAGCCCAGATATCTATTCAGGCTTGACATGCTCCTGCTGAGCCCTTAGACTATGTGTTCATAAACTCACCACTCATTTAGAACCTTTGGGCTTAATGCAAATTAATTAAACTGCCATGCAGCTCATTTGACCATTATTGAGGTTTTAAAATAATTAAGAGTGAAGGCAATTCATTAAAGCCTTTCCAGGCTGCTGTAGCAATTTATGAATTATATAAGTTCCATATTAATATGACTCCTCTGTGACTGCAGATTAGCTAGGGGATATTCATTAAGATGGAATAAAAAGGCAACAGTAGCTATAACATCCTTTTGTTTCATATTCCCTGACAGCTTTCCAGGGCACTCATTGTGAAGACATAAAAATAGTATGCTATATTTCTATAGCATTTTAAAAATAAGATAATATTGTTCATTCCACTTGATCTTCCCACTAATCCTATGAGCTTGGCAAGGCTGGTGTTATTCTCTTTGTTTTACATGAAAAGAAAGAAAAAACTAAAACTCAGGGCCTTACACAGATAATAAGAGAGGGAATGTAGTCTGATACCCAGGCCTGCTAACTCCCAATCCAGTATTCTTCCAAGATGCTGTAGTGCCACTCTTTCTAAAGAACCATACTTCTCCAAAACTAGCTCTTCCATTCTTCTATCATAGTATCTGAAATTTCTGAAGAGAAAGAGTTATTACTTTGACTTAAAGCAAGTATCCCCATGTCAAAATAGAGCAGAAAGATGGAAGACTAGAAATATTTTTCTTGCACTCTCCCCTTACAACTCCATTAAAACTATGAAAAAACAAAAGATAGTGAAATAACACCATTTTAAATAAAGGATAAACACACACCTAAAGTATGAACTGCCTGCCCGATGCTATAAGATGTGAGTCTATTTGACTTCATGGAAAAGGCAGATTTTCCCAAAAGCAAGTGTCACTAAGAAAGAAATGACATCAGTCTTCTATAAACCCTTCCAGGTATATATATATATATTTTTTAATGGGGAGTACTTCCTAGCTCATTTTATGAGGCCACTGTAACCTTGTTACCAAAACCTGATAAGGGACATAACAAGAAGGGAAAATTATGTACCAAACTTACTCATTATCAGAATTCAAAAATATTAAACAAAATATTATCAAAAAAGAAACCAGCAATGTATGAAAAAGATAATGCATTGTAAAACTTTTGAGTTAGTTACAGAAATTCAAGGGTGGTTTAACTCAAAGCTCAAAGAGATTTGTTCAATATACAGAAAAATAAAAATTATATGATTTCATTTCATAGGTTTAGAAAAAATGATAAAATTCTATACTCATTCATAATAAATTTTTAACCAAGAATAGAAGTGAACTTCCTAATCTGATAAACAGGATCTCCAATAATCCCAAAGCACATATCATGCTTAATGATGAAATGTTGGAAGTTTTCTCTCTGAAATTGGGAATGAAACTAGAATGGAACATATTAACTCTTCAAAGCTTTACTGGAGATCCTGTCCAGCCGAATGAAGCAAGAAAAAAAAGATTAGAAGAAAGGGAAACCACCATTATTTGCAAAAGATATCATTGTGTGCATAGAAACACAAAATATAGATAAATTATTTTATTAATAAGTGAACATAGCAATTATGGACAAAAGGTCAATAACAAAAACAAATTATATTTCTACATACTAGGAACAAAGAACTAGAAAATAAAATGTCTTTATTATACTATTTATAATAATATAAAAAAATCAAATGCTTAGAAAATAAATCTTGTTGTAAATTCAATGTTGTAAATGTGTCAGTTATCCTCCAAACTGATCTATAGATTAAAAAAAATCCCAATCAACATCTCAGAAAGATGCGTGTCTGTGTGCTTTGATAAACTCTTTCTGAAATTGATTTGGCAGCATAAAGTACCAAGAATATTCTAGAGAAATTCAAAGAAAAACAAAAAGGAAATATTGGCTCTAAAAGATTTCAGGACACATAGTAAAGCTATAATAATTAAATCAATGTGGTATTAGTGCAAGAAAACACAAATAGATCAATGGAATGAAATAAAAATTCCAGAAAGAGAGCCATGCAGCATGAACTCTTGTTATGACAAGTGTGGCATGGGACATGTGAAAAGGACAGTCTGGTTATTAAGCATTGCTAATCAATTAGATATCCACATGTAGAAAAAGAAAACCCAATCCTGACCTCATTCCATGCAAAATAATCAATTCCAGATGAATTGTATATCTAAATGTGAAAAATAACAAATCTTCTAAAATATAATAAATAGTAGGATACATATATGACCTAAAGTAGGCAAAGATTTTTGGAAAAAAAAAAAACACAAAATCTACTAACAATAAAGTAAAAGATGATAATTTAGATTAAATTAAAAATAAAAACTTCTATGATTTTCAGTCAAGATGGTAGAGTAGGTAAGCGCTATGCTTGCCTCCTCTCATAGCCACATTAAAGTTGAGACTAAACTATAGAGCAGCCATTATTTGGAGTTGCCTGACGTCTAGCTGAACAGAAGTCCTACCACTAGGGACACACAGAAGAGGCCATTTTGAGACTGGTAGGAGTGGCAGAGACACAAAATGGGCTAGTCCCATACCACATGTGGCGTTTGAGAATTGAGAAGGATATCTTGGCTGCGGAGGTCTCCACTGAGGAGTGAGGGGTCCCAGTCTCACATCAGGCTTCCTAGCCCAGTGTTCCAGTGATGCGAAGAAAAGTCCCCACAACTTCCGGCTGTAAAAACCAGTGGAGATTGTGGCTCAGTGAGATAAATGGCCTCTAGAGTAGCAAATGTTCTTCTTAAAAGGCCAGTGTGCAGACTTACTTGGTGATGGACTCACTCACTCTGAATTCCAGTGCTGGGGCAGCAAATTGAAAGGCTCTAGGGACCTATGAGGAGGAACTCTGTTGTCAGGCTTCTGGGCGAGAGCTGGAGGGGCAGCTTTCTCCCAGACAGAAGTGCTCAATTCTTCCATTCCCAGCCTGCAGACCCAGGCAGGTGCCATATCTGAATCTCCATCAACCTGGCTAACACTGGCCACCCCGCCCTGGTGATTCCCCAAGACTCCATCCCTCCCAATTTGCAGGCCTACCCAAGCCGCTTCCAGTGGATTTTCCATACAAACGACCTGTCTTGCCTCTTGCTGCAGACTTTCGTAAAATCTTTCAAAGGTTCACAAAACTTAAACAAGTGGCATCTGGTCTCAGTGTGCCCCACACCTCTTGCTGAGCAGCCCCTAGCCCCGCACTAGCAGCAGGTGGCCTTGGTTTGTGACTTGGCCTCTCAAGGCACTAACAAGCCCAACATGGGTGGCAGCCATCTGCAGATAGCTTGGTGGCTTATGCCAAGTGATGCCGAGCAGGGCACAGGCTATAGCTGAACTTGACCTGCAGCCAAGGCCTTCCCAGGAGTCCCTGACCTGCATGCCTGGTGGCTGGCTTCAGTCTGAGCTGGAGCACCACCAGGGTCACATGTGAGGATGACACCCAAAGGGCAGACGGGACAGGCACTAGAGCCTCACTAAAGTAATTTCTGCTCTGTAAGGTCAGACCTACACAACAGCTCCTCCACTGGTCACGCCAGTCATCACAACCAATGAGCCTGAGAGTCAGTCCCTCCCACTGACAAGCAAACAGCAACCAAAGTTCAAGTACACAGGAAGGCACACACAACACATACAAGGGATACAACTGGAACACCCAGCTCAGGTGACCTGGGAAAACTGTGCCACTGGGCCCTGCAGCACATCTGCTATGTAAGGCCACTCTCCTAAGACTGGGAGACATGGCAGCCCTACCTACTACATAGAAACAAACAAAAGTAGGCAGCCAAAATGGGAAGACAGAGAAACGTGATCCAAATGAAAGAACAGAAGAAAACTCCAGAAAAAGAACTAAACAAAATGAAGACAATCTGCCAGATGCGAGTTCAAAACGCTTGTTATAAAGATGCTCAAAGAATTTAGGGGAAGAGTGAATTAACTCAGTGAGAATTTTAACAAAGAGATTTAAAAAAAAACAAACATGAAAATGGAGGTAGAAAATATAAAAAAGAACCAGTCAGAAACAAAGAATATAATAAGTGAAACGAAGAATGCTTTAGGAGGAATTAATAGCAGATTAAATAAGGTAGAGGATCGAATCAGCAATTCAGAAGATAAGGTAGCAGAAAACACCCAATCAGAAGACCAACAAGAAAAAAGAATCCAAAAAAAATGAGAATAGTTTAAGGGACCTCTGGGACAGCATCAAGCATACCAACATTCACACCAGAGTGATACCAGAAGGAGAAAGAGAGCAAGGAATTGAAAACCTACTTCAAGAAATAATGACTGAAAACTTCCCTTACTTGGTGAAGGAAATAGACACTCAAGCCCAAGAAGCACAGAGAATCACAAATAAAATGAACCCGAAGAGGCCTACACCAAGACACATAATAATTACAATGCCAAAGAATCTTAAAAGCAACAAGAGAAAAGTAGTTATTTACCTACAAGGGAGCTCCCATAAGACTGTCAGCTGATTTCTCAACAAAAAAAACATTGCAGGCCAGAAGGAATTAGCAGGAAATATTCAAAGTAATGAAAAGCAAGGATCTACAACCAAGATTACTCTACCCAGCAAAGCTATTATTTAGAATTGAACGACAGATAAAGAGCTTCTCAGACAAAAAAAAAAAAGCTAAAGGAGTTCATCACCATCAAGCCAGTATTACAGAAAATGTTAGAGGGACTTCTTTAGGAAAAAGAAAAAAAGATTTAAAAATATGAGTAATAAAATGGCACTAACTATATATCTAACAACAATTACTTTAAATGGATTAAATGCTCCAATCAAAAAAGATAAGGTAGCTGAATGGATAAGAAAACAAGACCTTTACATATGCTGCCTACAAGAGACTCACTTCAGATTGACAGACACACACAGACTGTAAGTAAAGGGATAAAAAAACGATGTTTCATGAAAATGGAAACAAAACAAACAAAAAAGCTGGAGTAGCAATACTTACACGTGACAAAGTAGACTTTAAAACAAAGGGTATAACAAGAGACAAAGAAGGACCCAGTAATTCCACTTCTGGGTATTCATCAAAGAAACCCAAAAGAGTACTTCTAAGGGACATGCGAATACATATATTCATATGAATACATATATTCATTGCAGCATTCTTTACAATAGCCAAGGTATTCATATATACATGTTGTACATATATACATATCTTGCTTTACAATAGCCAAGATATGTATATATGTACAACATGTATATATGTACAACCTCTTCTTTATTTATTCATCTATTGATGAACGCCACCTGGGTGTTCATCAATAGATGAATAAATAAAGAAGAGGTTGTACATATATACAATGGAATATTATTCAACTAAAAAAATAGAATGAAATCTTGCCGAATGGAGTAAGACAGAGAAAGACAAATGTCATATGCGGAATCTAGAGAATGGGATAAACAAACAAACAACAGAAACAAGTTCATTGATACAGAGAGCATTTTGATGGTTGTCAGATTAGGAGGTAGGGGGATGTGTGATGGGGGCAGGAAATTAAGAGGTACAAATTGGTAGGTACAAAATAGTCATGGGTATGTAGAGTATAGCATGGGGAATATAGTAGTACTATAATAACTATGAATGATGTCAGATGGGTACTGAATTTATCGGGGTGATTGCTTCATAAATTATATAAATGTCTAATCACTACGTTATGTACTTGAAATTAATATAATATTTTATGTAGATGATAATTGAAAAAATACATATATAAATTAAAGAGAACAAAGAAATAAAGAAAAAATAAGAACTTCTATTCATCGAAACATTCCATCATGAGTGTGAAAAGGCAAAACGGGAGATTTTAACAATACATATAACTGAAAAAGACAGATATCCAAACTATATAAAGAACTCCTACCAGTAACTAAGAGAAAGACAGACAACCTAATATAGAAATAGGCGAGATATTTGAATGGGCACTTAACAAAATGAATATCAAAATGGCCAACAAACATGAAAATGTGCCCATCTGTATCTTCTTTGCATGTGAAAATATGCTCAACATTGCTAATCATCAAGTAAATGCAAATCAAAACTACAATGAGCTATTACAATGGCTATTATAAAAAAAGATAAAAGTTACATGTAGGGAAATTGCAATACTCGGACACTTCTGGTGGGAATGTACAATGGTGCAGCCACTTCAAAAAACAATCTTGAGCTTCCTCAGAAAACTGAAAATGGAACTACCATATGATTTAGCAATTCCACTCCTGTGTATTTATCCAAAAAATTAAAATCAGGACCTCAAAGGACATCTGCATTCCCATGTTTACTGCAGCATTATCCACGATAGCCAAGATGTGAAAAAAACCTGCATGTCCATCAACAGATGAGTAGGTAAAGAAAATGTGGCATATACATACAGTAGAATATTATCCAGTGTTTAAAAAGAAGGAAATATGCCATATGTGACAAGATGGATAAACGTTGAGGTCATTATGCTAAGTGGAAAAAGCCAGTCACAGGAAAAATACTACATGCTTCCACTTTTATATCTAAAACTGGCCAAACTCTTAGAAGCAGAGAGTACAATGGTGGTTGCCAACTTTTTTTTTTTGGCAGAGGGGAGAGAATGGCGACTTTCTGCTCAATGGGTATAAAGTTTCAACTATAAAAGATGAACAAGTTCTAGAGACCTTTTATATAACCTTGTGCCTATAGTTAACAATACTGTATTGTATATTCATAAAATTAAGAGTGTAGACTCATGTTGAGTGTTCTTACCACACTAAAAAAAATAGAAAAGAAAACGAAAAAGAAAATGTGCCCAGACTCATTAAGGGAAATGCATATTAAAACTACAGTAAGATACCACTGTATAACCTTCGATATGGTTAAAATTTAAAAACCTGACAAAACCAGTATAAAAAAAGTATAAAAACAATGTAAAGCAAATGAAACTCTTATATGCTGCTAATAGGAGTATAAATTTATACAAATACTTTAGGAAATTGTTTGGCAATATCGACTCAATTTAAATATACACATACTCAATGACCTAGGAATTCCTACATATGTATCCAACAAAAAAATATTTAATCTTTAAAAAAAAATTAAAGTTAAAATTAAAAAGTAGAAATTCATGTCCACGTGCACCAAAAGTTGTGTACAGGAAAATTTACGGCATCATTATTAATAATAGCCCCCAAAGTGTAAACAAGTCATATGTTCATCAACAGCAGAAAAAAAATTTTAACTTTTTTGTGGTATATGTGAACATTGAATTCAATACAGAAAAAAATCTTTAACTATAGCTGCATGCAAAAACATAGGTGAATCTTACATACATGATATTCAAAAGAAGTCAGAAAAGAAATACGTAAAGTATGATTCCATTTATAAAAGTCAAACATGGGTGAAACTAAACTTTGGTATTAGAAGTCAGGATGGTATGGAGAATAGAAGGGTTGCAGGATGGGCAGATACACAAAGGGTACATTTAGGATGCTTTTAGGATGCTAGAAATATTATTTTTCTTGACTTGATTAATGGCTAAATATGTGTGTTCATTTGTATACATAGGTTTGGTATACTTTTCTGAGTGCATCGTACTTCAAGAAAAAAATACATTTCACTACAAAAAAAGTCATAGTCAATGATCATTACATGAAAGACAATTATCCTTCTATTAAAGACCTAGGGTCAAAGACAGTCATAGAATAGGCAAAAGACATTTCTATTAAGACAGAATTCAATTCTTTTGAAGGACTAGGAGAGGGAAATCTAAAAGAGAAATCCCAACAATAAACTTCTAATGTAAATTATTTACGAAAATGTAATCGATATGTCCATAAAATTCACTCTTTTAAAGTATACAACTCAGTTGATTTTGGTATATTCATAAAATTGTGCAACTATCACTACTATCTAATTCCAGAATATTTTCATCACCCCAAAAAGAAAGCCTATGCCCATTATCAGTCACACCCTACTACCCCACCTCCTAGCCTTTGACAACTATTAATCTAACTTCTGTCTCTGTAGATCTGCCTGTTCTGGGAATTTCACATACATAGAGCCATACATTATATGACCTTTTTTGACTTTCACTTAGTGTACTGTTTTCAAGGTTTATCCATGTTATAGCATGAATCAGTACTTGATATATATATATTTTTTTATGATTGAATAGTATTTCATTGTATGGATGTGCTCCATTTTTTGAAATCTATTCACTAGATGACAGACATCTGAGTTGTTTCTACTTTCTGGCTATTATGTATAATGCTACCGTGAATATTCATGTGCAGTTTTTATGTGGATATATGTTTATATTTCTCTTGGGTATAGACTTAGGACTGCAATTGCTGTGTTATATGACAACTCTATATTTAACGTTTTGAGGAACTGCCAAACTGCCCTCCAAGGAGACTGCACCATGTACATTCTCACCAGCAATGTACAAGTGTTCAAATTTCTCCGCATCCTTGCCAACATGAGTTAGTGACTGTTTTTTTTTTTAATTTTAGCCATCCTAGTCATGTGTGTAATGATATCTTATTGTAGTTACACTTACATTTCCCTAATGACTAATGATCTTCAACATCTTTTCATGTATTTATTAGACATTTGCATAACTTTTGTGAAGAAATGTTTATTCAAATCCTTTGCCCATTTTTAATCAGGTTATTTGTCTTTTTATTGTTGAGTTGTAAGAGTCCTTTATATCTTCTGGATGTAAGTCCATTGTCAGATGTATGATTTGCAGATATGCTCTCCCACTCTGTGGGCTGTGTTTTCACTTTCTTGATGGAGTCTTTTGAAACACAAAAACTTTTAATTTTGATGAAGTCCCATTTATTTATTTATTTTGTTACTTGTGCTTTGTGTCATATCTAAGAAACCACTACTTGATCCAACCTCACAAAGAGTCACTTCTGTGTTTTCTTCAAAGAATTTTATAGTTTTAGCTCTTACGTTTAGGACTATGATCTATTTTGAGTTAATTTTTGTATATAGTGTTAAATGAGGGTCCAAATTTATTCTTTTGCATGGATAGCCAGTTGTCTCAGCATCATTTGTTGAAAAAACTATTCTTTCCTTTTAAACTTGTCTTGGCAACTTTGTCAAAAATCAATTAACCATAAATGTAATGTTTTATTTCTGGACTCTCAATTTTATTACATTGATGTACATGTCTACCTTATGCCAGTGCCACACAGTATATAACAATAATCAAGACTTTGTCATAAGTTTTAAAATTGAGAGATGTGAGTCTTCTAACTTTTTTTCCAAATTGTTTTGGCATTTCCACATGAATCTTGTCAATTTCTGGGGGAAAAAAGTCAGTTGGAATTCATATAGGGATTGCACTGAATCTGTAGATCAGTTTGGGGAGTATAGTCAATTTAACAACATTAAGTCTTCTAATTTATAAGGCATAAGATGTCTTTCTTTTTACTTACATTTTTTATTTCAATAAAATTTTGTAGTTTTCAGTGTATAATGTTTACATTTCTTTTGTTAAATTTATTCCTGGGTATTTTACTCTGATGTTATAATAAGTGGAATTGTTTGTTGTTGTTTTTTAAATTTTATTCTGGAATTGTACATTGCCAATGTGTAGAATTACAATTGGCTTTTAATATCTGCCCTGCAACCCTGCAGAATTTGTTTATTAGCTCTAATAATTTTTGGCATGAAATTCTGAAGATTTTATATATAAAAATCATGTCATCTGCAAAAGAGATTTTTTTCTTTTCCAATCTGGATGCCTTGTGTTTATTTTTCTTGCCTAATCACCCTGGTTAGAACCTTCAGTACAATGTTGAATACAAGTGACTGAGAGTAGACATTGCGTCTTGCTCTTTATATCAGGAGAATGACTTCAGTTTTTAAATAGTAAGTATGATACTTTTCATAGATGCCCTTTTTCAGATTGAGGAAGTTCCCTTCTATTCTTAGTTTCTTGAGTAATTTTAACATAAAGAAGTGTTGAATTTTGTCAAATAGATACTTTTTCTGCATCTATTGAGATGATTGTGTAGTTCTGTTCTTTAGTCTATTAATATTGTGTTGCATTGATTAATTTTTATATCTTAAACGAATCTTGCATTTCTGGAAAAAATCTCAGTTGGTTATGGTATGGTATGTAATATTTTTTATATTGCTGGATTGATTCGTTAGTATTTTACAGAAGGTTTTTATTCTATATTCATAAAGGATGTTAGTCTATAATTTTTTTTATGTTGTCTTTGTCTTGTTTTAGAATGAGTTGGAGGTATTTTTTATTCTTCTATTTTTGGAAAGACTTTGTGAGAAATTGGTGTTACTTCTCATTTAAATACATGGTAGAAATCACCAGTAAGGCCATTTGGTCTTGGGTTTTTCTTTGGGAAAAATTTTTATTATTAATTCAGTCTCATTATTTGTTATAGACCTATTCAGATGTTCTATTTCTTCTTGAGTCAGTTTTGATAGGTTTTTTTTTTCATAGAAATGTGTCCATTTCATTATAATTTTCTAATATATTGGCATGCAATTGTTCATGGTCTTACAATTCTTCTTCATGTCTGTAAGGTCAGTACTGAAGTCCTCTCTTTCATTTCTGATTTTATTAATTTGAGTCTCCTCTCTTTTTTTTCTTCATCTGTCTAGCTAAAAGTTTGTCAATTTTGTTGATCTTTTCAAAGAACTACTGGGGTAAACAAGATGGAAAATATATTTACTCACATTGCAAGAATTCTCAATATAGAGAGGGTAGATTGATTCAGCTGCTGCAATGTCATGGAGGATCCAGGTCACTTCCATGTGTCTGTCCTGTGATTCTCATATTGGCTTGGCCCTTACTTATCCCTCCCTAGCTGCCATGTCTGCAGGCATCCATGCAAATGTGATAGTGTTCAGTAGAAGAAGAAGAAAAACACAGTTTTCAAGACTCTCCTGCAGACTCTCCCTCATATTTCATTGCCAGAATTGAGTCAAATGCTCTCCCTTAATTCTCTCTCTAACAAGGTGACTGGAACAATTATGATGGGCATAAATTACAGTTAACCCTTGAACAACACAAGTTTGAACTGTGAAGATCCACTTATTCATAGATTTTTTTTTTCAACTGACATACATAGTTCAATTGACCCATGCTGTTTAGTTGAACCTCAGTTCAAACCTGCGTTTTTTTCAAGGGTCAACTGTATTTTCCGTCTAGTTGAGAATCCATGGATGCGAACAGCCAATTTAAATTACACTGGATTTTGACTGCACAAGTAGTCGACAACTTTAATCCCCACATTGTTCAAGGATCGACTGTAATTAGGACACATAGAAAAGGGTGAGACGGGAACAAAATTATGACAAGAAAGAAGAGGCTCAGTACATACTGCCTAAAGTTGAAATAGGTAATTAAACAAATATACTGATTCTAATTCTTGACAATTTTTCATAATTTTCTTTATGAATTTTAGGTTTGTTTAAAGAAACATATCTCTTATGCTACAAGAAACATTAACTAAATTCAACAATTATTTGAGATCCTTTTACTTTATTCTTAGCAGTAATAATACTTCTATTTTAGTAGCATGTGTAATATAATCCCAAGTTTTTTTAAAAAACAACTCATAAATGGTAGCTATTTTTACTAAAACATAAATAACCAAGAAGTTATATTACTTAAATATAAACCGCTTATAATTATTTATGTCATTATCAGCCATTGATATGTTTATCAAAAATAGCCCAGATTAGCTTATCTGTCATGCTGAAAAGCTAATTGGAGCACAGTTTGGAAGGAAAGAGTTCAGAAAGTTTATGGAACTGAAAGGGATATTATGGGGTTTGGGGAGATGTGGGGGATTCTGAACAGCTCTCAGAAAGCAAGGCAGCCATGTGGGAGGGACACGTGAAGGCTGGACATATGGTTTTCCTGTACCTCTCCCTAACATGAAGCCTCCTGCCAAACACTCGAGGTTGGAACCACAGTGTCTATTTAATATTGACAATATGACCTTGGGCCAGAAGTTGATTGATACGAAGATAAAAATGACTCAGTTCCTGCCCTCAAACACACAGTCTAATGGAAATGATGAACTCATAAAAACTAATTTTGAGTGCAACAATGGAGGCACAATGGCATGAGCTACTGCAACTGCCCAGAGTCAGGAGTGATTAATTCAGTTTGGAAAAGCAGAGATAGCTCTATAGAGAAAAAAATAAAAATAAAAAGATACATTTGAGTTCACCAAGCAGAAGAAAGGACTTTCCAAAAACTGAGAACAGAGGTTTGAAGCAGCGTGGCCTCCTTGAGAAATTACAAGACAACTGATGTTGATGCAGTATGGCCGTAGAGGGAAATTAGGCCAGAGTGGGGACATAGGGACTGGACCACAGAGCACCTTCCTTGCCTTGGAAGGCAGAGTGAAGCTTATCCTGTGGGTGATGGGAGCCATTGAAAGTTTTTAAGTAAAGAAATATCCCAGTATGCATTTTTAAAAAAGATATCTTGGTGGTTCTATAGAAAACATATTGGGGCGGATCAAGATAAAAGGCGAAAGACCAATTAGGAGGCTGATGCAGATAATAGATGTTGGATCTTAAACAAAGGAAGTGACAATAAGAAGAGACAGAAGTAAGAACATAGTCATTCACTGTCTACAAGGGTTGATGGGGAGAAAACCATAAAACATGACAGGCAGGTCTCCGGCACGAGAAACTGAGCAGGTCCACGCAGGAAGTAAATTCAGTCCAGGGCATGTTAAACTTGAGGTGTCAGTGGGATAACCAAGTGAGGATGCACATTTGGGAGCTGGGCATAGGTCTCACACAGAAATATGGACTTAGGAGGCTTGAGGTGGCATCTCCTGAAACTATAGGGGAAGGTCTAATTGCCCAAACAACAAATACAATTTCAAATGGAAGTTTCTGGCAATAAATATTAGGGACTTTTCAACCCATTAATGTTTCTGCCTCGTGAATAGTCCCTTTTCATCTGACATCATGAGAGAGAAACAACCTGGGACCCTCCCAGAGGCAACTTGAAAAGAAGCCCAAGCATTCACTTTGATTTCACTAGGCCTGGGCTGTGAACTGAAGATGAAAGATTCCTGCAGCCTGAAACCCAGCCTCTTACCCTGCTCCCACTGCAGTTGAAGTTGGACAAGTCTGTCGAGAGATACGCACACCTCCTAAAAACACAACGAGGACACCATCCCAATCAACTCTTTGGGAAACAAGAGAACAACAAACTTTTACTAAGAGCCATCTCGGTGCCAGGTGCCACAGACCTGTGAGCTCACTAGGTAGCTCCTGACATACAAGGTTTCAAGCCCATTGAAGAAACTCAGATGTGCATTTTCCCTAAGACCACTTAATTATTAGTAAATGTCAGAGACAGGATTTGGTACCATGTCTGCATGAGCCAAATTCCAGGATTTTCTCCTATATCAAGAGTCAGTTTCTATTCAATTTGTATTTTAATGGCTCCTGATTCTTCAGATTCTAATATGCAGATGAGCTTTAGATAAGAAAGATATATGTCCCTGTAATGTTGTATACAAACTGAGGTTTTGTAGCGCAGATCATATTTCAGGTATCTTAAATTTCATGACAAATCCCTTTTCTACATCAAAGAACCTTTTCACAGAGCAAAGATTCATTCTCCAATTTATCTCCAGTTTCATGTGTCAAGTTTCTTTAAACTGGAGCTCACTTCTGCGACTAAAGAAACTGTACACACACAAAAAGATAATAAAAATAATTTAAAAAGGAACCATACACCCTGAAAAGCTGCCAAATCCAATATCGCACTTGATTTTCTATGAGAGCAAAGAGCCAGAGCCACAGGAGAGCCCCTAGAGGGAGACTCCAGTGTCCTTACTGGGAAGCGGTGGGACCCCAGGCCCTCCTCCTGGGCCCACTCTGTCAGGTCGGTACAGACTTTTGTTTCTATACATTCTTGGAACTTCTGAGGGAGCCGTGCAGAGCCTGGATCATCACAGAGTTGCCCCTCTCCCTGGTGACGTGACCCTCTCAAGCAGAGATAGGCTGGTAGACGCTGAGGAGCATTCCTGGGACATATGTGCCTGTGAAACTCTTGCCTCGCTGCCCATTCTTAATTTCTTAAGTCTATAGGTTTCTCCTTCCTTTATCCCACCACACTGCCCAGGAATTGAATAGGTGAATTTGAGGGCAAGCACAGGCAGCTACTTACATGCCC
Organism: Pteropus medius; assembly: GCF_902729225.1. NCBI lineage: Eukaryota > Metazoa > Chordata > Mammalia > Chiroptera > Pteropodidae > Pteropus > Pteropus medius. The sequence goes on from NW_024345601.1 coordinate 15,264,314, forward strand.
TCTTTCTGTATCTGTCCTGAATTTATAAAGAAGTTTGTACATATTCCTATAAACTGAGCTCAGGGATGAGATGTTGTCCTCTTAGCCTGGACTTAAACTCTATAGCAGGCTCATCTTTTGTGCTGGTCATCTGTGTCATCTACCAAATGTTTCCAGGTCTTCTCCTGGACATAGGTATGATTGCACTTCCCCAGCCCCGTTAGAGGTAGGCATGGCCATGTGACTTGTTTTGGTCAATAAAATGTAAGCAGAAGTGATGCGTGTCATTTCTAGGTGGAAGCTTTAAGAGCCAGTGTGACGATGGAAGCAAGCATTGAGATTAACCTGCTATGAACCTGTGTCCCTAAGAGATCATATTGCACAGAGCCAATGGCCAAACCCCATTGGACACAAAGCAAAAATAAACCCAGGATGCCATGGGAGTCCTTAGGAAAATTCCTTGGAGAGGGGAGGCTGGTGAGAGAAGACTTCCCAGAAGAGGTTGTGCTGATGTTGGATAGAAGTGGAGAATGAGCAGGTGATAACAAGGCAAAGGGGCTGGTGGTATGGAGTGGGGAAGGAGGCATTGCAGGAGGAGGACACATGTTCAAAGGCCTGGAGGAGCAACAGCCAGAGAGAGAGCGGGTAAAGCAAAAAAGGAGGAAAGGAGAGAGGGAGGGGAAGGAAAAAGAGTCATCAGCAGTGGTCACACATCATCTAAGGCCTCATTTACCTAAGAACTCCTTCTTTCCCAGCAAACTTTGGTATCACCCCAATTCCAACCAGAGAAAAGAATGAGAGAAGAAAAAGATAGTGGAGGAGAATGAGAAAAACAGAGAAGTGAATTTAAGGAAAAGAGACTAGAAGAGAACGGGAAGCCCAGAAAAGGCTGACTAAGGGAGAATATAAGAAACAAGGTGCAGTGGGTTGAATAATGGCCCTAAAGATGTCAAGCCCTCATCTCTGGAACTTGTAAATGTGACCTTCCTTGGAGAAAGGGTCTTTGCAGATGTGCTTAGGTAAGAGTTTTGAGGTGAGGAGATTGCTCTAGATTATCTGATGGTCTCTACATGCCATCGCAAGTGTCCTTACGAGAAAGGCAAAAAGAAGCCTTCAAAGAGGAGAAAGCCATGTAACCACAGAGATGGAGATTGGAATAATGTGACCTCAAGCCAAGGAACACCTGCTGTCACCAGAAGCTGGAAGAGGCAAGGAATGGATTCTCCCCTAGAGATTCTAGAGGGAACACAGACCTGCTGACTCCTTGATTCAGGCTATTAGCTTCCAGAAGTATGAGAGAATACATTTCTGTTCTAAGCCTCCTAGGTTCTTTGTTGCAGCAGCCACAGGAAACTAGTATAGAAGATGTCAGAGAATGACTTCCCATTTCCCTTACATAAATTCCTGCCTTCTCCTTCCTGCCTCCTGTGTAGCCAATCAAGTATTTCTTGCACTTTCCTAACTCAGTATTTGCTAACACCACCCACTCTTTTCTTTCTTTCCATCAGGCCAGGCCCACTCCAGTGCTCACTCCCCTCCCCCAGCCTCCATGCCAGACAGGACTACCATGTTGTTGGCTGTGTTTCTCTTCTCAGATGGATTCGAAGCTCTTGAGGGAAAGAACCTATAACCATTCTCAAGTATTTTGTTCAGTACCAGACTCAACACACAGATTTGAATGCATAAATAGCTAAACTGATTTGCCAATTAACCGATAATTTTTACTTGGCTATTATTACTATAACAACCATTTACGAAGTGCCTGTTATGTTTTAGGAACTGAATAATAAGAAGAATAATAGTAATAATGGCCGTTATAACTAATGAGCTGTTATCGTGTGCCAGCTACTGCTGTAGACACTAGAAATGTATTATTTTATTTAACCCCCACCACTGTATTATTATGATCTCCTTTATAAAGGTGAGTAAGCCAGGCCAAGAGAGGTTAAATAATTTGCTCAGTGTTACCCACTTCCAAGCCTCAGAGCCAGAGTTCAAGTTCAAACATGACAGGCTCTCAAAACTATGCTCTAAGTAAGGTCTTTTGAGAAACAATCCAAACTATTCTAGATGGCCATTTCTTTGGCCACTGTCCTAAGGTGCCTCAGTTTCTCAAACGTTCGGAGTGTTCCTTAAGCAATGTGAGTCCAGATTTACCAGCAAGACATCTGAGTTTCAGTTCCAGGACTTGAAATCAACCCATTTGGACGCTAGATGGCACCAAAAAGGTGTGTCTGAGACACAAAAGGCAGCTGGCCAGGGCAGTTTCCAGCTCTAACATGTTCCTAGAGGTGATCTGTGCAGAGAGGCAAAGCCGCCCACAAGGAAGTAAACCAATGGTCAAAGAAACAGATTGAAAAACATGTTTTCGCAAATGTCGAATGCTGATAGGAAGAGAAAGCAGCAAATTCACACGCTTGTATTTCGGTGAAAAATCAGAATCCTGAGAAATGCAGACTATTTAATTATGTCTGTTTACGAGGAGCACACAGAAACTCCCGTGAGTGATCCTAGAAAAGAAAAATTATAGGCATAATCACTGACAGTGAGGATGTCCAAACACCTTAACAAGTCCTTGTTGAAATGGCAGCCCTTAAATAATTCGACTGCCTCTTAGCTGGAATGCATAGCAACATCCATAAATACACTATAATTAACATCACATGCAGTACAAAGAAAACTTTGAAAATATTTCATTAAGCATCTCAAAGGAGTCATAGATATTCTTCCCCATGAATGAGGACATCGTGAAATTATTTATCTGGTGCCAGCTGTGCAGTCTCTGAGTTTTAAAATACCTAGAGATTGATTGCTATGTGTTCAGCAGAGGAAGGATAGCCCATTGGGCAGTGCCATATGCTTAACCTCAGAACCCTCCTGGAGTCCAGGCAACAAGTGCAAGTGTTGTGTCCTGAGCTACTGCCAATCTGAGTGTGGTCTGCAGAGCACTGCCCATCTGTGAACTGTCTGCTACCAGTCCATGAGGAGCTAAGTACAGAAAGTGAAAGTGAGCATCGGAAACTTGTAGAGCGATTTTACCTTGCCATGACATTCGAGACTTTGATAGGTTCAACAGAATTGGAGCTGTAGGGATGTTGCAAACTTGCTGGTGAGTCATTTGTGGCAAGAAATGTGATCTAATCCTTCATAGTAAACCTACTTATTGCTCTGAACAGATTAGAAATGAACTGGCTCCCCACCACGGGTAGTTTGGGAAGCACTGTCCTAAGGCCAGTTTTCAACCCTGTCCACCCAGTGCCCCAGCCTTGAGAGGCAAAGAGTCCGGCAATTAAAGATCCAGTGGACTTTGGAGTCAGGGAGAAGGAGATCTAGTCTCCTCTATTAATTACCAACTCTGTGGCATTAGGCACCTTACCCAAACCTTTATATCTTTAGTTTCCTTAGTACTAAGCTGGAGCTAATAATATATGTTTTAGAGTGGTTGTGATTAGGATCTAAAACAAAATAGATGAGATGAGGTTATGAACACTCAGCACTCAAATGGTTTTCATGCCTCTTTCTCAATCTCTCTCCCTCTTTCTCTCCTCTCCCTTCCTCCCTCCCTCCCTCACTTCCTCCCTTACTCCCTCTGTCCCTTCTTCTCTGTTTCTCTTTCTTTGCAAATAAAATATCCCTATCCTGACTGCAAATTGGTACAGCCACTATGGAAAACAGTATGGAGGCTCCTAAAAAAACTAAGAATTGATCTACCATATGATCCCTCTACTGGGTATTTACCCTAAAGACTTGAAAACCCATATCCGAAAAGATATTTGCACACCGATGTTCATAGCAGCATTATTCACAGTGGCCAGGACATGGAAGCAACCAAAGTATCCTACGATAGATGATTGGCTAAAGAAGCTGTGGTACATATATATAGTGGAATATTACTCAGCCATAAGAAGAGACAAAATACTGCCTTTTGCGACAACATAGATGGAGCTCGAGATAATCATGCTAAGCAAAATAAACCAGATAGAAAAAGTTGAAAATCACATGATATCACTTATATGTGAGATATAAACCTAAAAGCAACAAATGGACGGGACAAACAAACTCATGGACAAGGACAATAGAATAGTAGTTACCAGAGGGTAGAGGGTGGGGGAGGAGGGGGGAGATAAATGGGGTAAAATGGGTCAAATATAGGGGGTAGAGGGAGAATGAAGTGGGTAAAGGGGATCAAATATATGATAGATGAAAGAAACTGGACTTTGAGTGGTAAATACACAATAGGGTATACAGATGTCAAATTATAATGTACACCTGAAAATTATATAACTGTATTAACCAATGTTACCCCAATAAACTTAATTTTTAAAAAGTTAAAAAACAAAAAACAAAAAACAAAAACTTCCTAACCTACTTAGAGGGTTTTTTAAGATGAAGCCCTTTCGGTCCTCAAGAAAATAATGTTATCAATACCATTCTGGGGGTTCTTAAGGACCAAGTCTCTAGATTTAATCAGCTATGAAGCTTTCTCATGAAAGGAGGAGAGGATTATAGATTAACAAACAGAAGAGAGAAAGGAAGGGGTGAGGAGTGGAGTGAAAAGGAAAGGAAAGATTCTCTTTGACAAGAGGAACGGGAGACTTGAGCCACGAAAGAGAAGTAAAGGATAGAGAGGGCTAAGGAATAAGAACTACATGCTGATTCTGGAACAAGTTTCCAGAAGAGAGGACCCACTGTCCCAGAAAATCAGAAAGAGTGCACCGGGCCTAGAGTGCCTGGGACCACTTGGTGGAGCGCTCAGAACCCCTAGTGAGCCCACTGCCCCTCACTTGCCTGGGGCTGTGCCAATATTTCACACACACCTCCACCCCCGTCTTTTCCCAAGAAGGCCTTGATTTTATCAGTATCCAGCACCTCATCCAGTGGCTACTTGAACACATGAGGCCCATCCAGGACACATCACCTTGCTGTTTCCATCTTATTCTGTCATCCAATAAATAATATTTGAACACCTGCTATGTGCCAGGTGCTGTTCTAACACTGGAGACTCAGCAGTCAACACGACACAGTCCCTGCAGCCCCAAACTCATCATCCAGACGAGGTGGGAGGAAGACTAAGAAATATCAAATAAATGACAATTCTGCCTTTGTGGAACAGTGGTATATCAAAACTTGCTTCAGTATAGACAGTGTGCCGTACAAGTCCATAACTTTACACTCCAGGGCAGGGCTTCTCATGCTGAGGTTCACAGATGGAATTCAGGGGAGTTCATAAAGTTGGATGGATGTGGGGGAAAAAATCACATCTTTATTTTCACTAAATTTAACTAAAATTTAGTATTTCCCTTCAATGTGAATGCAGACAACCATAGTTTCTATGACTTTGTAACCAGTAAAAATTATGGATATTTGCATTTCTCATTACAACGATTGCAGCTATTTTGAAATACATCGCTATTTCAAAAATTATGATAGTTTTGAGACCCACCACCAGACCTTATATTTAACACCTTAGTAAAAGAGCACATATATTATTACATCACCTATATTGGTTTTTGATAACTACTTCAATATAATTGTTTTTCTCCATTTGTAAACATTATTGGTAAATATTACTTTGGGAAGGTATCTGTGGGTTTTATTAGCCCTCCAAAGGGGTCCAAGGCACAGAAAAGATTAAGAGCCTCTGTCTGTTAACATTTGAAGGGCCCTCATCAGGAATCTACCTTCCAGGGACTGTTAGAAAAACCCCAATTAGGCATGCATATCCCAGAGCTCTGTGGCAGCTCTCTCAATCTGGCTATTTTGATCGGGGCTAGAGGGCTTATAAATTAGCATCAGGGATATTAAAAGCAATTTTTCATTGGCGAAATAAGTGGTGTTCAATATGCGCAGAAAGAATATAAATATTGCACAGGCGTGTCGTCCTTGCAGAAACAAGAACAGAAGAATTTAGTGAGCTCAGCTGCCTAAACCCTCCTAAGTGGGACCCAAGGCCTGGGACTCCCATTTGATCCTGCGTTCAGAAACTTAGAAGAGGATTTCAAGACGATAGTTAAGCTATCTTGCCTCTCTTGTGAAGAATATTAACTCATCTACCTCCAGCTAAAGCTTCATGCCAGGTTTGTGTAAGTGCCTGGGGAACTGAGGGCTGGGGGTTTCCACAAGCCTACAGAACAAGTTCTTGTGACTGTGTTTGTGCTTGCTTGCTACTCAGTATTTGCATACGTGGCAGAAGTCCTGAGGCCTGCTTTCCCGTAGCATACTACCTGGTAGCAAGGTGGTGGGAAAGAGACTGGAAGTAAATGCAGACTGCCTAAGTGAGAACATACAGAGGCTACTCATTCAGAGCTTGCTCTAGCAAGGTGGGTCAGCCACCTTCACTTGCTTTAGGCAGAGACTCAAAGACAGGCAGAGGATTGGGAAAGCTGTATAGCGGGGAAGAGGGAAGGCCCCGGATATGGTGTGATTGCAGGTTGTTGGCATGGAGGAAGCTGTAGGTAGGCTAACTAGAAGCTGAGAATCTCGTGTGATTAGTCTGAGGCACATATTTGGCTTCCTTTGGTTAGTTTTGAATCTGAAGAGGAGGCAAAAAAAAAGAGAGAGAGAGAAGAGAAGAGAAGAAAAAAGAAAAGAAAAGAAAAGAGAAAAGAAGAGAAAAGAAAAAGTCAGCGGTCATTGACCAAATCTTGATCATTCTGGACTGGTTGCTGCAGAGGTCTTGAATTGTATTGTCATACATGGCCTGGTTTCAGTGTGTTCTATATTCTGTCTGTCAGCTCAGCTACCTCTGGCAGTGCAATATTAGGGATATCTGCCAAAAAAAATCTCAAGACTGGGAAAGGCCCAACTAGTTTATGTCTATTTGCCACAGGTACGTATGCACATGGACATCTCCAGCTCAATAAAGTTCTTGGATACCTTGTCGGGTAATGTTGAGCCAACTCCTCATACTTTAACCTAGAGCAGCTATCGCCCTAGCTGCTGTGGTGGTTACCGACACCTAATCCATAGCTGAAGCTCTGGACACGGTGCCTGATGCATAATAAGCACTCAGGAAACAGGTTTTTTTTTAAGTGGTAGCATTTTCCCAAGAAAGTAGGCTCTACCCTGGGAGCAATTTTGCTCCCCAAGAAACATTTAACAATGACTTGAGACATTTCTGATAATCACAACGGGAGTAGGGGTGTTACTGGCATCTAGTGGGTGGAGGCCAGGGTTGCTGCCAAACATCCTACAAATACATAGGACAGACCCACGACAGCATTATCCAGACCAAATGTCAGTCATGTTGCGGTCGCCTACCTATAGCAAGAAATGGTGGAGGTGCAAACAACAGAGGGTGTTCTGATGGCAGAACAGAGATCAAGAGAGTGGACTCTGCATTAAGAGCACAGCTTGAACCCTGATTCTGCCACTTCCTGGTGACCATGGACAAGTTATTTGACTCCTCTAACAATAGGACTTCCCTCACAGGATTTACTGTGAACTGACCTGACCCAATTTCATCTCATACATTTCTTAGGTTTCTTTAAGGTAAATTAAGAAGGTTAAGGAGCGGGGAGAGTTTGCCTGCTTTTTCTCTACAAGCTAGCCACCAGGTTAAAATGGAAGAAAATTTTCAAAATCCTGCACGTAGATATTTACCAGCAAGCAAATCCAAGAGTATTCATAGCACCTGACTGTAAGCTCCGTGAAGACTCAGCTCTTAGCCCCTTGATGCTCTGACCTCCATTTTGCAGGGAAGATTCCCTAAAGGCAGACACATTATAACTGCTGAGACAAGAGTCTGCTCAAGTTATAACTGGCATCAGGCACCAGAATCTTCTTCTTTGCTCATGACTGGACCAGACAAATTAGGGATTTAGTTCTCCTGAATTATTTCTAAGGATTCGGGCTGTAGGTCTCTGTGGATCTTTATACCCAACTCATGCAAAGGCAGAAAACATTTCTAAAAGATTCTATCCAGCCCAAATACCTTGAAGATCTTTATTTCCCCCATTGAAACCCATTTCTAACAATTAGCAAGCCACTTATTTCACCAATAAGGAAACATTTCTGACATTCCCTAAGTTAATAAGCAGAGCATCTGATCTTGATGGAGATGCACACAGAAGCAGCCTGCGTTAGCCCTCTGGAGAGGCTTCCTGATTAGAGTGCTAGCTGACTACTTCTGTGTGTTCAGCCCACATTAGAATGCCAGTTGCACCTGGACGATTGCTTAACCACAATCGCACACACAAGAATGCTTGTCAGATTCAAATGTTTAAAGTAAATCACAGACAACAAAAGAGAGCTCAAAGAGATCATGTGTGCAAAGTGTTTAGCGCTCTTCCTAGAATGTTATAAATATGCAATATATGTTTGCTATTAGTGTATTCATTTTTAAAAGACTTCCTCCAGCTCCTTGAAACAAGGGAGGAGAGTTTTAATATCTAAGAGTAGCACAGGAAAGGCAGGTTATGGCATTTGTTGAGCAATAACTGGGTGCCAGGCACTTAATGTGCTTTGTGGCATTTAACTGGCACAACCACCTGGACAGGTGATTTGATTATCACCGATTCCCATATGAAGAAGCTGAAGTCGCTCAACCAGTAGGTGCCAGAACCAAGACCAAAACTCTCTTGGGTGGGAAATTCTGATAGAGCTCCAGGTGCTCCTCAGAATTGCACTTTGAACTCCCAGTGATAGGGAGGTATTAAAACTCAAAAGTCTCAGAAAAATAAAGCCAAAGGAGTATAAGGCAGGTGGAAATCACACAAAGTCACTGCTAGAGGCTGCCAGCCAGCTGTCCACAGGGTCAAGGGCACATGGTCTGACAAATAGAGGGCTAACTGGATATTAGCCACCTGGGAGTTGTCATGGGGTTGGTTCTCCCAGAAGCAAAACTTGAACCAAAGATTTGGTACAAGTGACAAAACACCAGTGAGAGAGTGGGGCCAGGCAACAGGATTGGAAAGAGGAGGAGATGGACTTTTGTTCAACCACACCGGTAAGCCGGTGCTGTCTTGGGACAAAGGCAAGCCTTAAGCTCTTCAGGCTCTTCCAGTTTTACCTGGGAGGTGCGACAGCTGCAGCAAGCTTGGACAGTCCTCTGAAAGCACACAGAAGCTGATGGACAAACAAAGAGCAAGTAAAAGGAGTCCCAGAGGCTCTGGCCAGGGCACCAGCAGCGTGTACTATGGCCGTCATCACCAGCATCCAAAGAGTTCATCCTTGAAAATGCAGCAAATTCCAAGTTGTTCTGGCCCAATGGACTTCTGCCTGATTCTGCCCAAGTGTGTAATTCAGTCTTCCCTCTCTTGCCTCCGCTGTTCTGCTCCAGCCACACAGGCCTCCCCATTGTCTTTCAGAGACACCAAGCACACCCAAGCCTTGGACCATGGCAATCGATAGTCTCTCTGCTTGGGGTCCTCTTCCCTGGAGAGTGGCCTCACACCCTCCACACCTTGCCCCAGATGACATCTGCTCCAAGAGACCCAATCATCCTTTTTTATAAAGTAGCACCTCTTTACCTTGCATTCTTTAAATCCCCATCGCGGCCTACACTAAATGGTGTGTATTTCTCTGGTAACTTGTTTATTGTGTCTGCCTAATGACAGAGAAATAAATATAAGCTCCTGAGGACAGGGACTTCTGCCTGTTTTGATCACTGTTCATTCTTCAGAGTCTAGAATAGTGCTTGGTACAGGGTAGAGGTCACTTAATGCTTGCTGGATGGATGGATGGATGGATGGATGGATGGATGGATGGATGAACGAACGAATGAATACATGAATTCGGAATGTATTCTTTAAGGTGGCATTACTGGAAGTCAGTCCAACGACCTTGTAGGTCAGAATTCCTTGGAGAAATTTATTATAAGTGTAGATTCCTGAGTGGTTACCTGACTGGGAAGGAGAAAAATTCTGAAGCTTCCCTCAGCAGTGCTGACCCTCACACGGCTCTGCAGAGGCCTCCAGAAGAACTTGCCAGGTGGGGTGGAGGGAATAACTGCTTGGCCACACAGAGAAGTTGGGCCCTTGGCAGAGTTCCCAGCCCTCCTCACCCCCAAACCGCAGGTTCCCAGACCCCGAGCCCAGCCAGGAAGCAGCAGAGTTGTCAGATTCAAGGGATACCTGTGAATTTAGAAAATGTAGCTCCCAGGGGCACTCATAGCAGATAGGATAGAGGGCCCTCACCTCTTCTCAGACACTGTCTAGGCCTTCTTGATTCTGTGGCCTCTGGGGAGGAAAGCATCCCCAGTACTGACCGGGATTGATAGAGTCAGATTATTTTTTTAATAAATAAATGAGAAACAGCAACGTGATGTTCTAGTAATTTTGACAACTTATTATCAAGCGGATAATTAACTATGTCTATATCATTTTAATCTTTTTTACAATATGTACCCTTTAATTATCGGCAGTTTTAATAATATCTAATATTATTCAATATTAAATTTAAATTATATTCAAAAATATTAAATAATACTTCTGAAACTCATATTAACACAGGTATTTGAATTAAAAGATGAAGTCAGATTATTTCTGTCACCAGCATCAGATTTTACTTGTCCTAGAGAAAACAAATTGATGGAGATGTCTTTTAAAATGCATATTCCTCGGCTTCGTCCCAGATCCATTGAATCAGTCTCTGATGGTAGGGCTCTGGAATTTGCATTCTTACCAGCCTCTGCACAGAATTCTGGTACCTTCTGTGAAGCTTGGGAATCCTTGTGATATCTGCCCTCACGGTGAGTGGGAATGTTAGAATAAGCAGAGGGGGAGGGGTAAGAGCTAGGCCCCTGCCACCCACATGCTCCAGGGTACTTGGCAGGGGACAATGTAATTAAAAGCCTGCCTCCCTTTCTCTTAGACATGGAAATGGCTGTGTTCCCTTCTGGCCAAGACACCTGCCCCTAGACGCCGCTGAGGTGGTTCAGCAGCTAAGCAAACAAAGTGAAGGGAGGCAGTCTTAACTTAATAAGAAAGAAGGGTAGAAAGGAAATGGGAGGAAATGATAGGATTATCAAATCAAGGAAGTTAATGTTAACTAAGAATGATGTCACTCAAGGTTTCTTTAAGACATACTGAACTAAAGAAAAAAGAGAGTCTTCTTTGAAAGCAGGCAGCCCAAGAGCCTGGTCCAGAGAACATCTCTGTGGCTTAAGGGAAAGAATACATGACTGTAATGGAGACACCTTGGAGTTGAGCCCTGGCTCAGCCATTCATTTGCTGTTTCTCTGGGAGATCATCTCACTACTCTGTGCCTAGGGTTCCTCATTTATAAAGGGTGGGTCGTAATCCCTGCCCTTCCCCTTGACATTTGAAAGGGTGGACTGGTGGAGTCCACTATCTCAGAGAAAATTCTCACCGTGGACCACCATGTCCATACTTGTACTCTCAAGGAGTACAGCTCTGCCCTCAGGGTCCAGCCTCACAGTCTACTTCCCATTGCTTGACCACAGCATGTGCACAGCCACCATGACTTTGAACTTTCTCTTCTTTCAATCTGGATCAGTCTTTCTCTGCACCTACATGATGACTTGCAGTTATTTTCTTTTACTTTTCTTTTTTTTTTTTTTTTTTAGGCGAGGCAATCCTTGGTTGACCTCACAGATTGCAAGGACCTTGTCAGCTTACAATCCTTTATTTTTTAATTTTTTACGCTACAGCACCTGGTCTTCCTAGGAGGTCTCCCATCCAAGTACTAACTAGGCCCGACCCTGCTTAGCTTCTGAGATCCAATGGAATCGGGCTTGTTCAAGGTAGTATGGCCATAGACTTGCAGGTCTTTTACTCCTGGAGAAAAAAAAATTTTTCATCTTCACATGATACCTTCTCACCATTCATATCTCAGCTTAAGTATCATCTCTTCAGAGAGACCTTCCCAGGCTGCCGTAACCATTACTGCTCCTCCCCCACTGTCACCCCCAGACACTCCCCATTACATTATCCTCTTTTAACTTGGTCTTAGAATTTTCATTGTCTAAAATCATCTCATTCGTCCATTTGTTCACCAGTCTTTTGTCCAAGCCTTCACTGTCATGTGAGTTCCTGAAGGGCAGGAACTCTCTTTTCCCATGAACACATTCCTTGAGATATATTAGATGCCCATAAATATCCATAGAATGAATGAAGGAATTTACTTGTCCCTCTCTCGCATCTCAGTCCACCTCCTCCCTGTCCCTTGTCTCTTTCGGTCTTTTTATCTATGTCCTTCCCCCAGCTCCTACCTCTTCCTCTAGGCCTCTGACTCAGACTGTAACAGCTTCCGCTGAATGACACTGGAGAAGAAGGTTTTAGCCTTTCCATTTCTTCTGGAGGATGTAGGGTTGAAATCATCCAGCCTCAGCGGGAATCATTGAAATCAATCAACCTTTTTTTTTTAGCTAATGTTGCTAAAAATATAGCTCTGATGCATTATTATGTCCACATTTTTCTTTCTCATCTAAGATGGTCTTCTGGCCACTCAGTTCAGAAAGGAAACAAATGCGGAGGGGTGAAAGGAGAAAACTTCATCCTCCCACATTATCCCAAAGACATAGGTGGTGATAAGTGGGAGCCCAAAGTGAAAAGCCCTCCAAGGAACTGAAAAAGGAAAATAAGATTTCCTTCACACAGGCAAACAGGAAAGTAACCAATCTTGGATCAGGACTGCGAACTAGGGTAAACTTCAGGTGGAGGCGCCACCATATCTAAAGGAAGAAATCTCTCCCCTAACAGAGGGGTTGTTCTGTCCTGGAATTAGAGTAAATGTTTACTTAGCCTCATTACTTTCCAGGCACTTTGCTGAGAGATATCCTTGCATTACTTCCTGCAATCCTCCCAATAGTACTTTTCTTTGCTACCACTGGTCTTATCATCAAAAGTTCCCATGGGAATGGGAACCGTGTCTTTGGTGTCTCATAATTCTTTTGCTTAATATTTTGTCTAAACATCACAGCACAGAACACAATACTGGGAGGAACAACCAACACTGGTTTATTGATTAATTCCTCTAGGCCAGGGGTTTTCCTCCCTTCTGAAAAAGTCTCCTCCCTCAGCTTCTAATCTATGACAGCTACACTGCCTATTTCTTGCCCTTAACCTTAGATTCTCCTGTTCGCTCTGTGAGGAACATCTCTTTCACCTCTCTGTGACAGACATCGCTTATTCTCAAGCAATGTAGGTTGGTGGTTGGGCAAATGGACTTTTGAAAATAAGAGACCCATGCCTGAATTCAGATGTCGTGTGTCATTGGACAAGTTACTATTTTATGTCTGTTTCCTTTTAATCTAAGAATAGCTAATTCTAGAATTACTGTAAGTGTTATTGTAAAGAGTCGAAGTATAAAGAGCTAATTCTTAGAAAGAGTTAAGATATAACTAAAGACAAAGCACAATACCTGGAAGGGAAGTCAGGCTGGAGAGACTATTTGGGGAAGAAGATAGTAAGTGCTGACCAAGTGACAGCTGCTAATTTTTTTCTTTTTGTTTGTTTGGTTTTTCTTTTTTCTTTCTTTTTTTTTTTCTTTTTGGTTATAAACAAAAGAAATTGCATTTGGCTAGCTTAAGAAAATAAAGAAAAGAAAAAAAATTCATAAATATGCTGAGTACTAACTAGCTCAAAGGGCAATCAGAATGATCAGCCTCAAGAATGATGAGTCTATAGGGATCTCAGCTGTCGAAATTCATTGAAGAGCTTTATTCTGGGTATTACGCTGAGATGACTTAGCTCCACTCGCCTTCCATTCTGCTCCTGGCCTGAGTTCACTTAAAATTCAAATTCCAAGATAGGAAACCTGAGTCATGTCTTCTTGGGGCGGGGAGAAGAGTGGAGTAAGCATGGCGATTGATACTCACATATAGAATGGGGCATAGGTTGAAATCTGTATGTTTCCTATTGCTGCTGTAACCAATTGCTACATACTTAGTAGCTTAAAATTAACACGCATTCATTATTTTACATTTCTGAAGGTCAGAAGTCCAAAATCCATCTCAGTGGACTAAAATCAAGGCATCAGCAGCTGCATCCTGCCATCTGCTGACAGTCTTACATAACATAAGATAATCACCTTTGCCATATAAAGTAACCTGATCAATGACGTGATGGTTCATCATATTCATGGGTCCTGCCCACATTCAGAGGTAGGGGATTATATACACTATCTGCGTATCTGAAATGTACCTCTTAGTAAGATGAGCATAGACAGGTAAATAGATTGCAGTATACCACAGGAAGTATTCGTACAAAGAGGTGTCTGCATCCTTATGGACAATTATGAGTAAAAGTGTCTGCAAAAGGAGGAGAGGAAATGGGGTTCAGAAAGAAAGTGAATCTGAGCTGAGTGTTGATTGATTAAAATTGGTCGCTAATGCAAACTGCACGTGAAGACTAAGGGGGAACCAGATTCAGGTTTCTTGGTAAAAGACTAATGCTTTAATCAAACCACAGCTGAATTCCAAAAATGCCAGAAATTAAATCCAGGCAGAATTAATCATTTAATCAACCAGTCAGGGCACCTGACTTGCTTTGACAATTTCAGGGGGCTTAGACAATGCGGCTGGATCCCATTTCTAAAGCTTGGTGCATTTTGAAGTTCTTTTTATTTTAGGATTACTAGTGAATTTTCAGAATCTTTTTGCTAAAAAATGCCATAAAGAAGCAGACATATGTGGAGTTGCGGAGAGAAAGAAAGTCATAATATTGGTTAGGTAGTACGGTCGTTGAATTCGCCAACCAGCCAGTTGCCCTGGGCTTATTAGTCTCTTTTTAATCTTACACTGCAATATAGAGCTGCAGGACAGCGTGAAATGTGAAAAAGAAAAGAAGAGAGGGAGGGAGGGAAGATTATTAAAGCAAGCACAAAATTGAAAGGGAGAAAGTAGAAAGAAGTACATGAAGTTCCAGCTGGCTGGCACTGATTGATCACAGCTCCATTTGCTGTTAGAGTTGGGGGAGGGGGAGTCCTTATTCCCTCTACGTTTCTTTTTCATCAGTTTTAGGGTTGGCCAAGCCTAGAGTTAACCAAGCCCAAGAATTTAGAGTGTTCAAATTTTTCCATCTTTCAAAAATTTTAAATTCAAGTAGTACATGCACAAATTTTTCATTGAAAAAATCGAGTTTTACAGAGGGATTTGTAATGAAAGACAGCAGTCTCTGTCCCATATTCTCCCCACCCCTATTTTCAGTTGTTTGAGTAGTTCCTGCCCTACCTACAATGTATTTATGCCAGTCTTGCTTGTGTCTTAATTTAAGAGATCTCCTGACTTTCGGTATAAATGAAGATTTATCTCACCTTTACCATCATACCAATCTCCAACTTCCATAAAGTTTTATCGCTATTCATACGTCCTCTATTGATTATTTTTTATCACTCTCAGTGATACTCTACAACCTTTATTTCTTGTTACATGTCTATAAACAACAGTACCTCTTGACTTTCTCCCTTGCATTGAAAATATTTTAACAGGCATGTTGACAGGCGAAAATGGTTATGCAGGATGTTAATAGATGGGCCGTAAAAAAGGTGTTTCATATATAAATAAGTAGACATCCTGGGTTAAATAAGTAGAACAAGTTTCTCTATAATGGATAATCTCAGAAGCTTTGATGTGTAAATGTGTGCTGTGATGCTTCAAAAGGGCATGTGATGTGTAGCATTTCCCAAACATGTGATCATAGAAACTTTTTTTCCCACAGGACATCTACAGATATATTAGGAAAATGCTTGTAAAAAAGTAGAGGAGACAATCTCCTGTTTAGTGCGAGAGAAGGAGCACCTAAGTCTCCTATTTGCAAAATGAGAATGATGTGCTTGCACTGAGCTCTTGCTAATGCTGATGCTACATTAACTGCTGGCACACAGCATCCCATGAGCTCTGTACTAATACCAACTCCCCTTTACAAAGAGGGTGGCTGAGGTGTAGAAATGGTAGTTTGTCCAGTGGTCCACAGCTAGTTAAGTGGTGAGTCAGGATTCAAACTGCAGCTTTAGGTTTAGAATTCCCCAACTACACTATACTATCTCCTGCATCGACTGCCACCCTGCTAGAAATGAGAGCAGCACAAAATGACTTTAAAAGAGCTTCAGTATTTAAACTTGATTTGTTACCCTCGGATTGATTAGAGTTCTGATCACACACACATCTCTAGGTCCTTTTCACTGCCGAAGAAATGAATTTCAATTCAGCGAATATGAGAAATATTCATTTATTAAAAGCACGTTATGGGGTAGAAGATGGATCAAGCCTAAAATTGGCTAACCATGGAAAATAAGGTTACGTACCTCTGAGGGGGTGGGGGGTATGGGTTACAGCCAGGGAAGATGGAGAGCTGTAACTCCTGGGGAAGGAGAGGTCTGCGTTATATTTGGGGCCATGATGGGTACTTACAAAGGTGTTCTTAGGTGATTGGCAAGTGAGGTCATTTTGATTGACACTTGGCTTCTATATAACTCATTGCCTATATAACTCATTGCACATGTGCTTACCCACAAAAAGGTCTGTTATAACTAGATTCATGAACATCCAGGCATAAACCTAGTATTATAATGAAGCTTAAATTGAGGGTAAATTAGGGTAGTACTTCCAGATTTAGAAATAAAAGATAGGATTCCCAGTTACATCAGAATTTTAAAGAATGGCTAATACTTGTAGTATAAGTATTTCCCATGCAATGTTTAAGACATACTAAAACATTATCCATTGTTTATCTGTAATTTTTATCTGCTTTTTTATTTCGCAGCCTTACAAGTGAGAACAGAACTCAGAACAGAGGATTCAGTGAGAGAGGAGGCAGTGCAGGCTGAGGGATCAGGAAGCACTGTGAGAGCATACTCTGTCTCTGAGCTTCCTTGACCAGTGCATGTCAGTGGTATAAGGTGGATGCTGAGATACTGATTTCTCAGCCTTCTGCTTATCCGTAGAACGCTGGAGTAGCAAAAATGCAAGGCCTGGCACAGCGTTCTCTTTCAGGGGTCCTTGAAGGATAACCCAAGTGTGGTAAGGTTTAACAGCGGGCCCATGGTTCTCTCAGGTGGCATACAAAATAGCTCCATTTGGACCTCCATCGGCAGCCAGCTGCAAAGCACTCAGCTGCCCATCATGGTCAAGGGACCCATGGACCCGCTAGAGTTAATTTTCCAAATGCCCACAGAGGAGGGCTCACAGCCCAAGGTGTGACTTGTTGGGGTGACGGTGATTAGGAACACTTGGCAGGCACAGGCCCAGGCTTTGTAGCCCTAAACCTCTATTTCACAGATATCAGATTAGTGTTGCTTTGTGGATACGTGCTCTTTCTAGCTACCCAGCTAGCTTCCCGTGACTGCTTTACCACAGATGTTCTATAAATTGAAGCTTCGTTGTTATTTTCAAATATTTGACATGTGATAGTTTGCATTTGAACTCTGCATTGTTATAAAATAAAATTTAACATACCATTTGTCAATAAAAGAACAGGAAGCCTATTAAAGTCTTTAAATACAACTTTAACTCTTGTAAATGTTGAATGGTCATAAAAAATGGTTTCAAATTTTTTATCACTCTTGTGCAAAACTCTGTTTTCAATGGTGATGATGAGAATTTGAACAGAGCACATGAAAAAGACAATTAGGATTTGCTTGTAAACATTTCAACATAAAACTTAATAGAAAAAGCTATGTTGACTTCCACCTCCACTTGGGATGTAAAAGTCACAAAAGAACATTGCTCCCACCTTAACAACAACAAGAAGCCAGATAATCTACAAAATCATAATTTATTAAAGCCTGTAGGAGCATGCAGATTGTAAAGAAACCTAATGAATCAAAATCCCAAAAGTGCCAATGACCTCCTACGAAAGCTGCTTTCATCCTTGGCAGCACAGCAAATGGAAGAGGAAGCTGATTAAAATAATAATAAAATAAGCTGAGTCTACAGCCATGCTACCTTGAACAAGCCCAATCCGGTCTGATCTCGGAAACTAAGCAGAGTCAGGTCTGGTTAGTACATGGATGGGAGACCACCTAGGAAGACCAGGTGCTATAAGCATAAAAAATAAAAAAAATAAAGATCGTAAGTCGACAAGGTCCTTGCAATCTGTGAGGTCAACCAAGGGTTGCCTTGCTTAAAAAAATAATAATAATAATAAAAATAAGTGTAACCTTTAGTGCACTTTTAAGGGATTTAGAATCCCCAGGAGCTCTGACACAGGGTAGTCTGCATCTATCCACTGACTCTTTTTAACTGGCCTCCATTGAGTTCTCACAAGACAGCTTGGGGTAGGATTAATGCTGAGAGACCCTGAGGCACAGGTGTGCAGAGCCTGCTGCAATCTGACCAGAACTGAGGGAATCCTCAGCACTCAGCTGAGGCACTGATCATGAGGCAGCAATTCTCTACCCCTGGGGTAGGATCTGGAGAGCTAAGAAAAATGCTTCCTCTTTTTCCCCAGGCGCAGGTGGGCTGAGCCTGCTCAAGTCTTAAGGAGAAATGAGAGAAATTCCACAGACATTTATCAGCCTCACCTTACTAGATTAGGTCCTTCTCCTATTGGAGAAAGGTCTGGTAAACTGAGGAAGACACAAGGGCATAAGGCCTGCTGAAGTCCAAGGGCCCAACAGGGAAATTGAGAGAAACTCCCAAGCTTTTCACTAAGTACAACGCAGAGGCCATGGGCAGTTGAGAGAGGGAGAGCAGGCAGATACAGGCATGAGGCAAAGGCAAATGGGGCCTGCTGAAGTTGAAGTCAGGAAAAAAGAACTAACAAAATCCCCCCAGGCGCTCATATCCCAAGTCCTGCTAAAGGGAAGGTTCTGATTCATCCAACAGAGAATGTGAATCTTAAGGTAAACTGAATCTAACTAAAGCAACAAAACTTTCAGACTTAGACCAGCTACAGACTGGATTGTCTCAAACCTGCTCACTAATGGCCTGCCAGGCAAAAAAGGTGTACCCTTTTCTAGATATGATTATTATTTTCTTCAGACTTTACTATTCATTTATAGTTTATGAGGCCTGAATTCAGTCAAAATCAAATTACAAGACACATGGAAAAGTGAAAAAATAGCAAATAGAACCAGACCTATGAAATAGAATTGTTAGGATTATCAGACAGGCATTTTTAAATAATAATAATAATAATAATAATAATAATAAATGTACAAAATGATAGAGTGGGAAAAGTGAACAACATGTTTCAACAGATGGACAATTTCATAGCCAAATAGAAATGTTAGAAATGAAAATATATCAGAGATAAGGAATTCTTTCAATGAGTTTCTTAGCAGACTGACCATAGCTGAGGAAGGAATCAGTGAAATTGAGAACAATCAGATAATTTGTTTTTTAATTCTATTTGCATTCAAGATATCTGGTTGATATATATACATTTAAGTGTTCAAATAAACACATAATTTGAGTCCCAGGAGAAATATTTGAATGGCCTAGAATTTTTAAAAACATACGAAAGATATCAACTCAAGATTCAATAAGCTCAGCAAAACCAAAGAAGGATAAATATAAAGAAATATCAATAAACACACCCTTATACACATTGTAATCAAACCAAACAATGAGAAAATTTTAAAAGCTTTAAAATAAGACACATTACATAATAGGGAACAATAAAAGAAATTTCACCTCACTGGAAACAATGAAGACCAGAAGACAGTAGAATGATATCTTTAAAATGTAGAAAAGAAAAAAATATCAATCTAGAGTTCTAGATTTAGTGGAATTATTTTCCAAAAATAAAGGCGGGTAAAAATATTTTCGAAAAGACAAAAGTGAAACAAATTGTCTCAAAAGGCTCTCTACTATAAGGAATACTAAAAGAAATTATTTTACTTTACCAGATAGAGACTCAGTTCTTCGAGAAGGAATAAAGAAGACCAGAAATAGAAACATGTCAGTTAGTATAAGGGATAAAGAACATTAACACACAAACACACTCGCATTGTTATTATTTTGAAGTAAAAATAATAATGTAATACAAGGTTCTGACATATTTAGAAGTAAAATATATGACAAGAACATAAAGTATGAGAGAGTGGTAATTAAAATGTTATTTTAAGATTCTTAAATAGAAGTAGTAGAATAAGTTTTTTATTATAGATGTAACAAGCTGGAGATGCATATTGTAATCTCTAGATCAACCACTAAAAATAACATAGACATAACTAGTAATAATAACTAACAGAAAATAAAAATAAAAATAAATACTGAAAAATACTTAACACAAAAAGAGGCAGAAAAAGAGAAACAAATAAACAAAGAGCAGATGAAACAATATTAATGAAATATCACTACAGTAAATTAAAATCCACATTTATCGGTAATTGCATATGAGCTGAAGAGCCAGATTAAAAACTAAAGATTGCCAGACAGACTTTAAAAAATATATGTTTTGGACAATATAAATATAAATAGAAAGTTGAAAGTGAAAATAAAATGGAAAATGAAGAAGGATATAATGTGAAAATTCTAATCATTAAAAATTTATTATTACTATATTTTATAACAAAAGTAAATTTCAAGACTAAGAGTATTACCAATATAGAGAGACATTTCATAATGATAAAAGGTTTGTGTGGTCAAAGAAATACAACAATTTTAAATATGACAGAACTAAAGAAAAGTATAGATAGAGCCAGAATTACTATTGAAGAATTTAGCACCTATCTCTCAGCAGTTGATAGGACAACTAGAAAAAAAATTAACAAAAACATGGAAGACACAACGTGATTTAATCGACAGAGAGCACTACACCCAACGACAGAAAAGGATTGTGTACTCTTCAAGTTTATCAAGATAGACTATTTTCTGGGCTATTCAGCTATTAAAGAAGTCTAAAGAAATGTCAAAAGTCAAAATCACACAGAATATATTCTCTTGCTGCAACAGTATTAAATTAGAAGTCAGTAACAATATATATTCCAATAGAATTTTCTACAGTGATGAAAATGTTCTATATCTATACTGCCCAATAGCAATCACTATCCAAGTGTAATCACTGAGCACCTGAAATATGGCTTGAGTGATATAGCCATATTTTAAAATTCAGCTGAATTTTAATTTTAATTAATTTTAATTTAAATGTCCACATATGGCCAGTGGCTACCGTATTGGATAATACAGATGTATAAAATCTCCAAATATACATCACACACACACAAAGATTTCAGGTGAAATACAGAGCTTCTAGAATAAAACATAAGATACTTTCATGATGTTATACAATCAGAAGTGTAAAAAGGTATGATCACTTTAGAAAACTTGGAGCCTTGTAAAAAGCTAAACACACATCTACACTATTACCCAGCTACTTCACTCTAGGTATTTATATGTGTCTACAAAGAGCCTTGTGCAAGAATATTCGTAGCTTTATTCATAATAGTCAAAACCTAGAAACAACCCAGGTGTCCATCAGCGAGAGACTGGACAAGCAAACTATGATATGTTCAAGCAATGGAATATTACTCAGCAATGAAAAGTAACAAATTACTGAGGCATGCAACAAGCCAGAGGAATCTTTAAAAACATTATGTTTAATAAAAGGAGCTGGACACAAAAGAGCACATGCTGTATTATTCCATTTACATTATAGTTTAGAATGGACAAAACTTTCTACAGTGATAGATACACCAGATCAAGCGGCTGGCTGCTTTAGGGCCCAGACATTGACTGAGAGCAGGCACAAAAGAACTTTCTAAGGTAATAAAAATGTTCTATGACTTGATTTGGGGAGTATGTGTTCACTTGTCAAAAATGATCAAAAGCATACATTAAAATCTGTGTATTTCACTGGACATAAATTAAGTTTCAGTAAACATTTCTAATAAATTATGAAGCAGTCTTGTTTCTCATTTAAAAATTAAAATGCTTTTATTTGTAAGCGTAGTACAAACTCAACATTTACTATCTTCTACAATACGTGCATTTTATTTTTCTTATAATATTTTATATATGCATACATAATTTTTTTCACCAAGCTTTATCTAAATACTCCAGAATAGTCCACTGTTTTTTTCAGTGTGCCATGCAAATGATACACTTTTCCATGTGTGCAACAATATGAAAGTTCTGGGAAGCACTGCTCTACCTGGAATTGAAGCCAGAGGTGGTACTGGGGAGAAAGACATGTTTGAGAAGCAGGAGACACAAAACTGTGAAGGGACGCCTATGTCATAGGGTTGTTGTAAGGACTAACATGACATAGAGTCCGTGAAAGTCAAATGAGATCATGTGTCTAATGTTCTTAGCATGATTCCTGGTTCCAGAGCAGGTGCTCAATAAATATTATTTCCTCTCTCGTCTTGGACACTATTGTTTTGGGAAGGTGTGGTTTTTCTTTCCTTATATAGAAAGCTACAGGTTATATTTGGGGAAATGGTTTTTTTTCATACCTTTATTTCCTATAAAAGAAGGTTGAAATAGTCAATGTACCCAGTTTGGGCTGCTCTTCAGAAATAAGCTAACTTATGAAAAAGAATATTTTGAGTCTTCATACTTATGACCTTAAACTCTATGCAAGCAAGGAATTCATAATTCATTAATTGATCTTTGTGCAATCATGTGAGTTGTGAAAGGATAGTATTCCTACAAAACCACTTTGTCATAATTAAGATGACAGTAGGGAGCTTTTCAGAAATATAAAAAAACTTTTTTTCTAGACAATAGCCAAGTAATTTAACATACCGAAGTTAGAAATTCATTTATTTATTGAGATACCAAATGTTGAAGAAGAATTTTATTTGTTTGTTTCTTTAATCCTTATTACTTAATATCTCAAATTAATTTAGTATGTCACTATTTGATGAAAATGCTTTCCAAGGGAGTTTTAAGCCAGTAAAATCTAAATAAAGAGTTACTTTTTAAATGGTACTACTGTTTTAGACTTCGGATAGTTATCAAAACATTCCCTGGGGTGTTATTTCATGCTTTGAACAGGAGGCCTGGAAAGCTAGGTTTCTTTTGGGCTGTGACATATTCTGTGTCTCCAACATTTAACTTTTAAATTATTTTTCAATTTTTGAGCATATTTATAGAATATCCACAATACGTCATGTCACATACACATTTCTGCATTTAATTTTCACAGCCCTTCTCCTGTTTTACAGACTGTGGAGTCAGAGAGCAACATAGGGTGGTCAATTTACTTACCCAGGATCCACACCTGATAGAAAACTGAGCTAGGATTTCAGTGTCATGCCCTGCCTAATTCTCCATGGTTTCCAACATCCCACCCTGCTCCTGTTCACCCCATTCTCCACGAGGAAATCTGAAGAAGAGAGGTCACCATGATGGCGAGACACCTCAGCCTTCAAGAGCACATGACAGGCAGAGTAATGTGACCACGGGCACCCAGCTGGCAAATGCTCCAATCAGGAGTCTCCTGGGTGGTCTCTGCCCACCCCCACAACAGGGTTTTTGTGATGTTTTGGTTTCTCCCACCTGTGTGCACTTAAAAGAACTTCTGTTCTAGAATCTTTGCTCTCCACCCCGCATGCCACCCTTGCACCACCGCCTCCCCAGACACCAGCTTCAGACAACCACATGTTTCTCTGCCTGCCAAGGAATGTGTGGAGGAGAATTGGCCACATGGGTGTAAGCATAAGCAGTCCCTAACCACCCTGGTATGATTCAAGCAGCACAAAAGGCACGCTTGAGAAAAGACATCACACTCAACAGTCTGTTGCAAAGCTGTGAAACGCCCACCATTTTATCCCCCACTCAAAGGCTTTCTGGAACCATCTCTATTTTAACTAGTTTAAATCATTTTTCTTAGCAAAGTCTAATGTCTCAGCTAACTCAGGAATTGGTGAACTTGGTTACCATGACTCCTGAGGAAGGCAAGAGACCAACAGATTTTGCTTTTCTTTCTTAGAGCTGACATTTTGACCGTCTATGCATGTCCCAGGTGAATCTCACATCTTTCCTAAACTGTAGCTTTCGTTTGCCCCTAATATTAGTTTTACAAAATGGAAAATGGGGATTTGGAAGCAACTCCTCACATAGAACAATACTATTGACATTAGGACTACTGCTCTGTACTTTTTAACAGAATGCTGTTTACCTACAATTATCTGAGACAGTTATAGAAGCCTCTAGGACATACTTGACTTTGGCGTTACCATTTATTGTCAGGCACTTTACATACATTTCTCTAATGATTACGCTATAATATAGATATTATTTTCCCATGTGACCAATAAGGAGACGAAAACTCAAAGAGGTTAAATAATAATGAAATCAACAATAAAGGGAGAGTTAACATTCAGTAAGCACCTTCTAGGTAACCAGTACTGTACAATATACTGTGTATATACTTTATAAACAGTATCGCTTAATTTCCTCTTCTCAACAGTCCAACAAGATTGATATTACTATATTATCCTCATTTCACAGATGGAAAAGAGATATCAGAGAGGAAAAGTAACTTGCCCAAGGTTACATAATTGGTGAGTGGCAAAGCTAAAACTCGAACACGTGTCAGATTGACACCAAAGTCCACATTCAACCATTCCACTCGGCAGGCTGTGCTCTCTGGAGTTTGAATTTCAGGCCAAATCTGTCTAACTCCAAAGCAGATACATTTTCCACTGCCATGTTTCCTAGCAAGAAATGCCAGTCACAGCGAGTCACTCACACGGATGGTTTGAACAACTCGACTAATTCTGTCCAGCCTGTAATAACCCCATCTGGACAATACCCTAAAATGTTGAGAGTACACGCTTGCAGCTTGTCAGACACATTTCTATTTTATTTATTTATTTGTTTGTTTGTTTGTTTTTAGGTGAGGCAACCCTTGGTTGAGCTCATAGATTTCAAGGACCTTGTCAGCTTATGATCCCTTATGTTTTTATTTATTTTTTATGCCTACGGCACCTGGTCTTCCTAGGTGATCTCCCATCCAAGTAATAACCAGGCCCGACCCTGCTTAGTTTCCGAGATCAGACAGGATCAGTGTCAGACACATTTCTACACTGCTTCTTATGGGCTGAGTGACCTTGTAGATGTTACTCAACAAACCTCTCTGAGCCTCCACTCCTGATTCCTTAAATGGAAAAATGAGAGTAGCCACCTAGGAAGATTGTCGTAAGATTTAGATAAGAAAATGTTGGAAAAGTCTTGCTTTTGATAAATGATTATAAACAATAGCTATTATTATAAAACATTACATATACAATAAAGATATGATATACCAAAAGGCATATTGAGGAATAAAATATCAATAATGTTTTCAAACATAAATTTCCCATTACCTAACCAGGTGGCTGACCTTGGATAAGTTACATAAGGTCTCTAGACCTCAGATTATTCATGGAAAAGATAAAAACAAAGGACTAGATAATTTTTAAGTCACTTTCAAATACTAATATTTGATACTTCTATGAACATAAATGAATTGCTTTGTAATTTACAAATTACTATAAAATGCACTGTGTTATTACTACTGTGATCACCTTCTTTATCATGGAGTTGGGAAACGGAAGGATGGAACCTACCAACAGGCACTGACTAACTTCTTTATGTATATTATTCCATTTCTTTCTCACATTCCTCCTAAGGCAGCGGTCACCAACCTTTTTTACACCAGGGACCGGTGCTCCTATGAGAATCTAATGCCTGATGATCTAGGTGGAACTGAGGCCGTGATGCTAGTACTGGCGAGCAGCTGCAAATACAGATGAAGCTTTACTCACTGGCCCGCCGCTCATCTCCTGCTATGTGACGGTCTGGTTCCTAACAGGCCACAGACCCGTACCAGTCTGTGGCCTGGGAGCTGGGGACTCCTATACTAAGGGGCTGATATTTTAAAACAAATATAACTAAGAAATCTGAAGTTCAGAGGATGAAAATGTCTTGCCTAAGTTTGGACAGTTAGACAAGAGGAGGTAGCTTTCAAATTCACATCTGTCTGTCTAAACCCATATTCAGCCTTGGAAATAGCCTCTGAAGATTCACCAAGTTCATCAGAGACTTCAGGAAACAAGGGGAAGTATATGTGTGTACCTTAACAGGTGCCTCACCATGAGTAAGGATTTTCACACCTCGTACCTTTCCATTTTCTCAGCCACAGGGGCCAAGGAAACCACTGTGGAAGGAAAAAGACACAGAAATTATGAGGCACCTCTACCTACAACTGGGTAACCAAAATGTGGACCCCAAACTCCAGCAAGTAAGATCACCCATAAATATTCTTGGAAAGAATTTGCTATTTCCCCCCAAAAGCAGGGACATTGTCAATTAGGGAAAATATTTTTAAAGTTAATTTATAATTTATACTGCTTCGGTTTTTAATTTTATTTGAGGGATGCCATAGTTTTTAAATGTATAATTTTAATAATATATGGAGGTGAGACACTTTACAGTGTCTTTAAAAAAATAGATTCTATTCTTTAAATCAGTTTTAGGTTCACAACAAAATTGAGCAAAAGGTACACAGAGTTCCCACACATGCACAGACTTGTCCATTATCAAAATTAAGTATCAGCAAAGTAAGCCAGACAGAAAAAGTTGAAAACAACATGATATCATTTATATGTGAGATATAAACCTATAAGCAACAAACGAACAGGACAAAGAAACAGACTCATGGACGTGGACAATAGACTAGTGGTTACCAGAGGAGAAGGGGGTGGGGAGAGGAGGGAGATAGATGGGGTAAAAGGGGTCAAATATGTGATGACATTAAAGAATTAAAAATAAAAATAAATAAAAAATTAAAAAATTAAGGATCAATCTTGGTGTTGCTCATTCTGTGGGTTTGGACAAAAATAGAAGAACATGTATACACCATTATAGTATCATGTAGTATGATTTCACTACTCTAATGATCCTCCATGTTCCACCTGTTCATCCCTCCCTCTACCCCTCAAACCCCTGGCAGCCACTGATCTTTTTACTGTCTCCATAGTTTTGCCTTTTGCAGAATGTCATATAGTGGGAATCATATATTTTGTCTCCCTTACAGACTGGCTTCCTTAGTTTAGCAATATACATTTAAGGCCCCTCAATGTCTTTTTGTGGCTTCATAGCTCATATCTTTTTAGCCTTGAATAATATTCTGTTGTCTAGATATACCACAGTTTATCCATTCACCTACTGAAGAACATCTTGGTTGCTTTCAAGTTTTAGTAATTATGAATAATTGCTATAAACATTTGTGTGTGGGTTTTGGTGTGGACATAAGTTTTCAGCTCCTTTGGGTAAACACCAAGGAGAGTGATTGCTGGATCATATGGTAATATTATGTTTAGTTTTACAAGAAACTGCCAAACTATCTTCCAGAGTAGCTGTATCATTTTGTATTCTCATTAGCAATAAATGAGAATTCCCGTTGCTCCATGTCCTCAACAGCATTTGGTGTCAGTGTTCTGGATTTTGACCCTTCTGATAGGTGTGTAGTAGTATCTTATTATTGTTTTAATTTGCATTTCCCTAATGACACATGACGTGGAGCATCCTTTCATATGCTTATTTGCCATCTGCATATCTTCTTTGGTGAAGTGACTGCTCAGGTCTCTTGCTCATTGGGTTGTTTATTTTCTTATTGTTGAGTTTGAAGAGTTTTTGGTGTACTTTGGATAACAGAACTTCATCAGATGTGTCTTTAGCAAATATTTGTTCCCATTCTGTCACTTATCTTCTCATTCTTTTGACACCACAAAATTTTCTATTCTTAAAGCCTTTAAGGTCACAGCCAGGCTTAACACCATCTCTACTTTGTCTGAGGCTGGGAAACTGCGAGGACTACATTGCTAACACTGATGCCTCCAGCTCCCAGATACCAAAAGTGTTAGCAAGAAAAATTACCTGGAATTTATATTCTATGCCAATATCTACCAAGTGATAATAACCTACACAGATAACCACAACCACCTTATCTGAAATGTGCTTATGAAAAAGCCTTGGGAGCACTATAAGAGCAGCTACTGACTCACAAAGCACAGAATCCTGCTATAGAATTACCAGCACATTATATCAGGGACTTAATCTGAGCCCTAGCTCTGGCAGTAGCTGTTCCTAGAATTACAGGTTAGGAGACCCTGACGATCAAGTTTGTTGGGTAAATAGATCTTAACTATTCTTTTATCCTAACATTTTAGGTGACCATTATAGTTATGACACAAATGAGTTATAAAGACATATCAATTTCTCAAGCTAATTATAATCTTATAGGTGCCATATAACATGTATATAAATAAAAATTGCCTTTCTGTTGAGAGAGGCAATAAATCTTGAGAATCACTGTAGTTTGTTGTATTATAAAATATCTTAGATTAGGAAGAGGACTTAAAGTTTATCTCACCTAACCTTTCCCCCAATAAAAAAAAATTGGAAAAGCCTAGATAGTAATTCTGATTCCAAATTACTGGCTTTGTGACCATAATCAAGTTATTTGATATCCCTAGTACTTTGCCTTCTCATCTATAAAATGAGACTTCTGGTTAGACACAGCTGATAGAATACACCTGTTTGTTTTCATTCTCTCTTAAAACCCTTTTAAAATTACATCAAAAACTTTTGTACCCATAAGCAACAAGAGAATGGGAGAGGAAAGAATCATGGGTTAAAATGCTTGTAAACAGAAAGAAGCTAACTCCTTTCAGGTACCAAACCTGGAAACCAGCCAGTTCGCAGCAACAGAACCTCAGATTGTTGAGGGAGACATGGCACTCGTAAGGGTGGGATAGTAGGGTGAAATAGAAAACAAAAGAATTGGTAAAAAAAAGTAGATAAACATCTGATTCTCTCTCCAGCCACGTGGAGTCAGACTATCACATCCCTTCACAAAAGCAGAAGATTGAAGGGGAAATTGAACCAAGGGTCTCAGAGATGCTAGAAATTGCAGAAGAGGGGCTGCTACACAGAACACTACCAAAAGAAGGGGATTGAGCAAAAGTCTACTTATTGGATGATGAGGCCCCCAAGCTCTGTATATTATGCAAAATAAACATCGACCCCCACCCCCAAAAAAATAACCACATCCTAATCCTCGGAACCTGTGAATATGTTACATTACATGGCAAATGAAAAATTAAGGTACCAGACTGAATTCTGGGTAAGCATATGCATAGCAGGCAAAGTGTTATATAGCAGCCAACTGTCAGTCAAGGTGACCTCACATGTGGATCATCTAGGACCTCCCATCATGGCCCAAATATAAACAGATCTTCTCATTTCTGCAATGTTACGGCTCTCCTGGCTGGAAACCCATCCCTTCCATCAGGGTGTACTATCTTATCTCTTCACTTCTCACATTCCACAGGGCTGCAGCCTCCCCTAGCGTGGCGCATCTCCTTCTAAAATGTACTTTTAATAAATCTTAGTTTTTCTAAATCTCACCAACTTGTAATTCTTTTCTGCTTTGGCGGGGAAGAACCAAGGGACAACACACAATGTCACGATCCTCCTCCTCTTCCTCCATGCCACTGAGGCGACTTTGG
This sequence comes from Pteropus medius, assembly GCF_902729225.1. Taxonomy (NCBI): domain Eukaryota; kingdom Metazoa; phylum Chordata; class Mammalia; order Chiroptera; family Pteropodidae; genus Pteropus; species Pteropus medius. The sequence goes on from NW_024345601.1 coordinate 15,293,642, forward strand.
ATTGCACATCACCCCAGTGGTGACAAACTGACTTTATAATAGGAAGATTATGCAGGATAATTTTGTAGCCCCAGTGTAATCACAAAGGTTCTTAAAGATCAAAGAGGGAGGCAGAGTCATTCGAAGAAGATGTGACTACAGAAGAAAAGCACAGTGATACAAATTTGCTGGCTTTGAAAATGAGTAAAGGGGGCCATGAACCAAAGAATGTGAATGACCTTTAGAAGCTAGAAAAGGCTAGGAAATGGGTTCTGCTCTAGGGCATCCAGGAACAAACACAGCACATAGCTGATACCTTGATTGTAGCCTGTGTCATCTGTCTCTCTTTCAGACATCTCTCCTTTGGAATTGTAAGAGAGTAAGTCTGTGTAGTTTAAGCCACCAAGTTTGTGGTAATTTGTTACCGAAGCAACAGAAAACTAAAAGATCCCCTTTAAAAGCAATAACATAGTGTAAACACATTATTTAGAAATACAGAATAAATTCCAGAAGAAATAGCTAGAATTGAACATAGGGAGAGGGAATTGGTGGTGAGACAGAACAGATAAGGAGTCTGCACTTTTTTGTTATAAGCCCTGTAAAAGCATGTAACTTTTAAAACTATGTTGCAATATTATAGTAAAAAAGATACAACTAAAAAAATTTTAAGCTTCCCAAAAGATTTTTATATCATCAATTTGGTCTACCACAAGTGGTGGGTCCCATGCTCTGAACAATTGAAGTAACCAGTTACTGCCTACTCATCCTTCAACAAACAAATTTGCTCAGTGTGACACTCTTCCATTGTGTGTTTATTTTTCATATTTGTAAACCTCTCATAATTTAAATATTTAATTGTATATGCTTAAAGTATCAATATTTTGCATCATCATATTTCTGAAAATATAAAAAAAAATATGATGTTTATGTGAATGTAACAGTATGTTCCTAGTGGGACACCCTACGTTCTCTTAGTTCCTGCCATGTTCAGCCCATATGATCACAATGAAGAGTGGTCTTTGGAACAAATCTCAGCATTCTGAAAATTTTTGATATAAAAGATGGATGCTTAGAGGATGGCTTAAACCATAATGAAGTACTTCTTGTAAATTATTGAACTCTAACAAAATATCCAGAATAGAAATAAAATGTATTTCTATTTGTTCTATTATTTTTTATTATGAAAATAATTTTCTATTGGGATTTGAGAGAAGCCATTCCAAAAAAGCACTAAATTCGAAAGTGTAGTTACTTTAGCAAGGACAGAGGAGGGGCATACAGGAGACTCCAATGTATTGACTACACAGGTATTCATTTGCTATAAATTTAATATTGTCTGAAATATTTTTAAGAGCTTACTTCCTCATTAATTTCTATTGTACACTTAAAAAGTAACTTGTATGAAATAAATTTAAGTGCTGACATGCCATCTTGCTTAATACATCTTATGGTAAAATTAACACCCTGCCTTCATCTGATTGCTTTCTAAGACAGTGCCCACTTTAGCAACAGCAATATTCAACTGCCTGCAAACATGTATCATCCACACATACTGTGAACACATATCACAGCACATCTGTGATGACTTGCTTCACTTGTGTTAAGAAAACATCTTAAAATGCTCTTGAGGTCATTAGTTTCTATGTAAGGTCATAATATATGGTCAATTTATTTCATGCAGTCAGTTATAAAGGCATTGAACTGAATTTCAACTATAAAATATTATAGCTTGAGAAATACAATATGGTCTTACAAAAAATTCTATTTCTATTTTAACCCATTAAAAGAAAAGTTGATTATTTTAATTATTACCAGTCTGTAGGGAGTTGGAAACAGACTTAATATCATGCTGTCACTAAAGCATAATTAAAGTATTTTTCCTTTAGCTGATATTATAAATACTAGCATTTGTCCTAAGTATTAATTTTGAAAAGAAATTTTACAAATTGCAATAACGTTTCCCTTCTGTATAAATATGAATGAATAATTTACCTTGATTTCATTTTCACTTTGATTTCAAATCCTTCTCACATACTTTCATTAAATTACATAATTTTATCCAAATGAGAACTAGTCCTTCTAACTCTGTCTTTGTATTCTTCATAAGCATGTGTTCCTTTGTTAGGCTGACTCAACCACCTGGTGCTGAATGTTTAATTTAAAGAGAATCTCCAGCATCTGGTACTGACTGTCAGTCTCTCTGCATCTGGTTTAGCTGTGATATTTGTATATTTATGTTTAGTCTTTTCACTGACATATTATAAAGAAAGAGAATGTGGAACAAACTAGGAAAAGAGAATGGATAAAAGCAAAGCAACAATGATATCATGTAGCCGAATTTTTCTAGTATCTAATATAAAAATGCAAAATTAGACAGATGGTTGTAAAAAGTGTTTTAAAGCTCAAAAATATATTTTAGAATTTAGTGTGATAAATAAAATTTCTTACGTTATAAAGAGTATGGTAGGTTGGGCTACTTATCAAATTTGGTTTATCTTCCAAAATAAATGATCCATTCAGTCTGATGTTAAGCAGACCCTTTAGTGGTGGTTTTTAGAATCTTTATGGAGCAGATAATAGTAAAGATTGGGGGATGATGAGCAACAGTAAAATAGAGTAACTGTCTCACTCACTTGTGAAAGATAAAGTAGATGAGCTTCAGAGCTAACAAATATTAAGACAACGAAAGTCAGTTTTCCTACTATATAATAAATGAAAGGACACAATCCACTGTTCCAAAAACAATATAGGGAGCTTATTGGGCAACTATAACTGAATTAATTATATGAAAATAAAAATGGTATAGCTTGTACTTATTTGAAAATCTGATAGGTCCACCACTTGCTGTATAATCGAGTCAAAATTGAGAACTATTTAACTTAAAATATGCCATGAAATGGTAAAATAACAAATACTTATGACAAAGATTGAAACTTACTGTAGCTTAATTCCACAAATTATCTTTTGCATTTCAAAATTACCAAAATATTGCCCTTATGCACAATATTTGGTAAAATTTTTAAATGGATATGAAATACCCATTTTGTATGATCATTATGAAGGTTAAATGAGTAAATTTATATAAACACATGTCAAGCATAGCGTCACACATAGAAAGCCTTCAATAAATTATAGCTATTTGTTGCTACATAGACTTAGAGCCAGAGCATGAGAGGCTCTATACTTCTTGGCTTTGCCCTCTTGGAAATATCACCCAATATTTGTGAGTCTCAGTTTCCTGAGATGCAAAATAGGAATGATGATTAATTCTGATTTCAAAAGGTTGTTTTGAAAAGGAATCAAGTTAATGTATAGAGAAGTCCTTTATGAGCTAGAAGGCATAGACACATGGCAGACTCTGTTTTGCTGACTATCATATAGGTTTCCCATCTGTAACTAGGTTATCAACCCAACTTCATCAGTGAACACCACATACACACACACACACACACACACACACACACACACACATATCTATTTATATTCTATCTTATAAACTTTTTTATAAAATGTACTATACATGCAAAAGGTATACAAATCTTCACATAGTTTGATGAATTTTTATAAAGTTTATGAACAGCCACCCAGGTCAATTCATAAAATATTACCAGCAACTCAGAAGCTTCAACCTTAGTAAATAAGCCACCAAACCCAAAGCTAGCCACCATTCTGACTTCCATAACCAAAGATTAGTTTTGCCTATATTTTTGTGCTTAATATAAATGGAATCACACAATGTCAACTCTTATGTGAGTTCAGGCTTATTTTACACATTAAGTGTGGAGATTTGCTCTTTATTGCATGTAGCAATGGGTCGTTATTTTCTTTGCTCTATAGTATGTATCATATGAATATACTGAAAATTACCTATCTATTTTACTGTTGATGAATATATATTATTCTAGTTTGGAGCTGTTTCAAATAATATAATTAACATTTTTGTACATTTTGGGGGTACAATATGTATGTATTTCTATTGGTAAATACTTAGAAGTGAAATCACCATCTAATAGAATATGCATATGTTCAGCATTAGTAGAAACCGACAAATATTTTTCCAAAGCAGTTGTGCCTATTAACACTCAATTTGCCAACAATGAATGGGTGTTCATCAGCTCAACTCTCTCACCAAGATCTGATACTGTCTTTCTTTGTTTCGACTATTCCAGTGAATATGTGGTGCTATATCTTTGTGACTTTTATTTGCATTCTCTGATAATTGATGAGGCTAGATATGTTTTCATATGTTCATCGGCCATTTGGGTAAACTCTTTGATGAATGACAATTTAAATTATATGCCTGTATTTATATTGGGTTAACTGTTTCTTAACTTTTTAGTTTTTTGCATATTCTGGATATGAGTCTTTTTATATATATTTTCAATATATTTCATCTTGTTTGGCTTGTTTTTACTTTCTTAATGGTGTCTTTTGATGATAGGAACTCCCTAATTGGATGATTAGTATGTTTTGTATACAATTTAAGAAAATTTTGTGTTCCTGAGATATAAACTTATCCTCTGATTTCTTTCTAAAAGCTTTACTTTTGATTAACCTTTGTAAATATAAATCTACAATTTACCTGAAATTGATTTGTGAAAGGTAAGGACAAAGGTTAAATTTTCCCATGTGAGTATCCAAATAAGACAACCCATTTTTTCTCTCACTTTTTTTACATGAGTTTTGCCAGAGTCCTATAAAATTGATTCATCTTTTTCAAGCAAACTTTTTATTTTGTTAATTTTCTTTATTGTATTTTGTTTTCTATTTATTTATAAAAATAATTTTTATAATGTGCTTTTATTTGTATTATTTCCTTCTTTCTTTGGATTAATTTGTTGTGTATGGTATTTTGTTTTGTTTTAAAATGGAAACTTGAATTATTCATGTATACACTTTATTTTCTTTGTAATATATACATTTAAGAATATAAATTTTCCTTCAAGCACTGCATGAATTATCTTAGTTTTTAGTAGTTTCGAGTTATGTTTATCTCATCTTTATAATTGAAGGACATTTTTTGATGATTATAGCATTGTAGGTTGGTCATTATTTCCTTGATTACTATTTAGCTGTTTTGATATGTTTAAATTTCGTCACTTAATTTTAAAACAATTGGTGCTTTCCTAGTTAGCTTTTGTTATTGGTTTTGAGAATAATTTCACCATACTCAGAGAGCATACTCTGAATAATTTCAATCCTTTAAAATATATTGCATGTTGCTTTATGACACAACATATGTAAATCTAGTAAACGTTCCATGTGCATTCAAAAATGCTGTGTATTCTGTCATTGTTGGATGCAGTGTTTCAAGTTAGATTTTTTTTTGTGATTGTAATGATACAATTTACATCTTACTGTATATATCTTTTCCTTCTTATTGAATTATTTCCTTGGACTAAATTCTCAAGAGTGGCAGTACTAGGCTAAGAGGTTAAGAACATCTGTATGGCTCTTTTTATACAATATTGCTTACTAAAAGTATGTCTAATTACAATGTCTGTTATGATGCATGAAATCACCAAATTCTCCACAATGTTGGGTGTTGTAATTGTTTTGTTAATAAAGTGAATACTAAATTGTAACTCAAAGGTGCAATAATTTTTATGTCTTTGGTAACTAGAGAAGATGAATGCTTTTCTAAGTGTTCATTTACTATTCCAATTTCCTCTCATATAAATTGCCATTCACCTGTTTTACAATCTACTGGGATCTTGATACTCTTAGAATAAATTTGAATGAGTAATTTTATAATATTGGCAATTCGCCTTTGATTTACATATTTGATGCAAATGTTTTCCCAATCTGTTCTCTTCATGATTTTAGCTTTGCTGTTTTTCACCATACAATCATGTTCAATTTGTGTATGTGAAGTGATTGCTCCTATCACTTCAAAACTATAACAATGTTTGATTCTTTCACAACTCTTTTTTTTATTTTTCTTTATTTATTCTCCTAAATTTTTTATTAATTTATGGTATAGAGCAGCACTGTTCAATAGGAATATAATGCAAGATATATACATGATTTAAAGTTTTCTATTAGCCACATTTAGAAAGTAAAATAACAAGTGTAATTCATTTTAATTATATATTATATTTAACCCAATATTCAAAATATGAGCAATTTTGTTGTGCATGGTTCCAATATGCATGAATTTCAGTTACCACTATTTAAATAATATTATATTCAATAATACGATTCAAATTTCAGTTACTATAGTAAAATAACTGTGAGTAATTTCATAAAGTATAACTTTGCTGCTAGGGTTCCAGGCCACAAGTAACTATGTAAACAACATGTGCATCATTATCAATGACCAGTCATATAATTTCTTTCGAAGTCTATCGGTGATTGGTCACTGCACATCTGTTATTCAGTTCATGCATGGAAAACAAAATGTGTAGCTGTACTGCCTCCTTGTCTCTCAGTGGTAAATCTATGTGACATTTTACAAAAATGAATAATCTAAAGAAGGAATTGGCCGAAAAGGTGAAAGGGCAGCAAAGAAACAGAAAAGATACTGTTGGAAGTGAAAGTGGCTATGAGCAGAGGACAGATGTCTGAGAAGTTGACACTTCCACTGTTCTAGTTGTGCAGCCAGAGGAACTTAGTGAAAGCAAACTTATGAAGTAAATGAGGAACATGGTTGTGACAAAAAGGATGCAGGTGTCCCAGAGAAAATGACACCAATAAAACACTTCACATTAAAGAAACTTTAAGAGCTATTTCATGACATTGGGAAAGCAAAGGATAAAATATTGAGGGCTGATCTCAAACAGGAGTATAACAATTTACCAAAGCTTAGAAAAGATGTTCGCTCCATATGTATGTGATACAAGAAGATGGCAAGCACTGTTCAAACTAGTCTTAGTAATTTTATTGTAAAGAAAAAAAAACACTTCGATTCTCAAATTTTCTAATATTATAAATGTCTGTGTACCTTATAAATTACTTTTACTACTCTTTTCATTTATGTATACACTTATAACTGACAGTAAGAAATTATAATATTTTGACAAAAAAATTTTAAAGGTCACATAACAATCATAATTTCCCCCATTGATAATTATAATCATTTGTATGGCTTTAGCTTGCAGTCACTTTTGTGGTTCTGCACTGCCTTGCAAAGCAAGGACTGCCTATATTATTTCAACACATCATCAACATAAAACTTCGAGACATACTACATTCTTTTTTTTTCATACTAAGTCTTCAAAATACAATGCACATTTTTCACTTTCAGGACCACTCTGTTCATTTCAAGTGCTCAGTAGCCACACAGGTTAGTGGCTACAGTACTTGACAGCACAAGTTTAGAGTATTCCTTCTTTTGAAGCTAGAGTTGAAAAGTGTTGGCATTGGTGGGAATACAAGTAACTGCATAGAAACTTGCAGTCCAAATAAATCAAAGTCTGGTATGGCGAAAAATACAGAGATACACTCTTCCTCAGTGGTAATGGACATCCTGACAATACTTCAGCTCCCGCTAGAAGAAAGGCTGAGGAAATAAGCCTTGAATTGTTCTCATCAACTCGTTAGAGTCAGGGTTGTTGGAACAATAAGGGAAAAGAAGAAATAGTGTTCTGAGGAAAACACTGGTTCTACAGTCCCGCCTGTGAGTTTAGGCAGTTTGGCCAATCTTAGCCTCGGGGTGATTTGTAATAGCTTTTGGGTTAACGCATTTTCTCTGAAATATCAGAGAGAGTCTGAGGGCCTCTGAAGAGTGAGTTTGAAAATATTTTTGCAAGTTAGTAGAGTCAGCAAACTATTTATTTGATTTCCTCCTCAGTCTTACGTTCTGGGAATTCCCAGCAGCCTGATAGAAATGGCAACACCTGTTTGTGCTGTCTGTTGGCAGGTGTGTTTCATCCTAATATTCCCCAAATGATCACCCTGCCTATTGTCCTAAAATCTCTCGATTTTTCTTGGGTGAACAAGATTATAACTACTATTCCACTCTTTTATCTTTTTCTGCCTGACAATTGGTCTATAAATATTTGTACACAGTTAACATCTGAAGATAGATAAGATGTGTGTGTATGCACATGCTCGTGCTACTATGCTTTCAACAAATTCCTCATTTATTAGGGACAAAAAGTGAAGTGGATAAAAGTATGATCTTTGCAGGCAAACAAAACAGAGTTCAAATTTCGACACTGTCACTTACTAGATGGAATCTTGAACATACAATATTTAATTTTGTGCCTCCATTTCCTCATCTATGAAATGAGAATAATGATACTACTGTCTTCATACAGTTGATATAAGAATTAAATGATATCATGGGTGTAAAGTGCTTGGTCAATGTCTGTCACATTGTAAATACTAAAATAATAGCCATTCTTCATAATTGGTGTTGTTATTATTAATATTATTTTACTGTTATTGTTATTATAACTGTTACAACTTTTGTCTGAAAAGAGCAAAGCAAAACAAAAACACTTAATGAGAGAAAAAGAATCCAACTTCAAAAGTGGCGTTAAATGGTAGTTTCCTCGGTTAGAGGACATCATGGCAAAACTTCTCAAAAATCTTCCTCAACAATGTGTTTTCTAAGAGTCCTCCCATCAGAACAAACTCCTTCTGCCTCTCCACAAAACCATAGGCAACAAATATGCACACACACACACACATTTTCTTTTTAAGCCAATGCATTTTGCTTCTTTACTTAATAAAACTTGGAGATTGTACTAGACTAGTACCTAAAAGTTGCCTCATTTTCTGTTAACAGCTACATTGTTTTCCACTGGATAGATAAGCCATAATTTATTTATCTAATCCCCTATAGATATTTAATTTGATTGAATATTTTGTTATAAATAATACTGCAATAAGTAACTTTGTTCATATATCGCCTTACACATCTGTAAGATAAATTCCTGGAAATGTAATCATTGGGTCGAAGGGTAAGCGCATTTTAAATTTTTGTAGATTTGGCCAATTATTCTTCATGTAGGTTTGCTAATTTATACTCCTACTAGTAATGTAAGAGAGTGTTAGTTTTTCCACACACTCAGCCCACATAGGTTATTTTAAATTGTATGAATTTTTCCATGCTTTTTCTTAGGCAGAGTAATCTCAGCTTATTTAATACTGACTCTCTAGCTATATATCCTGATGAAAAAAGTGTTTTGTCTCGTCTACATTTGCTTACAGTAGAATCTCTGCAGTCTACCTGTGACATCCATGCTGTTGTCTATCCTAGCCCCAGACCCTCAACTTTCCTTTTCCTCCTCTTTGCTTGTGGGGCTTGCATTGTCTGGGTCATTCTTCATAGGGCTGGGAAATCTCTAACTGACCAGGAAGAAAGTAGCTAAGGTCAGAATGGATTCCCATCCCCCACCAAGAGTTTGAAGACCTGCTAAGAAAGGTAGATGATGTCCTTCCACGAATCCCTTTTTTTTTTTTTTTTTTTGGTAATTTAGCCAGGTACCATTGACTAAATCATGGCATATTTATACATGGGAATACATGGGAATACAGTCATCCTGAAAAATGAACTACTGCATGTATCAACATGGATGGATCTCGGGAACATGTGCCAGGCACAAAAGCAAGTCACAGGAAATACATACAGCATAATACTGTGTTTAGTAATAAATGAGTAAACCAAATGATGTAATGTTTATCAATATATACATGCATGGTAAACTATACAAATTGTAAAAGAATGGTAAATGCAAAAGTCAAAATCATGGTATCTTGGGGGTAAGAAGATGATCCGATCAGTGCTTCCATGTCCTAGGTGATTGATGTTCTGTTAAGCTGTACTGTGGGTTCCTGGGTGTTCATTTTATTTCTCTTCTTAATAACTTCTTTGCTACTCACATTCTTTTATATATATATATGCTTACACATGTAAGTATTTCATAATAATTTTGAGTGGAAAGCTACAGATGTATCAACTAGAAAGAAGGGAAAACAGATAACAAAATAGTATGTACATTATGATCCTACCTCACACAGAATACACACACACACAGACACCAAAATTGTAGACAGATAGTAACCAAAAAGATAATAATGGGTGTCTGGGTTGTACAATTATAAATTGTTTTTAAAAGCTTTTCTTATTTTTCTGATATGTATTTTCCAATTTTTCAACAATAAACTTTTTTCCATTGTAATGAGAAAATATTTTGAAATATTTAAAAATTCATATAATGTGCAAAGTACCACTACCAACAAGTTAATAATAGCTAACACTCTCTGAGCTTACTCTATACCAGTTTCTGTGTCAAGTGTATTATGAGCTTTTCCTTATTCTATCTTCACAAATATTTGTGTAATTGGCAGTATTGTCTCCATTCCACAGAGAAACCAGAAGGCCTGAGAGGTTAGGTAACTTGCTCAAAGTCACATAGATAGTCAATGAGAAGAGCCAGGACTCAGCTCAATCTGTTTTCCAGTCAAGCATGTGTCCCTAGCAAGCTGCCATGCAACAATCATTGGCCTAGGGAAGCCCTAAGAAGCTCTACAGTTCAGCTAGTGTTATGGGTCTGGGAGTCCTCCCTACTGTTCAAGCTAATAAGCTAGCCTGTTACATTTTCGTGGATGTTGGCAGAAGACACAAGACTCCTGGGTCAGAGACAAAGGGTTTAGTAGTCACAGACAGTAAAGCATGAGCATGCTGTTGGTTTGTGTCTATTCCTCATGCCACTCAAATCCCATGGGGCAACATAGGTGGGCTTAGATGAATGACTACGTATATGATGGGTGGTGTTGCAAGAAGGAAACACTGAACTTGGGAGATCCACCACATTTACAGCAAGTGGAAGCAAGCCTGCTCTTTGTGAGAGAAGTTAACCTCATCTCTCAAGTTGCTCAGTGTAAATAATCTTGAGAAATATCTCAAGCAGAGATCAGTCAGGGCCTTGAATTCTTGACATTTCAGAAAGAATATGCAGGGCACATGGCAGATTTCTCCCCAACATATAGTCAAGATTCTTTAAGCTGCAAATTATGGAAATCCAGCTTAAATTTAATTAAACAAAACAGAACAAAACAAAGGAGGGATGAAGAAAAATGTATTGACTCACAAAACTCCACCCTCCCCCCCCTTTCTCTCTCTCTCCCTCTCCTTCTCTCATTCCCTCTCTCTTTCCCTCCGTCATCTTCTTTGCTCTGTCTCTGCTTACTGAAAGGCATGCATGCCCCTCATGACCTTAAGAAGGCTACCAATAGTACCATCCCTAAAAAAGAACATGACTTTTTCCAACTCTTTTAACAGAAGTCATGAAACAAGTCTCAATAACTATGTTTGGCTTGGATTGGGTCTTATGTTCATAATTGGGTCCCAATCACTGGGACCAGGTGATGCAGTGCTCTGATTGCCCACACGTAGGTCTCATGCCCTCTTGCAGAGTCAGGGGTAGGATCAGTCCTACCCCAATCAGGTGGACCAAGAATGGAATTTTTCCCCCTCAGAAAATCAGAGTGCTCTTACAGAAGACAAGGGAGAGAATCCTCAGCAAGTAAAATACACATTGTGCCCAAGAGTGGATTATCTCTAAAACATCGCACATATCAAGAAGTAGCTAGTTGGGCTGACAAGATGAAATGTGAGGTATTCCAATGAGATTTGCAAAATTCCACAGATCTCAGTGGTACTTCTGCAGAAATGGTGCTCAACTGTTGATGCTCCCTGTGACTTCCCACATTTGAGACAGCTATTAGAAGTTTGTAGCAGCTTAACTGCACCTAAACACAGTGTGCATGGGGATTTGCCTATACAGAAAGAAGAAAAAGAGAAAAAGAATGAGGACCATGTTCCAAGCTAATCAGTCTGTAATTGATTTCAGTGCCTTTCTTCAATCTGATACATCACTTCTTCTGAACTCTCCTAAAATTAAGAGCCAGGAATAATGTTCCAGTATGATCTTACCCAAAGGAAAAGTCAGTCCGCAGGGCAATTACCTAGGTGCCCACGGTTGCTTTAATCAGAGCACAGTATTTTAGATGAGAAGGAAGTCGACTTTTACAATGACTTAGAGATCCTTGCTGAAGATAACAGAATCAAAAAGATTCTCAATATTTGGGCTGAGTCAAAGCTTTTCTGGAGAAATGAAAGTTTGTCCCATTTCTCCTACATAACCACCTCTTCCACTACCACCACGTCTTTCCATTTTCAATGAAGTAGTGCCTAAATTCTTTACAATTGGAATGATGGCAGATGAGAGTCACTGGCTCAGAGCTCCCTACCTCCCAGAAAGGATGAAGACTAAGAATGTCACTTGCGGGCACAGTTCCTTCTAGCAAAGACGTCCTCAATAAAGAGCTATTCAGTAGAGGCAGGAAAGAGCGTGTATGAGTATGTGAGACACACATGAGTACAGAGTGGACACCACAAAAATAGTCGTTGATTTGAGCTAAATGCAATAGCAGAACAGCCCTGCTCTCGCATCTCTACCATATGATGCTACTTCTCCAAGTTTTGCCAGCCCACTAAATAAAAGTGCAAATATTGTCATTTCAAGAAAATAAACCTTTGCAATTAAAGAAAATGTGTGTCTAGAGGAAACCTATCACAGTCCTCAAAAGCCATTATTGCCTGTTCAGCATTCTGAGTCTCCCTTCTTTACTTTCTCACCACCTGAAACCTAATTAACGGTATCCATGCCTCTATGCCCAGCTCTCCAATCCTTTTTATTATGGTTGCTCTTTCCAAAGAAATTATCATGCTAGAGCAAGAGTTCCTGGAGGTCAAGGATCATTACTAGTTATTTAATGCTGTATAGTTAATAATCCCCAAACTTAGCAATTTAAAATAGAATTATCTTGTAGTTTCTGAGGGTCAGAAATCCAGGTGGCTTAGCTGCATGTCTCTGGCTCAGGGTCTCTCCTAAGGCTGTGATCAAGGCATCAACCAGGGCTGAGTCATCTGAAGGTCCACCATGGGAAGATGCAAACCTCCCCTACATGGCTACTGGTCATGACCTCACTGGGAGTTGGCCAGAGATATCGTGGACCTATTCATTGGGCAGCTCACGACATAGCAGCAGGTTTCTCTCAAAACAAGCCAGAAGAGAAAATGAGGGAGAGGGAGTAGGATGGAAGTCACAGTTTTATTGTAACCTAATTTTGGAAGTCACATCTCATTACTATTGCCACATTCTGTTTGTTAAAAGTGAGCCATAGGTCTGGCCCATACCCAAATGCAGAGGATTCACAAGGCCATGAATACTAAGAGGTGGGGATTGCTGGGGCCATCAGAGAGGCTTCCTACCACTAACCATCTCTCAGTCACGTGGATGTGCCCCACACCTAATCAAGGCCAGGCAAATGGTAATCTCAGTAATATACATTGCACTACAATTAATCCAGCCCAAAGGACTCATACCAAATAGAGTAAGATACATACAAAGAATAAACAGAGACTGGTGTGGTGGGTATGAATTTTATTCTACCAATTCAAGTGTGCCAGAATTACAAAGTTTTCTATACCTCAACTTAATTTTTATTTGAGCCCTTATCCTGTCAGAATGACAAAAATGTAACCTCAGTCCATGGGAATCCACTTCCCATTTGTTCAGGGTAGTTGTGAATTCAAAAGAGATTGCTTAGTGCCAAGAAAATGGATCTAGGGAGAAGGAAGAGCACCTCCTGGTTTTTAAGTCCCAGGTTTTGGCTGAAATGTGCCTTACCCCTTCTCAGTCACCTGTCCATATCCTGAGATTCCTGTCCATGTGACCCTTTGGGGGCCACACTTCTCTGTTTCATTTATGACCCATTGTGAAGATTCTGAGCCAGAATGGGACATAAGATTCTCAGCCCACTCTCTGTAGTTCATCTTGTGAGATGCCTGCTCAGACATAACCCACCTAGGACTATGGCTGAGGAGGAAGGTTGCAGAACCCCTCTGCTCTCCAGCCACTCCAAATTCTCTGCAGCTCATGGGCTCCCAATTCCTATCTTTGAAGTTGGGTGCACAACAACCTTCTCTGCTCTCATTTTCACCATTCCACTTCTCTCCTCTTTCCTCTGAGTCCAACTTTCAGCCCAGAGGACACTTTTCTAGTCTGGGGGTAGGAGAATAGGGAGAAAAATCTCTTTTCTGTTAATCTTGGGCATTTTCCCTCAGAGGCACTCCCTCTATTTCCACACTTTCCTATTATCCCTCCACCCTATACAGGGCACCTACACAGGGCACCTGCTCCTCCTCATGGATCAGGCTTCTGAAATATGAAGCCAGTGATTGGCAGGCTACCCTGCCCTTTCAAATCCCTCCTTGAGGCGATGAACACAGAATAGAATCTGGCTTGCAAAAAAGAGAAGGAAAGAGAAAAGAAGGGGAAATTAGAAGAAATTTTTTTTATTGGCGAATCTTTCTTAAAAAACAAAAATACTTTCTACAAACACAAGTAGTTTGCACCAAGCCAGAGGCCTAGAAAACGTTAGTTGACACTGAGAAAGAAAGAAGACACAGGAAGCCAAAGAGCGCACAAAGATGAAAGCAATGTTGGTTCCATGAACAGGTAGGAAATGGGTGGCGGCGGGGTTGGGGGACGGGGGAGGGTGCTATGGCTCATGTCTCTGGCAGATGACTTCTCCCTCTCTCCCAGCTGTCTTGGTCTCACTTCACATGGGCCTCTGGCTCTCTGCCTTTAGCCATTCCTGCCATTAGAAAGAAGCTCATAGACCCATACCTCTCTGAAAGTAGATGGCCCTCTAGAAGAGTCTGGGAATCTCATGATATGGCAAATATGTTATCATTACTGCAAAAATAGTACACGAATAAAAACAATACTTAAATTATTAAATTACCTTACAGTCTTCAAGTTTCTCCTTAATTCGTACATCCAAAAGTTAACTAACTAATTCTGTAACTGATAAACTGAGACTAGCAAAACAGAGATTTGAAAATTGAGCTCAGATATTCTTATGCCGAAAGCAGTGATCTTTTCCATTCAAATATGGCAAAATGGATATTTCTGAGTAAAGGACAATACAAAATTGAACAATTCTCTGGCTGGTATAAGCAATCAATGTACTTCATTTTTTCTTCAATAGAGCTTCTTGACTGGAGAAAAAAGACAATTTTTCATTTATTCACTTTGTTCCAAATATACAGTAAGATGATAGCATCAGGAAAGATTAGAATGTTCTCATGAGATTTCTGTTTACTTGTTTTCTATTTTTATAAAGACTGGTAATTGGAGGTGTCAGAGAAAAAATTAAGGTATTTTTGTGGCTGATTTGTTCATGTGAGCATTATTGCTAATTAGCTCAATTGTTAGAGCATCCTGGGAGCAAGGACTCCAGAGGCAGGTGAAGCAATCAGCATGGTCAGCCTGAGACGGCAGGAGCAGCAGCTAAGTATGGGATTTCCTTCCCCCACAAGAAAATCAACTCATTGCAAGCATTGGGTTGGTTGTGGGCTAATTAGAATTGTTATTTAGTCTCAGGGGCAGTCCTGGCCAGGGCTCCTTCTTCTGTGGCTCAGGCATTCTGAATAGAAAGATGAAACTGCTACATAAGAAGGACTTTCTGCTGATCAGAGGTTCTCAATGTGGGAGGCAACAACGTTTTATTCAAATGGTGCAACAGCCCCATAAATACACTACGCTTTGGCTAAGACAGAGTATTTAACATTTCTCCACATTATGCTTTATGATTTCTCAATTATATGTATATGCTGTTATGAATTGATAAAAATAAATTTATATAAAAACAGTTTTGAATTCATAATAGTTTTTGTTCTTGTGTAGCAAGGCGATAGAAAGTTACTATTAATAGAAAAGTACAATTTTTATCTTTTGAGGCGTCAACACAATGTTTTGCATTATAAAGGGATCTTGATGCTCAAAACTGTTGGAAATCATTGATGCAAGTTACTCAGATGACCCACGCTTACAACATTTTGGAAGCAAAAAGATTAAAACTGATCCTGGAATACTCCTCAACCTGATCTCCAGGTTAATGCAATCTCTATCAAAATCCCAGCTGGCCTTTTTGCACAAATGGAAAGATTATTCTAAAATTCATGTGGGAACTCGAGGAATCTAAAATAGACAAAACAATCTTGAAAAGGAAGAACAAAGAGGATTCACACTTCTCAATTACAAAACTTATTACAAAACTTCAGTAATCAAGAGAGTGTGATACTGGCATGAGGATAGACATAGATCAATGAAAAGAAAATTGAGAATCAAAAAATAAATCCTCACGCTTACAGTTGATTTTTCATCGAGGTGTAAAGATAATTCAATAAGAAAGAATTGTCTTTTCAACAAATGATGCCACATGAAAAGAATGAAGTGGACTCCAACTTCTCACTATGTACAAAAATTAACTTAAAATGGATGATAGATCTAAATGTGAAAGTCGAAACTATAACATTCTCATAAAAAAACATGGGAGTAAATCTTTGAAACATTGGATTAAACAATGATTTCTTACATATGGCACCAAAAGCACAAATGACAAAAGAAGAAAATAAATGAGACAGCATTAAAATTAAAATTTTTTTTTTTACTTCCAAGGATATCATCAAGAAAGTAAAAAAGCAACCCACAGAATGGGAGAACATATTTGCAAGTTATATATCTGATAAGACACTAGAATTCAGGATATGTAAGGAACTCTTACAACTCGACAATAAAAAGACAAACAACCCAATTTAAAAATAGGCAAACGATTTGATAAGCATTTCTCCAAAGAAAATGTACGAATGTCCCATAAACACAAAAAAAGATCAACATCATGATTCATGAGGAAAATGCAATGAAAATACTACTTCACACTCACTGGGATGACTAGAATCAAAAAGACAGACAATAACAATTGTTTACCAGAATGTGGAGACTTTGGAAACTTCATATATTGTTGCTGGGATTGTAAAATAGAGCAGCTGCTTTATATCACAGTTTGCCAGTTCTTCAAAATGTTAAACATATAGTTATCACGTGACTCAGCAATTCCACACCTAGGTATATACCCGAGAAGACTAAAAAATGCACGTCCATACAAACCTATACATAAATGTTCATAGCAGCATTACCTATGATAACCAAAAAGTAGAAACAATCAAAATATCCATCAATTGATGACTAAACAAAATGTGGTATATGAGCCACACAGTAAAATATTATTTAACGATAAAAAGAGATGAAGTACTAATACATGCTACAACATGGATGAACCTTGAAAACGGTATATTAAGTGAAAGAAGCCGATAATAAAAGGCCACATACTGCATTATTCCATTTATACGAAATGTTAGGAATAGGCAAATCCATAGGGATAGACAGTAGATTAGTGGTTTCCAGGGGTTAGGAGGCTGGCTGCTAATGGATACAAGGTTTCTCCTGGGATGATAAAAGTGCTCTGACATTTGATAGCGGCGATGGTTGCCTAATTCCATAAATGTACCAAAAATCACTGAATTGTACAAATGTGGCCAAATAATAACCATTGTAGGCTCTGTGGGCCCTATGATCTTTGTTATAACTACTCAGCTCTGCTATTGTAGAACAAAATCAGCCATAGGCCAGATGTAAATGAATGGGCAAGATTGTCTTCTAAGAAAACTTCATTTATAAAACAGATGACAGTCTTCAACCCATAGATGTAGTTTGCCAACCCTTACTCTGGACAGTGAGGTCGTTGAGGCAAGAGCTGTGCTTTATTCATATCTATATCTCTTGAAAGCCTGGCCAGAAGGGGATATACTTACTTGAATGAGCAGAAATGCCCTTGCACCATCTTCCTTCCATGGACAAAGGGAGCTGCTACCATTTCTCTTCACTCTTAGCCTCTGGCAGGACATGGGATGTAGTGACCAGCTACCCTCTGGTTGGCTATGGAAAGAAGTCCTGCAACGTGCAGACAGGTGGGCCTAAGATTGAAAAGAAAGAGATGGAGCTAGAAAAAGAGCAAGTGCTAACCAAGTGATGAAGTGAAGTGATTAAAACATGAAACCGATTTAACACTTAAATCGCTTCGCTCAGGGCATTCCTGGGAGAGCAGCACTGCTTATAAGAAAGATCTCTGGCCTCGATGTCTCAGGCACCACCTCACCTAGAAATGAAGGCTTTGTGCAGACCCGCACATCTCAAACACATCTAACACAGCAAGTGGTTCTCATCTGAGAAAGGACCTTGATCTACTGTTCTAAACCTAGTTAAGGTTCTGTTACGGTCTTTACTTAGGAAGCCCACTTGAAATATTTATACAACTTCTCCATGGAGGAAGAGTAGATGCATTACAGTGTTTGCCATTCTGTCTTAATGGGGTTACTTCAAATTGTGCTTGTCCCAAAACAATTTGCTCTAGCACAGGCTAAGAAGAGAGATCGAGCAATGAGACTGTGTTCCATTAAGGGTAGTGAGAGAAAAGAGGGTACATTTTCTCTCTCTGGTTTGATGAATGATGGGGACACACCACTGATCATTTCTATTCACAGGTCTCAACTATCTCCAAATAACGCAGCCTTGCTGTGGTCTCTTTGGGAAGGCACCACAGAGAGAGCAATAAGGACAAGCTTTAAGAGGTCTCTCAGTGGTGAGGATGGATATGAGTCATACCCACCCTCTGACCTATTTAGAGCTTAGTGACCTGAGTACAATGGCTTATTATAGACACAGTTGGAGCTAAAGACAATTAGAGACAAAGAACTACTAATTTCTATAACAGCATCTTACGGTTGTTTGATACCCAAGTAGAGAATGTGCTGGGGAAACATTAGGCTATGTATTAAAAAGTTTTCAATGTAGCAGAACATATCAGATAGAAATGGTAGTATAAGCTGTGCTTCTATTTTTACACAAGGTCAATTCACATGTTTGTTATGCCTAAAAAACAGAATATATTTGAAAGATACAGTTATTCAACATATCGACATGTGTGTTTTATTGTCTTTTTTAAGTTTCAGAAACCAGAGGGAAAAGACAGCAGGTCTGTTAGGCATTGAACTAGAAGGTACATGAACAGTTACTATATCTGGTATCCTCAAAGCTTCTTGGGAGCAAGGATAAATGGGATTGACCACTTTGGTCACAAGGTGACAATTGGAACAAAAATGTCTTAGTTCAGGATGAGCACACACAACCCATAATAATTCCGCATGGTTCTGATGCTCTAAAATTACCAGCCTGGCTCCTTGCTGCATCCCAGTAGCAGGCATTTCAGAAATTGGTACTGAGGGAATCAGGTCAAGAGAAGATATGGAAACAATGACAGAGCCTCCCCATTGAAGACATGAAGTGATTTACAAGCATTTTTACTTGTAGAATTTCTAGCTTGCAATAAAAACCTATGTCATGATATGAATTTTTTATGACCTTCATAAATTAAAAACAAAACAAAACACAAGCCTATGTTATTAGGACACTTTCAGCTGCAAGAAACTGAATTTAAACAATAAGTTAAGTTATTAGATCACATAACAGGAAGACCAGCGGTAGGAAGAGAACCAGGTATGTTGCATTAGAGTTCCAGCCACATATCTCCACAACTTCTTTCTCCTATTCCTCCTGTGGTGGCTTCATTGACAAACTTGTAGAAAGGTGTTTATAGCTGGTCAAGGCATGTGAATAGTGACAATGTTGAAAGGAAAAAGAGTTTATCTTGAAGCCCTTTGTTAGAATCAAGAAACCATAGATGCCCCCATGCAGGAGCATCCTAGACCAAAACTTAGTCACATGCCCTTTCTCAAACCAGTTACTAGTTTAGAATAATCAGGATCTACCCTGAAGTTGCTTTTCTACAAATCACCTAGAGTAGGGGTGTATACCTGAGAAGAAATAGGTTAGGAAAAGGAAGAAAAAATAATAGACAACCAATACCACTACTATAAACACAGCTACCCCCGAATTATGCCTGGCTTAATTCTCCAGCATTTGAACTCCCACCGCTAGAGTTATTTGATATACCCACAGGCTCAGTTGTTTTCCTCCACCTTCACTCCCACCCCACCAGCTTTAGAGCTAATTCTGGCCTGAGACGAGAACTCTGTAAGTAGAAGGCCACCTGTTTCAGTTGTCCATTACTGCATAACTTCTCCCAAACTTAATGGCGTAAAGAAACAATCATGTTATTTGCTCACGATGCTATGAGTCAGGACTTTGGGTGGACACAATAGAGAAGACTCATTTTTGCTTCATTATAACTGGGGCTTTAATTGGAGGACTGGCCAAGACTGCTCTCAGTCAGAGCCATATACCTGAGATCTGAAGTTTGGTTCTTGGCTGGGTTCTTTGGTTGTCCTCCACATAGAGAGTTCACATGGCTGCCTTGGGCCTCCTTGCAACATGGTGATCTCAGAGTTCAGACAGGGAGCATTCTAAGACCATAGATAGGCTGAAAGTGCTTATCAGACCTCTAATGTATTACATATGCTGACATGTTATTGGCCAAAGCAAGTTACCTGGCTGAGCCCAGAGGCAACATGGAGGGACTACACAAGAGTGTGACTACTGAGAGACATGGCTCACTGGGGACTAATGTAACAATTACCACATCAACGATCTGGCTCTTCCTCGAGTCCTGTCCAGCCCTGATCCTGAGCCCCATTTCTGATCATTGCACTTCTGCTATGTTCAGTTAACTGGTACCTTTAGCACCTTTCTCTATACCCACAACCTAAGCCATAGATAATCTATAAAAAGTAGCTACACCTATCTCCTCTTCAGCTCAGGAATTTTTCCAGACTCCACGCATTTCGTTCCTCTTTGAAGCTCTTCTCTCTCATCTGCTTGTCCTTCTTTCTACCTATAAATGCTACTGTATCCACCCTCTCTGCCTAGCCTCTTTCAATTGACAACTACTCCTTAGGACAAGCTATTTGACTTTTATTATTGGGTTTCAACCCAGATTCTGCTCTTTAGACTGCCTCTTTATTTCTACACACCAGTAAGTGATGCCCACCACAGTGCTCCACCTGGGCTTGTCCGTCCAGCGCCTTTGATCCTGTTTGACTGAGGTTAGCATTCAGATATCTACATTTGTCTCGTGGTCTTGAGTCCTTGGAACTCATTTAGGACCTCAGTTCCTCTAGGACTGTTAGCTCTCCCTCCTCTCTCCAAAGGACTTGAGTCCCATCCTGAAGCCGAACTATAAGCGGAGACCGACACACTTCCGTGGTACAAATAGCTACCTGTCTTATAAGGTACACAACATCTCCAGATCCAAGAATCTCTGTCACTTTACACTGTCTGCCTGGAAGGACATTCCTCCTGCTTCAAGATTGAACAGGACACTTAAACCAGCTTAAGCAGAAAATAGAGTTATGGGATACATAATCAAACCATGGAAAGATGGAAAGGGCCTCAAAAATAATGATGCCAAGACTGGAACGTAGTCATGACCTGCTTCCAGTCCCGCCTCTCACCACTGCTGTCTTTAAATGTTGGCTTTACCTTCACTCTCTAAAAACACTTTTCTCTAATGGCAGGAACCATAGCTACCAGCAGCCCTGGAATCTCTAGTGGGTATGAATTTCAACACCTGAATTAAAATGCCTTAACTTTCTCCCAGAGCAGATGGTTTTATGCCAAAGCTAGTTAGCAATAAAGAGAGAAGAAGGACAGAGGTTTATAGCTTCTTTTCAAGCATTTATTTTTGCTTCTCTTCCCACCTTGTTTTGACCTATAGAGGAAAAGGAGACTAAAAGCAGGAAGATGGAGAAGAAGCAGGTCGAGCACATAGGACCCCTGGGTCCTAGGAGTCCCCACAATGCTATTCACAGGATCCCCAGGTGGTCCCATGAAGCTGCCTCACATAGGCTGACTTGGGAGGGGCTTTTACACACTTGGTTAGGAATATAAATCCAAACCCCTTCCCCAAGGCCTTTGGAGTCAGATGAGTTTTAAAACTTTCCTGATTTTAGAAACATAAAGTATATACTGTGGATTATTTATCACTCTCAGTGAGGTGTGGAGCAGCACTCCATAGTCAGACTCATTAGCGGGCTTTATGATAAAATGAATGAATGTTCACACTTTTAGTATAAATTATACAGATCTTATTAGCACATGTCAGGTTAGATTTTGTCACTAAACTTCAGAATAAGGAATAAAAGAATGTGGATCTATAGCAGAGATGTGGAAAGTGATCACTAAAACCTGAACTGCTGGTCCCAGTGTTACAGACCATCTTTGACAGGAGCTGGTGTCTGTGATTGGTTGGAGCCATTTAAAAGTGTTTGGGTTACTCCTCTTCATTTCCCTCTCTCTCCTGCTAGTGCTACTCGTAGGACACTTGATTTCAGTATTTACATGAATGATATCTCCAAACCATTACCTCTCAATTTCTTGATCTTCTCATCTCCACTTATTTTGTCCACCCACCTCTGCTCACCCTCACCTTATTCTTTGTCATTACCATTTACCACACCCTTCCACAATCTGTATTTCGAATATCCCATTCTCCAAACACCGCTTTTCATCTCCCAAGCATATTCCCTCTGTACTTCAATACCACTGATTCTCAGACCATAGAGGATCTTTAACCCTCTCATTGTTTCACTGTTCATGTGTAACCTAACATCCCTCACTAGATTCTATGTTCCATTATCATTTCATTCCTTCATAGACATAATCGACTCCTTTGCTTCTTTCTTCCTCTATCATACTCAACTGGCAGAGAACACAGTCCTGGTTAAATCCAATTCTCCACCTGCTCTATACCCACACAACTGAAAGTGGTCAGAGAAAAAGCATGCAGCTAAATGACTTCTCTCAAGTTAGTCATTTCAGTGAGCCTATAGTGCTGTTTATCACTTCTACCATATTTCTATTCACTACCTCACGCAGAGATGAGTAATTTACACCTTCTTCTCTCTTCTCAAGTTGCCCGCCCACTTCCCATTCCTGCTTTCAGATGAAGACCTTGTCTTTTATTTCGCCAAGAAAATAGAAATAATCAAAGAGAATTTTCATATGCCACTATATGCTTTTCTTACCCTCTCATGCTCATTACTAATTTTTCCTTCATTTTATGTAGTCATCATTTCATCTTTCCTCTGGGTGTTTAATTCAGTCTCTTCCTTCAGAAGGTCATAGTCCCATCGCACTTTTTCACTATCATGAGTTCCACTAGTCACCTCAGAATAACCTCAGCCTCCAAGACCACCTGACTTGTTTTTCAGGGTTTCAACTCCAAATTCCCAGTATGAAAAATCTGACCGGCCTAGTTCAGGTTAGGTGTTCACCTCCAGTCCTATCCTTTGTGGCCATGGAAGAGGAGTTACATTGTACATGAGGCTTTTATAAAAATAAAACCATGCTCTGAGAAGGTGATAGAAAATATAGGACAACGAAAAGCCAAAACTAAACAAACAAAACAGAAAATCTCTCCAAAATCCTGCCTTCCACTGGAAGAAAAAAAAAATATGAATATAAAAGAGCATTTAAAAATTCAAAGAACAAAGTTCCAGAAACTACTGAGAAAAAGGGTGATATCATTATAAGAAGAATCTGAGGAAAATTCAGCTATAATGGAACATGTATTTCAATCTGTATCCCATAGACTCTAAGTTTCCCAGAGCCCAGAACCGCCCCTACTGATCTTTATAACACAGTATATGTATCATGGCACTTAGCATTCAATATTTGCTGGGTCGAATAGAATCCCCTCGAAGATAATGGGGAGAAAATGACAGGGTGGTGGGC
The DNA here is from genome assembly GCF_902729225.1 of Pteropus medius. Lineage (NCBI taxonomy): Eukaryota > Metazoa > Chordata > Mammalia > Chiroptera > Pteropodidae > Pteropus > Pteropus medius. The sequence continues at coordinate 15,317,233 of NW_024345601.1, forward strand.
ACTGAAATTCCCCTAATCTATAGACAAGCAGAATTCAAGTTTTCCTGGAGAGCCAAATTTTCCCCTAGCACTGACTATTGTAAGGAACTGTGAAGAGAAATCTTTATTTGGTTACATTTGGTCACATAACAGATAATGGCCACATCTAAGGCTTTGCAAAAGAGTCAGAAATATCCTTAAACTCTCTCTAATATTATCTGTCTCTAAAGCCAAGGACATCACTGCTACATCATGTCTCTGGGATGGCATTTCCATGGAGAGATGAGCTAATCTGACAGAGTGGGCTGCTTTCTGACCAAGTGCAGAATCAGAGCTGAGAAAACCTGGAGATGTGGCTCTCAGCCATGGGTAGAGGACTGGAGGAAAAGAGGTATTTCAAAATCACCTGGAAGAATTTTTCAAAATATAAACCCACCATTCTAATATTACCTGGGCCCCTGAGAGTGGGGGTAAGGAGTAATCAGATAGGATACTGGCATGTATAATTTTTAAAACTATAGCTCCCTTTCCCTTCCTCTTCCCCTCCTCTCTTAAATACCAATGACCTAGAAGGATGCTTCTGTATTTGATATGTCTTTCTCAAATATCAGTATACATTTTATGTATGCATATATGTATGCATTTATATGCCATCTCATTCCAGAAAGGATAGCAGATGGCTTACAAGTATACATAAAATACCAAAAATGAGCATAAAAATAGAAACAAAATGCCAAAGAGGAGAAAAAAATGTTGGAAATGTAAATGCAAGTAGCCCTAAGTGTATTTTCGCAAAGTTCATCTGGCTTAAATTTAAGAGAGGCTGAGCTCACAGAGAGACATGAGAACTGAATGCTAGCTGGACATTCAGGGGGCACATGAGCTTTAGGCACTGTACCATCTGCTAGAGAAGCTGATCATCTGTTACCAAGATGAAGACCCTCAACTCCTGAGTTCTCACAAAAATGGAAGCAATCTCACTTGAAAGGGAGGTGGGACGCAAACATCCCATTTTATAAAACTGGGGGCGTTTCAGGGTGCCCATGAAAAAGATTGAGCAGGAGAGCACTTGGAATTTAAGGAATTAGCAGGCAAGGTAAAGAATTGTTATTAGCTCTTATTACCGCCTCTCCTATCCAGAGATACGTCACAAGTTGAGGCATCTGAAATTCAGCCTTTTATACTCAGATTCCATCTTGACTAGTGGCTGACCTACAGATGAGATGTCCAGAACTCTTAATCCTGCTTCTATTTCATTAATTCTGTCTTCTTACACATACAATAAATATATACTTGGAATATGACCAGGCATTTATATAAGATCCCATGACAGAACTGAAAACATTAATATGTACATGGAATTGAGGGGGTGGCACATTTAGGTGGAGGAGGGAAGAAGGTCAACTAATTAAACCCTTGGATAATAATAACAATAGCTAATGTTATTGAGGACTTTTTAAGTGCTTGATGCTTTATGTGCATTATTTAATTTAATCATTTCAATGACCGCCTTAGGAATACTCTTATCACCAGCCTCACTTTATAAACAAGGAAATGGAGGCTCAAAGAGATTAAATGTCTCACTGAGGATAGTTCCGCTCTTAAGTTGTTGAAACAAGAATCAAATTCAGCAATCAGCCTGGTCAAGCAAGACCACAGAGAGGAGGCGAGAACTGATGTATAGTCTATAGTTACGGAACCCAGGTTGAAAAACAACTTGGCCTTGAGCTATTTTCTGAAGCTCAGTGGACTCAGTTTTTCTGGACCAGTGAAAAAGCAGACATTTGCGGGGAAATGCTGTTCTAATTCTCCTTCCTAATACTGAGTCCTCAGTATGCCAAAGAAGAATTTCTGCTAATAATTTAGCAGTCATTCTGCTTTATCTGAGCCAGTGTGGAGATGCAAGAGGGTAGGGACAGGACAAACCAGAAAGCATTCTTAGGGTAACAAGAACCATACAATCTAGTCCAGAACTTTTCAGTAGTTTTTGTTTTTGTTAATCCAAACCACCATTTGATGAAAATTTTCATCATCACCCTAAGTATTATTGATGTATACAATAGTCTGTTTCCTTTGACATATCCCTCCCAGAGAAGATTTTATTTAGCTTTACTTTTTCTGGTTAAAATTACAAAAAAAAAAAAATTGTTTAAATTTTCCAAATATAAATGTTATAATTTACTTATTTTAATTTAAATGTTTTTCAATTATAGTTTGCATTCAATATTATATAAGTTTCAGGTGTATGGTGCAGTAGTTAGATATTTATATAACTTATGATGTGATTCCACCCCTCCCTGCCAAGTAAGTCTAATGTCCACCTGGCATCATACATAGTTATTACAATATTATTGACTATATTCCCTATGCTGTACTTTACATCCCAGTGACTATTTTGTAACTGCCAATTTGTAATTTTTACTCCCTTCATCTTTTCCATGCCCCGCAACACCATTCTCATCTGACGACCATCGGTTTGTTCTCTGTATCTATGAGTCTGTTTCTATTTTGTTTGTGCATTTATTTTGTTTTTTAGATTCTATATGTAAGTGAAATTATATGGCATTTGTCTTTGTCTCTCTGACTTATTTCACTTAGCATAATACACGCCTGGTCCATCCATGTTGTCACGAATGGTTAGATTCTTTTTCATGGCCCAGTATTCCATTGCGTTTATGTTTATCCAGTCATATATTAATGGACATTTAGGTTGCTTCCATATCTCGGTTATTGTAAATAATGCTGCAATAAACATAGAGATGCATATATCTTTTCAAATTAGTATCTTAGATTTCTTTGGATAAATACCCAAAAGTGGAATTTCTGGGTCATAGATAGTTCTATTTTTAATGCTTTGAGGAATCTCTGTATATTTCATCATAGTCACTGCACCAATTTGCAATTTCACCAACAGTGCATGAGGTTCCCTTTTCTCCTCATCTTCACCAAAACTTGTTTTTGAATTTATTGATGATAGCCTTTCTGACAGACATGAGGTATCACCTCACTGTGGTTTTAACTTGCATTTCTCTAATGATTAGTGATGTTGAGCATCTTTTCATATGTCTACTGGCCATCACTGTCTTCTTTGAAAAAAATGTCTGTTCAGGTCCTTTGCCTATTTTTTAATCAAATTGTTTGGGTTTTGTGGTATTAAGTTGTATGTTTCTTTACAAATTTTGGATATTAACCTCTTATAGTATGTATTATTAGTGAATATCTCCTCCCATTTGGTAGATATCTGAATATTAATTTTGTATCTTGCTTACTTTACTGAATTCATTGATCACTTCTAATAGTTTTTAGTGGAATCATTAGAGTTCTCTATATATTGTATGCAAATAATGATAGTTTTACTTCTTTCTTTTCAGTTTGGGTGCCTTTTATTTCTTTTTCTTGTCTCATCGATGTGGCTAGGACTTCCAACACTATGGGGAATAAAAGTGGTTAAATTGGACAACTTAGTCTTGTTCTTGATCTTAAGGAAAATGCTTTTAGCTTTTTACCATCAAGTATGATGTTAGCTGTGGATTTGTCATATATATATGGCCTTTATTATGTTGAGGTATGTTTCTTCTCTTCCCACTTTGCTAAAAAGCTAAAGAAGTTCATCACCATCAAACCAGTAATACAAAAAAAAAATGTTAAAAGGACTTCTTTAAGAAGAAAAGAAAAAGAAAAACATAAATATGAATAATAAAATGGCAATAATGTTTCTATCAATAACACATTAAATATAAATGGATTAAATGCTACAATCAAAAGACAGAGTAGTTGAATGGATAAGAAAACAAGACCCACTTCAGACTGAAAGACACAGAGACTAAAAGTAAAAGAATGGAAAGAGCTATTTTGTGCAAATGGAAATTTTTTAAAAAGCTGAGGTAGTGATACTTATATCATACAAAATAGATTATAAAACAAAGGCTATAATAAGAGACAAAGAAGAACATTACATAATGATAAATGGCTCAATCCTACAAGAGGCTATAATAACCCTTGTAAGCATTTATGCATCCTACATAGGAGCACCTAAATATATAAAGCAAATATTGATGGGAGTAAAGGGAGAGATTGACAGTAATACAGTCACAGTGGGGGACTTTAATACACCATTGATGTCTGCAGATAGATTTTCTAGACAGAAAATCAACAAGGAAATAGCGACCTAAAATGATACGTTAGACCAGATGGATTTAATTGATATTTTAAAAGTATTTTACCCCATTTAAAACTGAAAGAGAGATAAAGAGCTTTTTCCTTCAATTTTAAATGACAGCCTTTCTGAGTAGAGTAGCCTTAATTGTGAGTTCTTGTTTTTCATCACTGAGTATTTTATGCCAATCTCTTCTGTTGAGAAATCAGTTGATAGTCTTATGGGAGATCCCTTGTAGGTAACTAACCATTTTTCTCTTGCTGCTTTTAAGATTCTTTCTTTGTCTTTAATCTTTGGCATTTTAATTATGATGTGTCTTGGCATGCGCCTCTTGGGATTCATCTTGTTTGGGACTCCCTGCACTTTCTGGACTTGTATGTCTATTTTCTTCACCAGGTTAAGGAAGTTTTCAGTCATTATTTCCTCAAATATTTTCTCAATTCCTTGCTCTCTCTCTTCTCCTTCTCTTCTCCCTCTTACACTTGATGTCCCAGAGGTCCTTTAAACTATTTTTCTTTTTGCTGTTTTAGTTAGGTGTGTTCTGCTACCCTGTCTTCCAGGTTACTGCTTTATCCTCTGCTTTATCTAATCTGTTCTCAATTCCCTCTAGTGTATTCTTTATTTCAGTTATTGTATTCTTTATTTCCTACTGGTTCTTTTTTATAGCTTCTATTTCTTTTTTATTGCTTACTATCTCTTTTTGAAGTTCTCACTGTATTTATTTATTCTTCCCCTAAATTCACTGAGCATTTTTATAACCAGTGTTTTGAACTCTACATCTGGTAGATTGTTTGCCTTCATTCGTTTTGTTTTTTTCTGGAGTTTCTTCCTGTTCTTTTATTTGTAAAATGTCCATTTGTCTCCTCATTTTGCCTACCTCTCTGTGTTTGTTTCTATGTCTTATGTAGATCTGCTAAGTCTCCCAGTCTTGGCAGGTGGCCTTATGTAGTAGGTGTCCTGTAGGATCCAGTAGCACTGTCTCCCTGATCAACTGAGCCAGATACTCCAGGAGTGTTCCTTGTGTTGGTTTTGTGTGCCCTCTCATTGTAGTTAAGACTTGATTTCTATTGGTAATTCAGTGGGTGGGGTGACTCTCAGGCTCACTGGCTGATGAGAATTGATTACGACTACAGCAAATGAGCTGCTGTATGGGGGTTTGACCCCACGGAGTGGGATTCACCCTGGTGGTGCTCTCGTACCTGCTGAGACCATGCTTTGGGTGTGCTGCTTGTGGAGCTTATCAAGTGGTGCTCTGTTGCATTCTGAAGCTGGCCACTAAGTGTGTTTGTTCTGGGGCCTCAGGAGGGGTTCCAGTGCAGGCCATGGTCATCCACTGCCTGTGTCAAGCCTGGAGTCACATGGTAGGAGCTAAAAAGTGATGTGAGGTTGATAGTTGCCTATGTTGGGCCTGGAGGCATGTGAGAGAGGCCATGCTGCAAACCTAGGTAGGCTGCCACAAGTTCCAGACCTGGGGCCACTCAGCAAAAGGCGCAGGGCACCCCGAGACCAGACTCTACCTGATAGCTTCCCATAAGGGAAGTTTCCCATAAGGGACCTCAGGAAGTCGCCAGAGTGAGGTGAATTATGTTCACCGGGTTAATACAGATTCAGATTTGGTTCCAGTGTTCAGCCTGGGTGGAGCCTATCAGCAAGAGACACAGTGCACAACAAGGGCTGTCCTGGCCACCTGGGCCCTGTGGACCTGTGAGATTTTTTTAGAATGACTGCACCATGGAGTGAGATGGACTTCCTGTCTCTGAAAGAGTCTCTGGCAGTGCTTGAGTTAGGTGGGGCGGGGTGTCTAGGAGTCATCAGAGTGAGGCAAGTGGTGTTCACCAGGTTAATGCAGATTCAGATTTGGCACCTGCCAGCTTCTACAGGCTTTGTGGGAGGAGGTCTCAATACAGGGACAATGGCAACTGACCCTCCAACCCTTGTCTTGAAGAAAATTAACTTTCTCTCTATGTGTCTCTGGTGCCTTCCAAGACTAGATATGCTGTCCCTTCACTAGAGCAAGGGCCCTTTAAGAGGATGCCTAGGTTTCCCTCTGTCTCATCCAGACAGATGTGATCCTCACTGATTTTCACATCCGGATGTTGTAGGGGTTCTTCTTCCTGGCACTGGTGCTCTGGGCTGAGGAGTGTGGGGTGGAACTCCTCATTCTTCAGTGGGGATCTCTGCAGCTGAGATATACCTCCTGATTCTCAATTGCCATATGTGGGCATGGGACCAGCCCACTTCATGTTTCTGCCCTCCTATCAGTCTCGACGTGGCTTCTTCTTTATGTTCTTAGTTATAGGACTTCTGTTCAGCTAATCTTCAGATGATTCTCCAGGTTGATTGTTCTATAATTTACTTGTAACTTGGATGTGGTCATGGAAGGAGGCAAGCACAGCATTTACCATGTTGTCATCTTGACCAGAAGCCAGCCTAAATGTTGTTACACTTTAAATACAAGTTTCAAAACATTCATTCAAACTCTTTGAGAGAACTCACCTTCTTATTGCATTTGAAAAATCCTGAGACAGTCCTTACTGCTGCGAGCTTTTGTCTGAACATATTTTCTCTGACATACCGCCTAGAGTTCAGTTGCCTCTGAAGAGTAAATAAGATCGCGATTTGGAGGAGTCAGAAATGTCTTGTTTCTTCCACATCCCTGGCTCTAAAATCCTTATGTGCCTTACTGAAGTAGCAAAATCACCTGATCTTTTGGGGTTTGGATGCACTGTTCCTATTACTGTTTTAAAAATTATATTTCCAGATACTTTTCTAGTGTTTTTTCACTCTATGTGATTCACAAGATTATAGCATATATTCCATGTGCTTACTTACATACGGTTTTATCTGACATTTGGGCCACATACACATGACAAATAGCTAATCTTTCAGGCTTCTAAGTCAAGTATGCGATGTGTGTGTGCACACACACACTGATCTCAGGCCACTGAAGTTTTTTTTTTTTTTTTTTGCCAAGGTCTTGCATTCACAATTAAACTGTGTAGAATATTTCTGTCAAAGCTTTCAACTTTTTGGCTTTTCAACTACAAGTTTTCAGTTCCTTGCAAGTTTAATTAGTTACTCCCTAAGTAGCTAAAGATTTTCTCTAAATGTACAGTTGGATTCTGAAAAATCTCTGTTTGATTAACCTTGCAGCCCTTAGGCCAGAGCAGCTGCTGCAATGGAACTTTTAAGAAATGCCTTTTCCTAATGATAGAGAAAAAGATATTTAAGAATGAGTACAGACTTTGGAGTCAGGAGATTTGCTTTCGTTTTATATAACTTCATTTTGAAAGAGTTTCATACTCATAGTAAGTTGCAAAAGAAAAAAATGCAGATTGTTCCCATGGACCCTTCATCCAGCTACCCTCAATGATAATATATTACATAACCATAGTACACTGAGGAAACCTGCTTTCAATAATGAATACTTACTGAGCACATGCACAATATGCCAGGAACTGTTTTAAGATTTTTAATGGATTAATTCTCTTAAACCCCATGGCAAACCTTTGAGTTAAGAATAATAGCCCCCATTTTAGAATCGAGGTAGCAAAATTTACAGTTGAGGCAGAAAAGGATTCAGTAGATTACCCTTAACCAGATTCAAACCCAAAAAGTCTGACTCTAGAACATGTGCTTTGAAGTACTACATCACCCTGGATTTTTCATCTATGTGACCTTAGCCAAGTTACTTGTACTATCTCCTGTTTATGAAAATTGGGTCATTTTTAAGATTTTTTAAAATTAGGCAAGACAGTACCACATACAGGGTCCAGGACTCAAGGATTGTAGTTTTTGTTTTCCTTCTTCCCCCACACTTATGCCCCATATTCATTGGATGACTATTGAAAACAGGTCTTCTAAGCACTAGAAAATACACTGCAAATAGAAGTCTGTGAATGGAGCAAATCACTCACTGGTCAAGCAGCATTTGCATCAAGGTTTGCACAAAACAAACCAATCATATATATGTTTTAATATTCCAGGAACAGCACCTTCTGTTTCTCTCTGTGATTTCAGATCCTTCAGATTGTTTTCTTAAGAAACAGCATATGAGTATAAAAGGTATGATTTTCTGATTACACAACATTCAGCATAAATAGAAAGAAATTAACAAGTGAAAAGCAAAAAAGTTCTCAAAAGTATTCAGGCAAAAAGGATGAAAATAGATTTTTTTCTCTCATGGTTAGGTCTGATGAAAAGAATAGATACCAACTATTTATTACATGCCTACTATGTGCCAAGATTTTTAAAGTCTCTCTGATCCTCACAACTTTCATGAAGTTAGCCCCTTCAAAGCGAAGAGAAAACCTGGAGATTGAGCTGGTTTTCCTACCAAAAAAAGGAACAGGTGACAATAGCGTCCTTTCCCAATTCTGTCATCTACTTACCTCAATACTAAAATCCAAGAATAAGATGACAATGTGAAGATAAGCCAGTTAAGGGAAACTTTAACTGCCTTGCTAATTAGGAGGTGTGCCTTACCAATCTCTTGAGGACCCTATAGAATGTATAGATCCCTGCGGGGACCTTCTCTCCCAGCATCCTTGATGAGTTTTATGATTGCTCTTTTCTGTCAGTCATATATTACAGGGTGAACTATGACCAAATTTTGATTTCTAAATACAATGGGGATGACAGGATTATGGAGTTGCAGGGGCCAAGTAAGAGCAAAACCAAAGCAGTTTTCAAAATAGTCTGACTCGGAGAAATTTTTGGCATTGGCTAATAGATTATGTTGTCCCTAGACCTAAAATATTTAGAGAGTATATTAAAGTCTTAATTTATCTGAATAAGCAGAAAAGTTCTAAGTCTAGTGAACAGAAGTCTGGTTTAAGTCACCAAACTAGAGAGTCAGAGCCTCTCAGTCAATTCCCAGAACTGAGCCTGGTCACCAACCTAGAGCCAGTGGGTCCTTAAAGAAGAAGCCTGCTACACTGTAAAAAATGTATACCATTTATCTCTCTCTTTGCTTCTCCAAAAAGACCTGTGACTATTTATCATTTTGACTGTGCATTGGGAAAGAAGAAATAATCAGACTCTTCAGGAATTATGGGACACGGGATCTGAATTGGCACTAATTACTGAAAATCTAAAATGTCACTCCGGTCCACCAGTCAGAGTAGGGGAATATAAAAGTCAAATGACTAGAGAAATTTTGGTTCAGTTCCATCTCTTAGGGGCTCAGTAGGCCCCTGAAACCATCCTGTGATTATTTCCTCAGTTCTGGATTGTCATAGTTGAAATAGACATAGTCAGAAGAATCCTTAATCTTTAGAGTAAGAACTATTATAATAGAGAAAGCCAAGGGAAGCCATTAACACTCTCTATACCTTGGGAAATAGTAAACCAAAGGCAATACCACATTTCTGGAGAGATTGCAGAAATTAGTGTCACTATCATGGACTTGAAATATACAGAAATGATGATTACTACCACATCTCCATACAACTAGCCTGTAATAGTTCACCTGTGTAGAAAACAGATGGAGCCTGAATTACCTTAAACTTAATCATGTGGTGACTTCAACTGCAGCTGCTCTTCCAGATATGATTTTGTTATTGGGGCAAATCAACACATCCCCTGGTATCTGGTATGCAAGTATCGATCTGTCAAATGCCCTTTACTCTATACCTATTAATAAGATGACTAGAATTTGTTTTCTTTCAACTAGCAAGGTCAGCCAAAACCTTCACTGTTTTACTTCAGAGCTATAGAAATTCTTCAGTCCCATCCCATAATCTAGGCCACTGGGACATGACTATCCTTCCATCCTATAAGATATTGCGCTGGTCCATTACATTGATGATATTATGTTAATTGGACCCGGTGAGCAACTACTTTAGGCACACTGAGATTACATTTGAGTAAGGTGAATGGAAATAAATCCCATAAAAACTTTAATAAAATGTTACTGTCTGGGGCATGTTGAGAAATCTATTCCAACATGAAAAACAAGTTGCTACATCCAGTCCATCCTGAATAATGGATCTCTGGATTTTAGAGGCAACATATACTCATTTAGCAAGTGACTCAAAAGTTGTCAGTTTGGGGTGATTACCAGAACAAGAGAAGGCTTTGAAGCAGTTCTAGACTGCCATAGAAGCTTCTCTGCCATTTGGACCATATAACCCACTGATCTAATCATACCTGAAGTGTCAATAGTTAATAGGAATGCATGGAACCTTCAGTAATAGTTTACAGATGGTTCTTCATCTGAAAGCAGGTGGCCGTAGCACTATAGTCCCACACTATAATGGGCTAGAAGGACAGTGATAAATGGAAACTCTCCCAGTGAGTAGTATTTGGAGCAGGGCACTTATTCATTTTTCCTAGAAATAGGGTTGGCCATAAGTATAGATCTAAACTGTTTTATGGGCTGTAACTCGCATGGGGAAGAGGTACTCTCCAAATGGGAATGGGGTGTGAAGATATTAGTGCTTCATGCACAAATACTCACTACAAGATGAGCATTTCTCATTAGAGGAGAAATTTTATAATCACATGGATAGGATGATCTATTCTGTGGATGCCAGTTAACCTCTATTCCCAACCACTTCTGTTATTGGCTATGGATTCATGAACACTGTGGTCCTATGGCTCCAGCAAGGCTGATGTGGTTTCAGCTACTGATGAGTATCCAATCAGCCAACAACAAAAAAACAAAACTGAACAGCTGATAGGGCACCATTCCTCAGAAGGACAGTGTGGCTGGTTAATTACCTTGGATCACTTTTATTATGAAAGGGAGAGTAACTTGTCTTAGCCACTTATTTTAGATATGGATTTTCCTTCCCTGCCTGCAATTCTTCTATCGAAACTACCATCTATGGACTTACAGAATAACTTATCCACCTTCATGATATTCCAGATAGCCTCACTTCTAATCAAAGAATTCACTTCATGGAAAATGAGTGCAGAAATAGGCCTATGTTCATCAAATTCATAGAATTCAATAGTCATGTGTGATGTTCCCCCATCATTCTGAAGCAGCTATTTTGGCAGGATGATGGAATGACCTTTTAAAGACTCGGTTATAGCACTATGCGCGTGGCAAAATATTAAAGGGATGGGTCAATCTCCTCCAAGATGCAATATATTTCTCCTACAGCTGGGATTCATAGGTTTGGGTATCAAGGATGGGAAATGGGAGTGGCACCACTCTCTATGATCCCTAGTGATCCACTAGTAAAATTTTGCTTTCTGTCCCCTCAATTTTAGGTTCTGCTGGGCCAGATGTATTAGTTCCAAAGAGGAAATGCTTTCAGCACAAAAATGACTCCATTGAACTGAAGATTGAGACTGCCATCTGGTCATTTGGGGTCCTTGTACTGGTGAATCAACAAGCAAGAAGGGGGATGTTCCTGTACATGTTGAGGAAAGCGATCCTCTTGTCAAGTTGCTACTATACAAGAAGGGTAAGGAGGAGTATTCTGGAATGTGGAAAATTCCCATGCCCTGAGATTAAATTCAACAACCCAATTGGGACAGGACTACTAATGACCTCGATCCTTCAGTAATGAAGGTTTTAGTCACCCACTAGGCAAGGAACCATGACAAGCTGAAGTGCTTGTTGTAGGCAAAGAGAATATGAAATGGGTAGTGAAAAAAGGTGGTTATAAAAACCAGATACAACTCTGTGACCAGTCTCATAAAGGACTATAACAGTTATGAATATTTCTCATTTTCGCATGCATATTACTGAATAATTTTCTTTCTCTTTCTCTTCTCCTTATCATCTTACATCAGATGTGTTAAAAGATACTAACTTCATATTTCAGAATTTAAAGTAGAGGATATAAAAGGGGGAGTATAAATCTCTTAGGGGAAGAATGAACATTACCCAAAGACAAAATAAAAAAGGACTTTATATCCTCTTTCAGAAAAAAAGGTTAATGTTTCCATTGGCGCACTGAGTGTTGTATTATGTTAAGTGGGAACATAACTTTGTTATTGTTTTTATTTGGAGATTAAATATGGTTTTAGGAGTATGTATAAGTACCAAGTGGTCAAGAAGAGGACAACGGTGACTTTGTGATATATCAACTTAGCTAGGCTGGACTACATTTGCTTGAATTCCCTTTCCTGTATGCTTCAGGTTAGGGTGGGCTATAAGAGATATTCTTAAGGAAGTTTTTTGGGGGGATAGAAAGCAACAGGTATTTTGTAGCTCACACATATTCACTTATTTGCTGGTTCATCTCATTGGTGTGAAGGAGTGGTAGGGTTTACAACTGCTCTACCTTCCCCTAGATATTTCTTCAACTTATGCAACTCCTGGGCCAAGGGTGTATTTCACTTTTTGATGAAAGGCCTCAACTTCTACAGGATGTTCATACCACCAAGGCCGGAGGCAATGAGAACTGACATGGATTTCAGTTCATCCTTGTGGTTCCCGCTTGTGCTTATGGGTCACAGCTTGCCCTTGCTCTCCTCCACTTTATGTTCACATAAATACATAGATAGTGTTACAAGGATTTGACCTTGCCAATAAATAGTAAGAACTGTCTCTCTCTATAAATATATAACACAATATAACATAATAATATTATTAACCAACCATGTGCGTGTGTGTGTGTGTATATATGTATATATATATGTATATATACACACACACACACACACATTACGTATATACATATATACATATACATATATATATACACACACACAGTACGTATATACATATGTATACATATACATATACATATATATATACACACACATACACCAGTACGTATATACATATATACATATATATGTGTGTGTGTGTGTGTACATACAGAGAGAGAGAGAGAGATTCTGTTTCTCTGATTGAATCTGGACCAATACATAGGTCTAGCTCAAAGGATTAGAGACTTGTGACCACCAAGCACACATCCCAGAGACTTTGAAGATTTGCCCATTCTGGACAACAGCTATCGCAAACTCTCAGTTCTGTGTCTGAAGAAGGCTTTGCACTTTCATGATTTCTTCTTCTCCTTCTAGACTCATCCTTTTCCCTACTGCACCATCTCAAGGAGGGGTTTATGATAGAAAGGATCCAAAAGCAAGATATGCTTGAGGAAATGAGAAATAACTGCTGAGATTCTTCAACAGTCCCAGGCCTGGAATAATTATCCATCAACTGTGCTCCTCAAGGACCCAAGATTCCTTCTTTATCTCTGTGCATCTTGGGAGGATGTGATTTCCTGCTCATTTCTAGTGAACTGTGAACCTCCTCCAATCTTTCACCAAGAAGCACATATTCCTATCATGTGAAATTTAACATTTTCTTGTTCTCTTCCAAGAAATGTCTATGAGCTCCCATTCCAATTCAGCCCAGCCATCCATTGTCTCCAGAGCTTTCTCTTTGAATCCTGCTCCTTCTGCACACTAGCAGCTGACCTGACCTTTCCAGGAGAGCCAATGACATTGTCCTCCACCTATAATCATCTCGATAACTTCCGATATCTCCTATCTCAAAGCTAGTGTAGCTCAAGAGCAGAGATGGAGATGGAATATTTCCACTTCAGGGGGTGAAGGGGGAAGCAGACCTCATCCTCCCAAACCCCTCACCTTGGGTGTTTACAGAGATTAATGATTAAATGATTAAAAAAAAAAAAAAAAAAATCCCTCTCCCTCAGGACATTTCTGCTCCTCTAAATTCCTCAAAAGGTCTCCTTCCTCTAGGAAAATGCCACCCAGCGTCATAACCAGGGAGACCTGGGTCTCAGTGATCCAGACTACAGACTGTACTCAGCCCCAAAGGTACTTGAGAGACTGGTGGAAGTAATGGGTATAGTCAAGAGTTTAAGTCAGACCAAAGCTGAGAGCCCTATTTGAAAGCTAAATCCTTTATGCTGACTTGCAAGGCAAATACAAGAGCCATTAAAGATCCTTTTACTCCTATAGACAAATAAGTACATAGTAGGATGTTCACCTCGGCATTCTTGAGAATAGTAAAAATGCCAAACAATGTGAATGTTCAATAATAGAGTATTGAGGAGTTATGTTTTCGCTAAAAAAAGAGAGATATTACCATAAAATGCTAAATTTTTTTAAGAGCGAGTGGAAGAATAATATAAAGCCCATTTGTTTATTTTCTTTAAACTTTAAATTACTGACTGCTCGGAAAAAAAATCAGCTTTTAGCAATAATTTCTTTTGGAAAATGGATTTAGAAAAGAGAAAATTTATCTTTCCTATTACATATAATTCTGAATCCTTGGGTTTACTTATAATAATTAGCATTTTTGTAATTAAAAAATGATTAAAAATTATGTTCTTAAAGATGGATGAATAACGGAAAAATGTTTATAATTCTAGGTTAATTTTAAAAAGCAAGATTCATAATATGTAAAGACTACAACTCCATAAAATATCACACAAAAAGAAAGAGGGAGAGAAAGACACTGAAAGTACGAAAATAATTCAACACACAAATGCAGATAATTTGTGGGTATTAAAATTAGGGATAACATGTCCTTCAAGATACTTTTTGTATTCTCAAAACTTCTAAAATGTGAATTAATTTTTTTAATCAGAAAACAATAGACATTATTTTTTGTTACAGTCAGCTTTTATATTAACATCCTATGAATTTTTAGGCCGGGGAAGCTGTGTAGGGCTCATACTTCCTTATTTTTTTCCCCAAACCAAAATTCTCTGGGGAGAATTTTTCTCATGGATGCTTCAGTAGCTGTGTTCCAGTAGAGAAAGTTAAAGAATGAAACTTGGAACAATCCTGCCAAGAAACAGTTCCTCAGACCACCCAGGCTCTTGGCTGTCACTCAAACACTCTAGATATCATTGACAGTCACTGTATCCAACTTATTAACGAACCTTTCTCCTAGACAGACTTTTTTTGTACCCAATTTCCACATTCATATCTGCTGTCAAGCACCATTTCCTTCATTTCACCAACAATGAGAATTGAGCAGAGAGTATTTAACTCACTGCCAAAAAAACTCAATTCAATAGTAGGGCCAGAATCAGATGTCCATCTCAGTCATTTTTGCATTTATTCAAGCTCCTAGTATGTGCCAGTCATTGTTGACACTAAGGACATAAAAACCACATTGGCATAATACTTGCCCTTTCATTGCTCATAACAAACAGATTGGAGAACAGAAAAGATGCCAGGGAGGAGTAAGAAACAGGTTTAAAACTAATGAGCCTCACCAGTAGTGATACTAATGAAAAAAGGAAACCTTGGTCATTGCCATAGAGACAGGAAGAAAATGTAGGGTAGTAGCAATGGAGGAAAGCAAGGCCTAAGCTTGTTCATTTCCTGAGAGCATGATTCTCCAGGTGGGGTCTCCAGATCAGCACCATCGGCATCCCCTGAGCCTTATTAAACATGCACATTTTGGGGTCCCACTCCAGACCTCCTGGGAATGAGAAACTCTGGAAGTGAGGCCCAGCCACCTGAATTTTGACCTATCCTCCTTCCCCGCTCTTTCTCCCCACCTCAGCCCAACCCCTACCTCCACTACCTGTGATTCTGACATGTGCTAAAGTTGAAGACCATTGATCTAAAAGTTCAGTGAGTGACAGATTCTAAATAACTCAGGAACACAAACACACAGCAGAAAGCCTGGCATTAATGAGTCACCTGCGCCTCCTGGTAAGACTGGAAAAGGTGCCCCTGACAGATGCTCTTCCAAAGATAAGCCCCCAAAGTGCCTTGTTCTGCTTTCAAATTGAAATCTGGGAGTATTTATGACATGCTAGTTCAAAAGTAAGTTCAATACCTATTCGAACAACCCAGAAAGAACTCTCTCACCATTTTCTATTTCAGCCATTCCCAGGAGTGCTGAGCAAGAGGAAATCACCTAACAATCAAATTCCATGAATCTAGAGAATCATGTAAATTCACAGGTGGTAGGATGTGATAAATGCTTTATTAGAAATTTGAACACAATGCAACAGAGCACACAGGAAGCAATCACTGCTGACTGCAGATAGTTAAAATAAGGCTTCCTGAACAAACATCTAATGTGGAGCTTGAATAACTAGCAGAATTTTACCAGATAGAGAAAAGAACAGGAACAAAATTTGGTGGGTCATAAAGGCCTCCTGAGAGAGAGAGAAAGATGGGAAAGTCGATTACAAAGAACTCCAATGCCAGGCTGAGGAAGATAAACTTTTCCTGTAGTAAGTGGGGACCCTTGGAAAGTTGCAGAGTAATGGTGCGATGAAATAGACAAATAGAAAGATCATTTGGCATGGGTGAAATGAACAGATTGCAGAGGGAGCCAGTTAAGTGAGATTATTGGTAATTTTTTTCATTTGTACTTTTTCTGCTATAGATGTATTTTCTCACCACTTTTGTTGGAATTAAGATGTGTGATGCTGAAGAGAAGAAGCAGCTCAGGATAAGGGCACCTTGGAGATCCAGAGTTAAGAGACAAGAAGAGTGATCAGGCCACAAGCAAAAGCGTTAGTGCTAGAAAAAGAAGGGGCCATTTTTCCTTTGAGAGCAGAAAGAAGAGGATACAAATGTATGAAATATAAAAGTTTTTAAATGGAATACAGGCCTCTACTAATGAAGATAGTAACATCATTGCCTAAGAATACAGGATCGAGGCTGGGGGTGGGAGCTTGAGGAGCCCTGCAAAAGTTCAAAACACATGACAGCTAATACCCTTATAGTGTATGCTGTGTCAGGCACAGTCCTAAGTATTTTATATATGTTGACTCATTTAATCCTCACAACAACAACACCAGAAGATAGACACGATTATTATCACACCTATGTTACAGAAGAGAAAACTAAAGCACAGGGAGGCTACAGTCGCATAGGCGATAAGTGGCAAATCCAAGATTGAAACTGAGGCAGTCACCAAGCTATGTCAAGATTTAGAGAAGGAATACCCCCAGAATGACTGAAAGATCATAAAGTAGTATTAAAATCTCATCTGAGTTTTAAAACCATGTATTTGCCACAGAGTCAGTCGGAAGCTCTGCTTTGGCCCGCTCCTGCAGAGAGAACCTTAGAAGAACTATCGTATGTTCTGTGAAGGAAAGACTTGTAGGGCCACCCAGAAAACGTTGCCACGAGTTGCATTCACATCATGATGAGAAAGCGTTGGTTGTAGGATTCCCGTGGAGAAGCCAATTGTGGGCAAGCGGATGCTTGCTGAGCCTAAAGCCATCCATGTCTCAGAAATATCACTGGTTTTTCCTTAAATTTTTGCTCTGATTCTGGCAAATTTGTGTTTTAAATATATATCCATGTCTCAGAAGATCAGGGAAACTTCGGTGGTAAGAGGATTGCTTTCCAGCCACTGTGCCTTTGCCTGTGGAATTGGAAATTCTTCAAGTATTTGGGGGAACAGCAGCTGCCAACTAAGTTGAATCGAAGGATCTAAAAATAGCTCAAGAAAACACTAAGATAGAATGTGAAAATCAGATTATCTGAGAAGCCAAGCCGAACTTAGAAAAACTACAAGATGAGTGGAGAGCAAGAAAATAGAACTGCAGCCTTTCCCCAGCAATAATTACATCCCTGATTGTTGTCTGTTTGCTATGCAGAGCTCTCTCTCCTGTTCCTTCCTAGTAAAAATATTCTCAGGCCACCTTCACTGAATATCAAAGCCTTTAAATCAGATAAGCAGAATGCCTTGTCTAGTAATTGCTCATGTCAGACATAATCCCAGGGCAGTGAGAGGGGGCCCTATAATGTTCCTTGCCATCAGTGGGATGGACCTGCCTTAGGTGCAAGAAGAATAAATTGCAAAACCTTAAGCATCTCCAAAAAATGCTGCCACCACACACACCTCCAGTCCTTACATATGACGTTTTGAGATGCCCAGAGGAGACTCAGCTAAGATTTTGGTAGTTAGGATGCATTTGGCTGCCACATCAGAAAACGCTTCTGATAGTGACTTCAACCATAAGGGATGTGTGTGTGTGTAAATAATAAAATATATATATACATATTTAATGCCACAACACAGTTGGGGAAAGGTAGTTCAGCAGCTCCATATTGTCAGTGTAATGGAGGCAGAGTGCAGGGGCATCCTCAGTGTCTGCCACTCAAGTTATATAGAAAGAGGCTCATTCTCTGCCCTTCTCAGGGGATGGTAACATACTTCCGGATAGGACCTCTACTAATCTTTCTTGCCTTTTCTATCTTCTGAAGGCCACCTGCATTCCTTGGCTCACGGCCCCTTCATCCATCTTCAAAGCATATCACGGCAACCTCTGCTTCCATCGTCACGTCTGCCCTCTCCTTGGACCCTCTGACTACCTCTTTCTAAAGACCCTTGTGGATACTTTAGACCCGCCTCAACCATCCGGGACAATCCCCCACCTCAAGATCCCTAACCTAATCACATACGCTAGGTCTCTTTTTTCAGGTAAGGTAACATATCCATAGGTTCTGAGGATCAGGATGTGAACATCTTTGGGGACCACTATTCGGCCTACCACAGGGCCTCAAAGACATATCTCTTTGACTGTGTCCTCTATGCTCTTGCTCACTCTAAGGAAACAAGCCACTCTTCCTAAAGACTTATGTCAGATAATTCTAGAAGTTTCCATGTATCTTTCAGGTAGCCCTTTTGGTTACCTGACAACATGACTTTTTAATTTGGGTCACCATGGTGATGCTTCTTGACAGTGTGACAGAGGCTCTCTAGAGCAACAGAACAAAATGTGTGTGTAAGGTATTGATGCGTGTAAATGAAATAAATATGTGTGTGTGTGATTTATTATTGTGAATTGGCTCACACAGTCATGAAGACCAACAATTCTAAAATCTGTGGCACCCATGTTGCAGCTTGAGTCCAAAGCCAGAAGCTGCTGCAGAACCAGGAAGAGCTGATGACCCAGTTTGAAAGGCATCAAGAAGGAAAATCCTCTCTTAGTAGGGCAGAGTCAGGCCTTTTTGTTTTATTCAGGCCTACTTACTCAGTCTGCCAATTTAAATGTTAATCTCATGCCAAAACACCCTCAGACATACCTAGAATGATGTTTGACCAACTATCTAGACACTCTATGGCCCAGGCAAATTGACATCTAAAATTAACCATCACACAGTGCTGGTGGTGGAAGTGGCAGCTGCACTGCTCATGTGCAGCTGAGCCCTGTTCGGACAAGTGTCACCAGGTACTGACATGGTCGGTGGCACCCATTTGTCTGCACTTGGGGTGCCCAGAGGCCACAAGCACCATCACCTACCATTGAACAGTCAGCACACCACCTGAACCAGTGCAGCTGATACTCAGCAGGTTCCACAAAGAAGGCAGGTACATTACTCATATGGTTTGTACCAAATCTTTAATTGCAGATGCCTCTTCCTGACAGAGGCATGCAACATGTTCCACCTCACCTTCATCCCATGCATCGTCCTCTGAACCAAACTTATGTACTTTAACTTTCACTTTTTCTTACCTGGAGCATTTTCTGCAAAGATTCCTTTATTTTTCATTTAAATAAACTCCCAGTCTCTCATGCCTCATCCTCCACCACTAGCTCTCTACATGATCAGGCCAGCCTGAACCCTAAGATACACACAATTTGAATTTTAAACCCAGATTGGAAAATCTGCTGAAGATCTCGAAATTTTCAAGACAAAAAGGATGAGTCTCTCATGTCGCCAATGTCTTGAGTATCTGGGAACAGAGAACAAGTAGGAAGTTTATGAGCAGTGGGATAGGACAAGGGGTCTCAAGTTATACCAGGTAGGCCTTGTTCTGTCTCTTGGCTGAGTGTTTTTCCAGAGAATAATCGATTTACCTGCTGCCACTTTCAGTACCAGTCCTTGGCCAGCCTTTCTGATCCTGTGCTGCCCTTAAAACTTGAAGATGCTCTAGCAAAAACTCCTCTCCTGTCCCCCTTGGTGAAGGTCAAAGCAGCTAAATAAAAGAGCGACTCTTTCCAGCCTGCACTGTCAATCAGCCCAGCTGATCTAGACAGACACAGACTTCCCAAGGCTGCAGGAAAAAGCATACATATTTCATGGAAACCTAATCTACTTGAGCATATGGAGGTTGGGGGAAAACAAAGCCCTAAAGGGTGTTCCCTTCCCCTGCTGGGCAGGCAGGACCAGCATGGTGCATGTGGTGTGCTGGAAGCTTAGAGCTCAAAGGCCCCAGGAGGGAGGATGACTTCTTAGGCCCGACCTGCAGAGTCAGGGGGACAACAGAGCTACCGAACAGGCTACCAGGGCAGGGAGCACAAGCCTCTCAGGGGCCTTGACAGGAACATTTCAGCCAGGTCACGAAAGAAGCTGACTTTCAGTTCTGCCCTAAACAGGCACACGTAACAGCTTGTTTCATCCTTGGCCCACAGCACTACAGGGTAGCAGCTAAGAACGCAGGTTTGGAATCAGATAGTCCTGAGGCTAAGTTCATGCTCAGCTCTTCTTAGGAAGAAGTGAAGCCAGTTACTTTATCTCTCAGAGTTATGATTCTTTATCTGTAATGAACTATCTCATGTGAGATTTAGTAACAGCATCACTAATAGCTCCATGATGTAATTAGGAAACCAGATTTCTCTTTCTACTCCGTCTCCCTAGTATGTGGCTTCCAATCTCAAGGTCACCTAATGGTCCAAGATGCCCGTGGAGCTTCCGAATTGCGGGCTGCAAGGAGGGAAAAAGTCAAAATGGCAATAAAAAAAAAAAGGAGACTCTTTAGTCTTCCCGTTTAATCGGCACCCTTTAAGCAACCTGTCCTTCCCACACAACATATATTTATGCTTCCCTTTCAAGGAGGAGAGCTTGGTCTTAAGATCGAGCTCCATGGTATAAGGTCACCTGAGAAATATTCTTTTATGTGCTTTTATTAAACTAGGTTCATTGCTCACCACTCCGAATAAAATTGCGCTTCTATTACTAAGAAGGAAGGAGAAATGAATGTTGGGGGAGGCAACGAGCACTTGCCCCAAATACACCTCCTAAGTTCCCTTCTACTTTGTTCTATCATAGACATCCAGCTCACAGTCTCCTCTCAGTAAAGACTGGAGTGAGGCACCCAGAGAGCAGGACTGAAGCTAGGGCATGAAATTTAAGGAGGCCCTCTCTCTTGCGTTTGTGTAAGTGCCTACACTGTACCTGCATGAACTCAAAAGTGAGAGAGAGCCTCCTTAAGTTTTCATCATGGACATCTTGCTGGCCTCATCCTAGTCCTAGCTCTTTGTATTGTGGGGTGAAAACATCCACTCTTTTTTCCCCCTCATCACATTATACAGAGCAATTTCTTCTCATTACACCTGATTTTCTAAAATGGGCAAAACCTTCTCTGTGAGCTTCAGCATTAAGATTAATTTAGGATTCTCAGAGACCTCAAATCTCTTGAGACCCTCTAGAACACAAAAGCCACACCCTCAAGGGCAGGTATCCGTACCCCTTGGAAAGCAAGCATACATGTGCAGATGGCCAAGCTGGGTGCTACTTCACCAGGAAGGTCAAAGCCCATGGAGTAACTTCTCATTGCTCTGGATTTCACAACTGCTGCAGGAGGCCTGGCACTGTTTCCATCCCCCTTCCCCACCTCTGCTTTGAGTTCTTCCAAGAACACACCAACCTTGCTAATGCTAGCATCTCACAAACCAGCTGGCCTAAAACAAGCTTAGATACATTGTGGGTTCCTGGCACAATAGGTTAAATTCCAATCCAATTATAATAATGGTGATAATTGGCCACATTTAAGGAGCTGGCAATCACCACTATTTTTAATCTGCATCACTAAGGCAAATGGTTTTATGTACAGCTGGTTTCAAGAGAGCCGAGTTTTCTCAAGCGGGGAAAATCATGTACCAGAGCCCATTTCTCTTTCTCTGATGTTCTTCCAGTATGTCATCACCTACAAGTTCCAGGTTCATGGGACCATCAACCTGTTTCTTCCTTCTTGCCTTTCCTTCCCAGCTGGCTCTCCAGCCAGCAACAATCTGATTCATCCTATTACCATCTGTAGATACCCAGAGGCTCTTGAACTCTGAGCCCCGCTCAAGGACCCTGTCCATACCACACATTCCCAAAGAAAACGTGTGTCCCTAGTTTTATTTTGACAACACACTTTCTGAACCCTGGCTCGGGCTTCCTGGTATTTTTCTGACATCACCGTGGGCCTGACCTCCTCTCTCACAACCTTTGCCAAGAGAGAGGAGGTGCTGGCAGGACACCAAGAGGACCACCCATACTGGGAAGCAGGAGAGAGAGAATAGGGCAAAAGAAACACTCCGCAGCTTTCATCTCTTGCCCCATGGACAGAAGGGATTCTGGAGTATTCCTTGCATTCCCTGAAAAGGTTCTAGGGCAGAAAAAAACATCTGGGGAAGCATTATCTCTCCTTTGTGTTCTTTTTCTGTGGAATTGTGACTCTCACTTATCCCCCCTTCAATATCATGTACCCCTTAAAGGCAGCACTGGTTCATTTTCTGTTTTCACCCAGCACACTTCTGATATAGTCAATGTCCAGCATTTTTTAAATAAACAGATAGCACTGGGCATGTTCTGGATATATTCAAACCTCGCCAACCAGGCATTCAAATACAGTCAAATTAATACCATTCATATGTTATATATGTCATATCAAAAGATGCCTATAGAAAAATGTTCTCTGTGTTCACCATTCGGTTGTTAAGAATGGATAAATGTGAGGCCAGAACTGGGTTAAGGAGACGAAGGTATTCAAAGTGGATGCAAAATGTAAAAGAGCACACTCAAAAAAAAAAAAAACTCAGTAATCTAGATAAATAATATTTTCACGTAATTGTGTTCATTTCCTAGAGCTGCCATAGCAAAGTACCACACACTTTGATAACTCGAAACAAAAGAAATTTATTTCGTCACAGTACTGGATGCTAGAAGTCAAAAACCAAGGTGTCAGTCGGACCACGCTCCCTCCAAAGGTTCTGGGGCGTCTTTCCTTGCCACTTCCAGCTCCTGGTGGCTGCAGCAATCTTTGGTACTACTCGACCCTTACCTGCACCACTCCAGTCTCTGCTTCTGTCCTCACATGGTTGTCTTTCCTTGTGTTTCTGAGGATTAACATGGCGTTCTTATAAGGACACCAGTCATTGGACTTAGAGTCCACCCTAATCCAATGTGACCTTAACTAATTACATCTGCAAAGACTCTATTTCCAGATAAGGTCACATTCTAGGGTTCTAAATTTTAAGGGGACCTAATCAACCCAATCGAGCAATATTTTTTAAATCAAAATTAAAGCAAAGAAAAAAAATCCATGAAGAACAAAATTTTAAAATTCTAAATAAGTACAAGATTTGCCCCTGCACTAGCACGATGCTCTTTATTCATTCATCTCCCCCTAGGCCCAGCCCTGGGGAGATGACCTTTGTAAAAAGCCCCCCAAACAGTGTCAGGGAGCTAGAAAGACACAACTGATTTCTTCTACCACTTTGCTCTGTACATGTTCTCGTGAAGAACTCATCTCTTTCTGAGATTTGACCTCAGGTGTCAAGGAGCACAGCACTGTTGACAACACTGCTTCTCCTTCTTGCACCAGCCATCCATACTGACCTGACTCCATTCTTAATGAAAGAGAGGCATGCAGGAGAGAGGCAGAGCCCATGCCGTGGACCAGGTGAAATCTAGTTATTGCCAGTGAGTGTCTAGGAAAAGAAGCACCAAAGGAACACCTAGAACCCTCCCCAAGGCTCCAGTACTGTGGGGAATCCTGGGGAAACAAACCAAAGTTTGCATGTAGCTTTTCTGTATCATTCTGTGGTTTATGCCACACACTTGGAAAAGTTTCCAGAATTTCCAGAGGAACCTACCCAGCTCTTTGCAGAAAAACACACAATCTCTGCTTGTACATTGGTTTCTTAGCAAGGAAGCATAGGAAAAAGCACAGCCTAGGCTGCAGTGAATCGAAAAAGTAGGTCATAAATACCCTTGAATCAAATTACTGGGGATAACGGCTCCAGCGGACACCACAGCAAGCAAGTTCTAAGTGGTTTATTTTTCTTTCCTTTCCGAAGTCACAGAGGCAAAAGTGCTGAAATCTTTCTCTGCCTCCAAAAAAAGAAATAAAAGAGAATTCAGTATTTTTAATATCCATAAATATTCTAGTACACACAAAATTCTATGCAGTTTCTATATGTAGTTTCCATGAAATCAAACTGATGAGGCTGATACTGAATCATTCTTGTTTTCGAATGAGAAAAGTCTCAGCAAGACGCAGCCGACTTGCTCAATGTGCCCCAGATCGTAAGTGTGGTGCTAGGATTTGAACCCACGACACAGACATTTCCTCAAATGCTGGAATTCTCCATCTAGTTCACGGACTATATGCCAAGTAGCAATTCTGGTAGGTTTTCACCCTTCTGATGACTGTTTTTCTGGAGAGTTCAAAGACCGAAAACAAAATTGCTCTACATTGCAAGCCTTTGAAATGGGCACACCAATCCCAAGCAATTCCACTTCTGGGAATTTGTCCAAAGGACACAATCAATAATATACCCAAAACTTTATCTAGAAGGTTGCTTATAGCAGTATCATGAATGATAGTGGAAAATAGGGATAAAAAATACCCCAACTAGGGGGACGGTTAAATCAATTATAATACTCTTAGGGTTAGAGTGTCCCAGGTTTTCCAGTCCTGTGTAGTTACCCTGCTATTTAATGCTCAAATAAAATAACTGTACTTTCCATTCTTTTTGACAAAGGGATTCCTGAAGGTTTCTAACAATTTACGGAGAGTAGCTATAGTGGTTGTTGGTAGCTATCAGCTCTTGACTTCTAATATCTTTTGGACATATTTTTATCCTTTCTTCACTTTACTGCAAACATGAAAACAGTCCCCTTCATTTCTCCAGGCATCACGTGGTTGGGTAACTGTGCAGTAGTCTTTACTGAAGCAATCATAAAAAGAATAGACAGAACAAAACTTCAATCTCAAAGTCGGAATCAGTATTCATAAATCCATTGCCAGTGCTTCAATGCAATGAACTCCCTGCTGACCATCTCACCTCTTTGTCCTGGATCACTTGTCCCTGCCAGAGTCCGCTCTTACTTACACCTACATCCTTCTCTATTTCATGGATTCGAGACCTACAACCCCTGGCTCCAGACCCCCAAAGGAAGCCAAAACTCTTCCACCATCTGGACCACTCAGGAAGGCAATGTTTTCATTGCCATTTATCTCCTCTATGTCTTAAAGTTAGACCCCAAAGAAGGCATTAGTTCTTGCCTTTGTATAATCAAAAGGTCCATTTACATGTTTCTTTTATCCCAATTTTTATTTATTTATTTTTTTTAAAAGTTTATTGAGGTAACATTGGTTAATACAATTATATAATTTTCAGGGGTACATTATAATTTGACATCTATATGTTCTATTGTATGATTACCGCTTTTATCCCAATTTTTTTTTTAAAAAAAAATTCTCCCTCAAATGAATTTTGCTACCACACCCTAAAGAAACCAAGACAAACTTCCAATAGCTTTTAAAATAGCAATTTATTTCCTTCTCGCCACACATTTAATTGAATTCCTCAGAGCCATTAAAAGTCATGGTAGAAAAGTATTTAATGACATGGAAACACTGTTCATGGCATATGGAAAAGTGACAAAAAAAAAAAAAGACCCATCACAAAGTATGTGCAGTAGAATTCAAATTATATGAAAGTTGTGTGTATATTTAATTATAAAAAGAGGGTAAGATTTGGAAACATATCGTTGTGTTTTTCTATTTTGCCTTCCTACATCCATCTGCCTCCGGGTGAGACATTATTACAGATGCCAAGAGAAAGAATTACTGTCTAGCTTTTGCCATTTTAAATAGAATTTTACACCTGAGATGGGCTTGAAAGCTGGAATCTGGTAAAAGAGCCATTCAACATATCAGTGGCTTCGCATAAGGGATTGGAACAAAGAGAAATGGAGAAAAAGCTGGGAAATGGTCAGAGAGAAGAAGTTGTATCCCATGACCTCAAGGACAAGGGGCAAACAGGACTTTACCTTAGCCTCATTTTGGAACTTGGGGCAGAGACCACTGTGCAAAGCAAGCTCATGAGGCATGACTAATAAAGCAGAGAGATAGCTAAGCAGAGCGAGCATCCCCTTGGGCAAGCACTTTGAGTAAAGGCGTGGACAGATGACAGTACAAGTGGACCAAGCCAGTCAAGAATAAATAGAAGATGTGGCAGAAACTCAGGGATCTACAGTACCCACAGGAGCCATGGAAAGACCTAGATAACAGAAGGAGGTACCTGGCCCCCTAACAAACTGAGAATGAATAGGACTCGTGTCAGCAGTCACAGATGCCAGGGGCAAATGCCAGCAGAATATCCAAAGATGAGAACAGGCCAGCTATCACACAGTACATGGGGGACATCAACACAAGGCCAGGAGTCCCTCTGGCCATGTAGACATGGAAGCTAAGCCCTGTGTTCCCAAATGCCATTTTGAGAGGAGCTGAGTGAGGACAGCAGGGAAAGAATCTGAAAGACTGAGCAATTGTCCCCAAAAGATGAAGTAAAACCTAAAGGGACTGTATAAATTATTGGCTTAGACTAAGTTTAAAGGCTGGTGAGCTAAACTGAGAATCTAACGATTCTGTTTAGCAGATGGGCTAAGGATCAGAATAAGGCAGTGAATCAGTGAATTGGATTAGTTATAGAGCAGTAGTTCTCAGACTTTAGTGTACATTAGAATCTCCTAGAGGGCTAGTTAAATCATAGATCACAGGGGACATCCCCAGAGTTTCTGATTTCTAGGAGGTCTGAGGTGGGGCCTGAGGCTGTGCATTTCTAAGAAGTTCCTAAATGATGTAGATGCTGCTAGTCCAGGAATGATACATTGAGAACAACTCTTCTAGAGAGTTAAGGAACTCCATTGTCTTGGCACAGCTAGATGTAGTGACATCAAGGCTTATCTATTATCTATCTATCTATCTATCTATCTATCTATCTATCTATCTATCTATGACCAGAAGTACATATATCAAATGGTAGGTGTGGTTATAACTAGGTTATAGAATTATGGGTGATTTGTGCTTTTCACTTTGTGCATTCTGAATTTTCTAATTACTTAAAGTGAGCAGGTATTACTTTTGAAATCTGAAAAAAAATCAAAGTGTTATTCAAAAGATAAAGAGACATGCGGGTGGGGATCCATCTAACACAGTCCAAAAAAATGAGCCTGACCCAAGGGTCAGGCTCTCATTCCTCCTCCAGGCCTAGGCTGATCCTTCCCTTCCCTGGACCCAGCATTGTAGATACTTTACGGCAAAGACTAGTCTCTTTTATAGACAAAGAAGGTGTAGCTTGAAGTGTAAAGCAAATCCCACAGGCCATTAAATAGGTCCCTTGCCCACCTGCTATGGTACCAGAAATTGCTCAGTAGACTAACCCTAAAGAACCTTTGAAGATGTGCATTGTCACGGACTCAGCCTGCATGTTACCTGGTAGGGATCATCGTTCACTTTCCAACCAGGAAAACTGTAATATACAACACCTGGATTGACCTTGGGTCACTAGGAGGCAGCATTAGTCTAAGGGGAGGAGACAAGTGACATTGATTTTGCTGACAGGTTCAGTACCAAAAGTTCCAGAGCGCATGACCCAGGCTGAAGGAAACAGTAGGCAGCTGTTGGCATCCATGCGGCAGCTCAAGAAAGGGACCTGGAAAGAGAGAGCTCAGGCTGACTTGCACCAAGACTGAGAAGCTCCTGGCTCCAGCCTGGTAACAGGGCTGCCTGGGATGCACTGCAGTTCTTGGCTGGACTCGCCCTGCCTCAGGACGGCTAACATGCACAGGGACTTGATTGGGGCCTGCTGCAAAGGCCAGAAGGCCAATAAGCTGGAAATAGTACATTTTACACATGATTAAGTTTTAAAAGCAGTTGGCCTGCTTGTGGAAAATTGTCCTTTGAATGTCTTAGGACATCTTATTTTGCAAAGGCAAAATTGTCTGGACAAGAAGTGCTAGAGGCTCAAATCTTGGTCATAGTGAAAATTATAGAACGTATGGTGATTCTTTTTAAAAAGAAATCTTAATTCTTACAGAGGCCCAGCTTGCCTCCTGCAAGTACCACTGCCTCAACAATCATGAATGATCCTATCATTTCCTATCTACTGCCTTGTTTCTAAAATTGGTTCAAATATAGATTTCGTAAACTCTGCTTCAGGGGTGACCCAGGTTTAGAGTCTGAGTGGGATGACTTACAGTTCTAAGCAAAACAAAAAGATCTATTTATTTAAGGAATTAGAATCCATCTTCTTTGACTGTAACACTCTGTTGATATTATCCGCCTTCCAGCTCAGGAAACAAATCCTTCAGCAGGAAACATTAACGAGCCATAGAGTGGTTCTCTTGAATTCTACCGCAGGCTTGACAATCCATGGCCTCTGTACACAAGGTGACAGATACATTGAACACAGGGGCAGAGGTCGCCAGCTAACCGAACACTATTTGTCCATTGCTTTGTTACTCTTCTTACTTGGCTGTTAGCTCCTTGAGGACAGAAATCATGTCTGAATCCTCAATGTAACCATGAATGCCTAGCATTGTTCCTGGTGCATGGTAGGATCATTTATGTTTGTTGAAGGAATGAATGAATGAACAAGTCAATAAACACATAATCATTGTAATGACTCCCACAGAGAGAACATTTACTATGTATCCAACAGTATGCTAAACAACTCAGATTTTACTATTGCAATTAATTCTGTAAAGATTATTTTACAAATAAGAAACGAGTAGAGGGAATGAGAATAAATGGGAGAAGATAAAAAAAAATAGGAAAGGAGAATGAAGGCAGAGAAGGCAGGGCTGAAGGGAAGAAAAAGAAAAAGAAGAAAGAGTGAATAAAAAGAGAGGGGAAAGGAAAAAGAGGACAAATTAGAATGGAGAGGGAAAGAAAAGGATGAGAAAGGGAGTGGTAGGGAGAGATGAAATGGGGAGAAAGAGAGAGGGAGTGAGGGAGGAAGAAAAGAAGAGAGGGAGAGATTTAGAGAGAGACCAACTGGCACCTACAAGTAGCCTTGCCCTAAAGGAAGCCCAGGTCCAGTGGAAGGTACTGGGAGGATTTCAGCTGAGCCAGCAGAGCCCACCATCTGGAGGGATTAACCAGAGGAGCCTGATGCAACTCCAAGACAACAGTCAGCACCAAGAATCTGACAAGAATGACCTACTGGACGGCAGTCCCTGGCAAAAGGACTTTCCCTGCAGGCCAGATTTGAAAACCAAGGAGCCAGGCTTCATAAAAGTCTGTCAGCAAGTAGGGAAGCCAGAGATGCTGCATTAGAAACCAGAGACTGAATTCTGACCCAAGGTTACAAACAGAGACAGGCCCAGAGTACAAAGCAAGAATCCAGTTAGAGCGGAAGCACAGGGGAGACTAAACAAGATGGCTTAGATCAGACCGAGGGAAAATATTGTAATATATCAAAGTGTTGGCATATTTGTTTGTTTTTAAAGTAGGACTTAATTGTTTTAGGGGGAAAGTATGTGGTCATTATAAAATAAAATTAAACCATACAAAATAGGACAAAGAAGGAAACTCATTAAACTACATTACCTAGGAATAAACTTGTTACTGAGATAGATTTTATTTCAGATAACTCTCTAAGCATATATACACAGAGAAACATAGATAAATAAATAGACGGACATACAAGTGGGCATTTGAACAGACAAGTAGATATTTATTAAATGTTATTTTAAAAGTACTAGGATTTGGGGGTGGCTCCATAGCGTAGTGGTTAACATGTCTGCTTTACACCCATAAGGTCCTGGGTTCCCGCCCCAGATGGGGTCCCCCATCCCCACCCCCACCTTCACCCCTGCTCATGTGGGAGGAGACGCCCCACATTCAGAGATCCAGTTCTTAAGGGGAAACGGCAACATCCATAGGTCAGGGGTAGAAGTTGGTGGGGTGGCGGGGGGGGATTAAAGAGAGGGAAAGAAATAAAAGTATTAGAATTCATCTTACTTGATTCTATTTATTAAATTTATATTTTATTTAAATTGGCATCCCAAATTTGTACTTCTGCATGGTTTGAAAAACTTCAAGCCAAAAACACAATTTCAAAGCATCCCAGACAGCGATATCGCCTTACAACACAGAGCAGAAGCAAATGCACCTTTATCCCGGGCCCCTGAAAATTCCTACAGATGAAGTTCCAAGAAAAATAAGAAGCCTAGCATTTAATGTCCAAAAACGTATAAGGAAACCAAGTGCCATGACTGAGAGTAATCCAAAGCGAGAGAAGGCTGAAGCAACATGAAATAATTCAGACAGTAGAATTACCAGACACATACTTTAAAATTACGTTTAACATGCTTAAAGAAATAGAGGGACACTTGAAAATGAGCAAAGCGCTTGAAATATAAAGTATACCCAAACGGGTCTCAATAAGGACCAAACAGAACTTCCAAAAAAAACTTTTAATAATTGAAATTAAACTTCAATGACTGGCTACATAGCAGATTAGTCACAGCTGAAAAGAAACGTAATGAACTGGAAGTGAGAACTGAAGGGATTATCCAAAATTAAGCACAGAGAGATGAAAAAATTCCAAAAAAAAAAAAAAATGTTAAAAAGCATGAAGGATGGATCAGGAAGATACAGCAGATGTATAGTTAGAATTTCAGAAAGAGAAGGAGAATGAGGCAGAAGAAATCTCTGAAGAAATAAGAGCTAAACATTTTATAAAAGTGATAAATTATTCTTCTCTACAGATTTAAAAAATAAGAAAGAGGACAGGTTAAAAGAAATACATCCTGAGATATACTGTAATCAAAGTGGAAAATATCCTCAAATAAAAGCATATCATAAAAGTGGCAAGGAAGGAAAGACAAATTAATTTAAAGGAACGAAAATTAAAATACAAGTCTCTTCTAAACACAAATCAGAATACTCTAGTAGCTTCAAATAATAGAAATGAATACTTATATGGTATCCTTAATGTCCCTAGAAATATTCTAAGGGTTTTATTGGCACTAATTTATTTAATCTTTGAAATCACAATGAGGTAGGTAGGCACTACTATTATTCTCATTCACATACAAGAAACTGAAGGAGAAAGTCTAAATAATTTCTCCACATTCACACACTAATTGTCAGAGTTAGAATTCAAATCAGATTAACCTTGTCTGAGGCTATGAACTGGACCACTATAATTTATTTTCTGTGCTGAGACAAAAATCATCAGCCTGAATTTTTTTTTACCTGTGAAAGTGTCTTTCTATAATGAGGCCCAAGGTAGTTTTCTCTTTGGGTAATGGCAGACTACATAACTCAATTAAAATTTTGAATCTGTAATTAAAAACCTCCCACAAGGAAAACTACAGGCCCAGACGTCCTCCCTAAAAAATTCTATCAAATATTTAATAAAAAATAAAGCCAATCTTATACAAATTCTACAAAAGTAAACAAAGGAACATCCCAAATCCATTTTTTGAGACAAATGTAATCTCGATACCCAAACCTTCAAGAAAAGGACAAAAAAAAAAAAAAAAAAGCAAAATTACAAGTTAATCTCTCTCATGAACATAGATATAAAAAAATCTTAACCAAAATATTACCAAACCAAATCCACCACGTCAATTTGGAAAAAATCTGTTCAATTAAAAATGCATTTATCCTGACCTGGAAATCACAATTCTTGGAATTTGTTCTCCAGGTTTAACTGCCCTCCTATAAAATGACAGTGTTAACTACAATATAAAGTATCCATTGCATCATTGTTTGTATTAGAAAAGGATTGGAGACAATCCAAGTTTCTAACAATAAAGGCTTCAATAAATAAATTGCCGTACATCCATACAGTGGAATTTTGTGCAGTCATATAAAAATGAATAGTGAAAATCTTTATTATTGATATTAAAGGTTCCTAAGATATACTGTTAAATTAAAAAAAATCAAAATAAAATATAAAGAACAGTGTTTATAGTATGCTGGCTGTTGTATAAGTAGATAAATAAAAATAAGAATTTCTATTCATAGCTTTTTGTATGAATACTGAGAAACACCAGAGACTACAAAAATCTGTGTGGGGAAGTATGTGAGGAGGTAGGTTTATAGTCAGTGATAAGAGAAAGAATTTTTTATTGAATTTCCCCTTTCATATTGTCTTTGATTTTTTGAAACATAGGACTTTTATACATTATAAAACACAAAAAATAAATAAATAAATATCAAACAATAATAACGCTTTATGGGGAGAAAGTAAAATAAGATTACAGTGAAAATAGGTGGCAAAAACAGCATATGAGGAAAGAAGGCCATGATTAGAATTGACATTCATTATCTGAGATTCGAGCAAACACATTGGTTAACTTTAAAATGCAACCAGTTAAGCATTAATGTTATAATTTCTAGGCTAATTACTAAAAGAATAAGAATAGTAATGAGTAACTTCTGAAACCACAAAAGAAAAAATTAAATAAGAAAAAATATTCAATCTCTCCTAAAGAAGAGCGAAAACCACAATGGAAAAGGCACAACAAATAGAACACACAACATAAAATGGTGGAAATAAATCTACATACATAAGTAATAATAATATATATAAATAATTGTCTGCTTATTAATATTCATAGACTGTCAGAATTTTTTAAAAATCTAATGATATGCTGTTTACAAGAGCATGTAAATAAAATAAATAAGGATACAGAAAAGTTGAAAGACATAAAAATCATAGAATGGTAAAGCTATACTAGGTAAATATTAACCAAAATAAAACCATTGAAGTTATACTAGTACCAGAAAAAAATCTATTTAAAACATAAAGCCTTTCTGGAAATAAAGTTTAATTTATATAACACGATATAAGATTGATTTAGTTGACATGATATGCATCTAATAACATAACCTGAGACATATAAATACACATTTTAAAATCATAATGGGAGATTTTAACATACCTATCTCAGAAGCGTATGGTTTCAAGCAGAAAACAATAAACAAGGATATAGAAGATTCAAACAACATTATAAACAATCTTGACCTAATAGCCATGTGCTATATAACTTTGGACCTAATATTAAGAAAGAACATTTGAAGTACACATTAAGCATTTGTAAGACTTGACTCTGAGATTTATATTTTTAAATTTATTGGAGAAGGAAAAAGATAGCATTCTCAGTAAATTTCAAATAACTGGTATCATCAGACTATGCTTTCTTACTACGAGGCTATTAATATAGAAATTCACAAGTAAAAATTCATATTACATTATAACATTCAAAAAAATTAATTCCAATCTTACTCAAACTATTGAAAGATTCTAAAATAAAAATAATACACTCTAACTTATGAGGCAAATATAATCTTGACTAGAAAACATTGCAAGGACATTATGAGAAACTAACATTACAGTCCAACCTCACTTGCAAACATAATGCAAAAGCTTTACACTCAATATTATGCCCTTTCTACTGGTAAAGCAAGAAAGGATGGAAATAAAAATGGGGGAGCTACTGAGGCTAGAATAAGAGGTGGCACAAAGCCTGCAGTGGTCAGAGGAAGGTTTCCATAGCTTCTGCTCATCCCTGGTGGACTTCAGCTCTGTTTTGCAAGAGTCTGGAGCTAAGCATCAAAGCCAACCCACATATGTCCATTGCAGAGCATAGAGGGAGTGGAGGAGAGTTCTCACTTTTCTAATATAAAGTCAAAATGGCTATAAAATCCTCGAGTCACACTTTCTCAAAACTTTGTAGGTATGATTTCACTGTGTTCTTACATGTATTATTCAACTAGTTTCCCCACCGCCCCATGGTCTCTCCATTTGTCTCTTGGTCTACTGGATTTTATCACAAACTAGTTGATTTATTTGCTTGCAGAATGGCTCATATATACATATTCCCTGATTATTTAATATTTGTTAATTGCTGTTATGTATTTTTCGTGTCATACTATCCCTCGTATAATTGTAGACATTGATTGCTCTATTGAATATTGCTATGGGAAATCTAAAGATAACCTGATCCTCGTTCAAAAGATTTCCATATTCTGCACTGTGACCTATAGAATGCTATCTTTTTCCTTCTCCAATAAATTTAAAAGTACACATCCCAGAGTCTACTATCCAGACCAATGTTTTTCTATAACATATCTCATCTTTTACATCAAACTCAGGTATTCCTTTCAGGTAAATTATTCTTCTATTGAATCATTTAATAATTGTTCTGTTCCATTTGTTAGGTTCTCTACTTCACATTTAGCAATATTTGATCAGTGTTATCTCTCTTTCATAGCTGTTATCTTCTCTTTGTCTAATTCCTTTAATCTCTTTCTAAATCACTTAAATCTATTAAAATTATCACTAGCATTTCCTGGATTTCAATGATTACATTTTCATCCATGATTATTCTATTTCTTCTTGTTTCTGATTTCCTTATTACTTCTTTGGTAACAGTCCTTTATTATTTATATTCATTCGTTAGCTTTGCAACCTCCATTTCCATCTCATTTAGGTGTTTTATCATCTAATTTTTGAACTCTTTTATAATCAAATTCAAATTCTTGTTAAATTCTTGTATAGAATGAAGTATTTGCAGAGTATTTTCTTCTGTTTCCTAGATTATGTTTCCACAGAATGGATTTTTCAGCCGTATACTGCATTCTATGTTCCTTTTACTTATTTTGATTTTTCTATTATTACTATTATTTTGGTTGCTATAATACATTGACTTAAGTGCCACACAGTTTCTTTTGATGTTGCTCATGCTTAATGGGAAAGCTTTATCCAATGATGGAAGGTGAATGAACTCTCATTGATCCCCTTCCCATTTGAAATCTGTTTCCCATTGCTCCTTTCTTCAACTGAAGAGTTGAGTACGAAATTCTATCGGCTTGAAGCTAGAGGAAGTGATAGACTTGGGCTCTGTACAATCTTTGTTGGAAAACTTGGCTCTAACTTCTCTCATGTGAGATTCAGTTAAATGTCCCAAAAATGAGTTCATAGATACGTGCTTAATAAAGTAGTCAACATTAGTCATATACTTCAGCTTTGAATTATACTTTTAATTCAATGTGACTTCCTGGAGCCTGTATGTCATATGAGACTGTCAGTTCCAGTTGTTTACTTCTTTTCACCCATCTCTTCCCAGCAGCTGTTTTTATTTCCTCAGAAAAAAAAATCCAGAACTCTATGTTCAATTCTTATTCTTTTTCTTCTCCAAATAGAGGATATTTGCAAAAATTCTCAGGACTTTGTTGGTTAATCTTCTTTTTTAATATGGTTCTTCTAGGAGCTGGAAAGAGAAAGGTATTTCTTCTTGACCATCATTTCAGAAGATTATGAAGGAATATAGTTCTCTATTTGGTTACTGTTGGGTTTTTTCTTTTTTTGAATTTGTTTTTGTTTGTTCTGTTGCTTTTATTTTATTAGACATAGACGGAAATAAAGTCTATGCTCCAACTTCATTCTGCTGCATTTATCTGGATAGATGCATACTGATATAGAGAGATAAATTGTTGAATAAAAAAAAACAAGCTATGAAACAGTATTTACAAATTGTCTTATTGTCATTAAAACACAAATTTGATCAATTTGTGTGTGTATATTTCTATAATTATATCATTGTCTATAGATATAGATATATAGAGATATAGATATATGTCTATCCATATAATATATATAGATACATGTATAACTATAATATATAAATGCATTATATACATTTTATATAAAAATACATACTATTTTATATAAATTCTTTATATAAGAATATGTACCAAAATGTTAATACTAGTATTCTCTAGATGGATAGTTTTTCTTCTTTATACCTGTCTACATTTCATAAATTTCTATAATATATATGTATAGCTTTATTTTAAAAGCAAGCTATCATTTTATTTTTTTCTTGGTTTTATTTATAGCCTGTCTTTTTCCAAAATGCATTTGACATGGTTTTCAGAAGAAGAAATATACAGTGGGGTTAATGAAATAGAAAATCAGGACCAAGGGAAAAATAAAGAAAAAAAATAAGGAAAGGGAAGAGGAGCAAAGTAGCTGCAAAGATGGGCTGATGAAATAAGTTCCTGCCATATTCAGCCTGGAAGAGGCCTAGGTCCTGTTAGGGGAGTCAGTAGGACCCAATTAGGAAAAGAGGAGTCACATGAGGAAGCAAAGCAGAGACTGAATCTACACGAGCCCTTGAGCTGAGAGGATATTTTCTCACATATGCCTGCAGAGAGTAGAATACATAGCCATGTCGTAAATAAAGATGCTGCTCTTACACTCAAAGCCAGCCCAACTGATGCCATCAAGAAACATGTATGAATGTGCTTACAGGGAGTTTTAAACCAATCAGCATTGGAACTTTAAATGAAACATTAAAATTGAAAGCTAACATGAGAACAATTCAGAAATTAGCTCATTGTTCTCCTCTGAGGGATAACATCTTTACATGACTATAATGTTTGAGATAGGTGAATTGGGCAGGCCACTCAGCTGCCCTTCATACCTCTACACATATCTAGACTGTTCTTTTGTTTGATGTTACTTCATTTTTCTTAAGCATGGCAGAGTCCATTTTATCACTCACCTCCTACCCAGCTCCAATCTTAATGCCTCCACACTATCTACAAGATAAAATACATCTTCCACAAAATGATATTCACAAAACTCTCAACAATCAGTCACACCTTGTCCATGTAAAAAATTTCCAGCTCAAATTAGCAAAGACTTACTCAGCCAAAATGATGGGGGTATAGAACCACATAAGTTTCTCCCCAAAATCTAACCGCCTAACAGGAGAGATAGATATATAAACAAGTGCCAATAATAAAATGTGATGATGGAGTAATTTATTCTTCTGCGTAGAGTAAAGGGACTGTTAGAAAAATCTAAGATGGCTAGATTTTGGAGTAGGAAGGAGGATTTTGCCAGTAGTTAAGCTAAGGAAGGGTATTCTAGGTAGAACGAGAAAAGAGTCCACAAGTGTGACTGTACTTTCTCTTTAAGGGAACAGAAAGTAATCCAGAGATGCTAAAAAATAAGCAGGCTATTTTACTGCAATATCACTCAAGTGATACTGCATTCCATAGGATGCCATTTATATAGAAACACCATATGAATGCTGTCTCATGAAGCTGTGCAACATCAGTGGTCCCTGAATATCTAAGTAGGAATGACTGGACATGTGACTAGAAAGATAAGTTTAGAATAGATTATGAAGGACTTTGAATTCTAAATAATTTATACTTTGTTCTGTGGAAATTAAGAGAGGTATCAGGAATTTGTAAGTCTTGGAGTGACTCAACCGAAAAATATATTTAATTTACAAGATCACTCTTAGTCAGAAAGATAATGTGGGGGGCAGCCATTTAGGGGAGCGGGGGGTGGGGGGAAAGAGAGAGAGAGAGAGAGAGATTGAGACCAGAGTTCAGTTAGGAGCAATTACAATGGTTTTGGTAGTGACTATGAAGGCCTTGAGTAGAGCAGTGGCAAAGAATGGGATATGTGAGAATTTTAGAGACAGACTCAGGTGAAATTGGTAGCCCATTAATGTGGTGGTGAGAGAGCAGGAAGAGTCAGAAAGTCCAGGGTGACCAGGTGAATGGAAATGGTATTTCTCAAGACAAGAACTTCTAGGTAGGAGCTGGTTTGCAGGGAAAGATGATGATTTCCAAGTAAGAAATGTAAATTTAAGAAGTTTATGGTGTGGTAACAGAAAGAAATCTAATTATGGGTGGCAAACACACAATGCAATATATATATGACTGAATTGTACACTTGAAATTTATTGACTTTCATTAATCAATGTCACCATAATAAATTTTTTAAAAAGAAGTTTATGGAACATTAGAATTATAAGGGATGAAGGTCTGGGATTCATTAGCAAAGTCCTGACTCATCAAAATAGAGAACTGAGAATTATCAATCTATTGATAGTAGTTGAAAGTCACAAAACTAGGTTTCTAGTTTTGGGTTCTGATGTAAACAATTGCAATGGATGATCATACTCACTGTAACAGCTAGTAAAAAAGCAGATAAGCTTTTTTTTTTTTAATTTACATTTTTAAATGACCTCAGAGAGTGGTGAGAGCAAATTCTAAAGGAACAAAGTGCCAGGAAAGAATGGGACTTCCTCCCTGGGTGAGAAGAGATCAGGGGCTGCATTTTTCCCTGGAAATGTTGGACTAGGGGGAAAACATGGCAGAGTGAGAGACATCCTCAGATTTCTCCCCTTGAAACAGCAATAAACTGAACATCTAAAACTGAACAAAAAACACCCAAACTGCACACAAGCATGTTTGAGTGTGGGATCTGTGCATAAGAGCTACCACAGGTCAGAACCCCAGGTGTTGCGCTATTGACTGGGAGAAATAAAGAAGTTGCCTCTCTCATTCTCCAGAGCTCCCTGCAGGAGGAGGGGGCGGGGTGAAGGTACGGCGACTTCCCTGAACAGCCCTGCCTGGGAAAGTTATGAGCTCCCCGTGGCCAGCAACAGTGCCCAGTCAGCAGGGCAGAAAGTAGAGAAGCAGGACGGGACCGCAGAGAAACAACCGTTAATTTTTACTGGCCCCAGTTGCAAAACTGAGGCTGAGCCGCAGCCCTCAACTCTCAATCCAGAGGACCCCTCCCCCCAAACCCTCTGAGACGGAATGCCGTGGAGCCCCAGGGGAATCTGAGCAAATGCTGCTGAGACTGTTGCTGACACCAACTGGAACTGAGAGTAGTGAGCATAGTTAAATATCTACAAGAAAATTTTTAAAAGGCATTGTTTAGGCTTTATATAAAGCAGGGATCCAGGAGGCTTAGTTGCCACCTACTTGAAACCAAAAGAAAAGCTCCTTTGCAGCAGGCTAAAGAGAGACATTTATATAATAAATCTTCTTTCAGGAAAAACAGCAGAATACACTTCCATTAATGCCCAAGCAGAGAAATAGTCCATTAAACACCACGAACGACCAAGATGACAAGGCATCTCAGAAAGAAAGAGAAAAATCTTTAGAAAATAAGCTTACAGACATAGAAATATGCGACTTAAAGGACAGAGAATTCAGGATGGTACTTCTAAAAAAACTCAGTGAGTTCCGAAATGAGTCATATCAACAATTACAGGAATTGAAAAAACAACTAAATGAACAGAGCAAGGAGATTAAAACTTTCAAAGAGAACAGAATAGATCTTCTGGAGATAAACACACACACACACACACACACACACACACACTACAAGAGTCGAAAATGAAATAGCACACTTGGGAAATTGAGTCGACCAAATGGAGGAAAGGATCAGTAATATCAAAGACAAATCTAAAAATAAATCAGAAGGAAGAAGAGAGAAACCAAAGAATGAAAAATAATGAAAGAGAAATACAAGAACTAGTTGATACCATCAGGAGAGGAAACATAAGAATAATGGGCATTATCGAAGGCGAGGAAAAGGAACAGGGACTAGAAAGCATTTTCAGACAAATAGATGACAAGAATTTCCCAAATCTAAGGAATGAACTGGAGCTTGGAATTCAAGAAGTCAACAGAACACCCAATGATCTCAACACAAAAATGCTTTCACCAAGAGATTGTATTAAAATTATCAAAAGTCAATGACAAAGATAGAATTCTCAGGGCAGAAATAGTCCTTGGGAGAAGAAAATGGTTAACTTATAAAGGAAAACCTATTAGATTATTATTGGAATTCTCAGCGCACATCTTACAAGCCAGAAAGAAATGGAATCAAATATTTAAACTATTAAGTGAAAAGAACTACCAGCCTAGAATAATGTATCCAGCTAAACTCTCCTTTAGATATGAAGGAGAAATTAAGATCTTTCCAGACATACAAAAATTGAGGGAATTCTCCACTACGAGGCCTGCACTGCAGGACATACTGAAAGGGGTCAGCTCACCTAAAACAAAATGACAAAAAAAAAAACACATAATTAGGAGTAAAGTGACTATCAGGCAAATAGAAGCAGAGGAATGCAATCCTTACTAAGAACAGGGCATTATAAGCTTAAATAATAAGAAGAGAATTGCTATAGCAAGATAGCAATGAACGTTCAGCATACATAGGGACAAATTGAGATAACAATGACTGAAAAGGGGAGGATTCAAAAATCTTCCCTGGAGATGTCTGCTGAGTCTTGACATGTGTCTGCGGAGAATCCAGCCTGTAGTAGACAGAGGGACTTCAGACTGTCAAGGAGAGACCGGTGGAGCTTAAAACAACTTTGTGAGCTGGCAAAAGAGATTGGAATCTGTAAGAGCTTTAAATGAAGAACTAATTATCTTTGTCCACTAATTCTCCCCATGCAGTATTTACTGGGTGTGTAGTCACATCTGGGGCTGGGCTGGAAACCAGAGACAGATATCCATAGCCATGCAGTGCTTGGCATCCAGCATCCTGCTAGAGGCGAGAGCCTAACATACGCAGGACAGCATTTTGACCCTTGTTTCTCACTGTATACAAAAATTAATTTGAGATGGATATATAAAACGTGAAAGCTGAAATTATATTTTTAATTGATAAATTGGAGTTGGTCAAAATGAAAAACGTTTGTTTATAACAAGATACCATTAAAAGAATTAAAAGGTAAGCCATAAGCTGGGAGAAAATATTCACTAAATATACATCTGACATAACTTGTATTTTGAATATGTAAAAACTCCTAGAAATCAATAAGAAAAGCCAAACTACCCAGTGGAAAAAAAAATAAGCAAAAGACTTAAGAAAGCATTTACAAATGAAGATATCCAAATGATCGAAAGTCATGGGAAAAGGTGTTTAAAATATTTAGCCATCAGGGAAATGCAAATGAAAACCACAAAGAGATACTGCTGCAATCACCAGAATGAGCTAAAATGAAAAAATGACAACTGCAAGCATTAGTGAGGATATGGAGAAATTAGAATTCTCATAAACAGCAGGTATGAGTGAAATGTAGTAGAACCATTTTGGAAAACTATTTAGCACTTTCTAAAAAATGTATGCATAAGCTTTCTCTATGGCCTAGCAATTCTACACTAAATTAATTACCCAAGAAAAATAAAACTATATATCTATAAAAGCTTATAAAAAGTTCTTCATAATAATTTTATTCATAATAGCACCAAACTGAAAACATTCCCCATCAACAGGAAAATGGATAAACAAATTGTGGTATATTCATACAATGGAATACTAAATGACAATGAAAAAAATTAAACTACTAATATACACAACATGAAAGGATCTCAAAAAATTATGTTAAATTATGTTAAAGAATACCAACTACATAATTCCATTAATATGCAATCCAAGAACATGAAAAACTAGTATATAGAGATAAAGGGAAAATAATGCCTCCCTTGAGGATGGGGGTAGGAATGGGCATTAACTGGAAAGAAGCACAAGAAAACTTATTGAGTGGATGGAAATATTCTAGATTTTTACTTTGTTGGTTATATGGGTATATCAATATGCAAAAACATTATCAAGCTACAAACATGGTTCTTGCATTTTTCAGTGTGTAAATTATCTCTAGATGTAATATTCTGAAAAGACTATAAAATCACCTATACAGTATACTGGCAGAGAATGCATAACCTCAATTTAATCACGAGGAAATATCAAATAAACACAAAATGAGAACTTTCTATTTCACAACAATAACAAAGAAATGTTAATGTCATAACATACAAAAAAAAAGTTCCAGATTAAAGAGGGTGTGAAGACATGACAATTAAATACAATAGCTGATCCTGGATTGACTCCTGTGTTGGAAGGAAAAAATGCTATAAAGGACATTATTAGGATAACTGACAAAACTAAACTGTAGACAGTAGGTTAGATATAAGTGTTGTATCAAAATAAATTTATGAAGCCGATAACTATACTGTAGTGATATAAGAGAATATCCCCGTTCTTAGAATATATACACTAAAAAATTTAGAGGTAAAATGCCATAATATATTCAACTTGCCTTCAAATAATTCGAAGAGAAAGAGCAAATGATAAAACAAATGGGATAAAATAAATCTAGGTAGGTTTTCTTCTCTTGGTACTGTTTTAATTTTTCAAATTTTTGTACATTTGAAATTATTTCCAAATAAAAAGTTTTTAAAAATAAAAGCATTTTAAAAGATGCCCACAGTGAGAAAATGGCAGATTATAGATATTGTATATTGGATGATCATCTCAAATTGTTAACAATGGTTATTCTTGGAGAATGGGATTATGTGGAGATAGGGGATGAACATTAACTTTTTTCTGTATTATTTGAAACTTTTATACTTTTATTTTATTCAGAAAAAAGGTTATTTCAATTTTTAAAAAGTACAAAATGAAAATTGAAATGTGATTTGACTCATTTTCTTTGGTAGCTCAGGCTCAGAGCAAAAGCCAAAATTTAAAACACCTAAATCCTATTCATCCTTTAAGAGTCAGCTCAAATTTCACCTCCTCTGAAAAGCCTTCAGTTTTAGAAGGAATTCTTTTATTTGCAAGTGACACAAACCCAACCCTA
Organism: Pteropus medius; assembly: GCF_902729225.1. Classification (NCBI taxonomy): domain Eukaryota; kingdom Metazoa; phylum Chordata; class Mammalia; order Chiroptera; family Pteropodidae; genus Pteropus; species Pteropus medius. Next base: position 15,359,732 of record NW_024345601.1, read on the forward strand.
ACTAATGAATACCAGTGGTGAATATGTTGGCTATTGATATACAAGGAAGGTTTGAACAAACGACACACCAAAAAAAGGGAGAAATTACAGCTGGGCTGCAGGAACAACCAGAACCATGGCATTAAAGGCCAGCAGACTCTCTCTCCTAAATCTCTCTTCATTTAGGCTCCATTCTCTCTCACTATGGCCTGTTTTTCTCTACAAGGCAAAAAAGCATGCTGCTTGCAGCTTGCTCCCTGAAACTTTTCCTCGTAAAATGTATGCTCTTAGAAAGAAATAGAAACTCTCAATTTTAGTATGAAATATTCTAGAGAAGGAAGCAAATTGACCAAGCTTGGTCGGATCCCTTCCCTAAACCAATCAACAACGACCAAGGAGGTATAGATCAGCTTGAGTGAAGAGCCACAATTGAACCAAGAGTCAAAATTATATATGGACAAGGAAATTCCATCGGAAAAGAAGTAATGCTATACTCTTCCACAATTCTTAGTTTCTAGCTCTCATATCATCTTCTACTCGTTCGTGTTATGGCTCTTTGTGTGCTTGCCATAACTCATCAGTAGACAGTAAGTTCCTTAGGGATAAGAATCATGTCCTTTTCACCATAGATATTCTCTAAATTGATGGACAATGTTTTCTACACAATAGGTGAATTATAAGCTCCAAGAAGAGAAAAACATTATTCACTATTTTCACCGAGACCTGAGTCATGCTTGGCATATGGTAGACAGAAACTCATAAATATTTCTTGAGCAAAGGAATATTATATGCTCAATCTATATAGAATAGATGACTAAATGGATGAAAGGGTGGATGGACAGATGGGTATGTAGCTTTTCCTCTAGTAAAAATAAATTTGTCCTTTAAGGATACCAAATATGCTTTCTGGGCTTGGATTGGTAGAGCTGCCTGGCAATCATGCAAGTACAGTTAATTAACACTTGGAATGTTCAGGCTCTGGTCTTGATTTAATTACCTGCAACCTATGCGTTCCAGCCTTAGGACTGTGGGTGAACTAGAGGCTAAATCGGTCTTCTAAAGCTCTCTCTCTCTAAAAGACGACAAGATATCTGAAATCCCAGCTTAGAAGCATTGATGTACATATGAATTCAATTAGCAAGTGTTTGGATTCCTACTGTGGACCAGACACTATTCAAAGTCTGGAGGCCTAGTAGAGAGCAAGACAGAAATAAATGTGCTAGTGCCGTGAAAGAAAAGTACAAGTTGCTACCAAGGTATATGACAGGGAAATCTCACCTAGCCTTGGAGTCAGAAAGCCTCCCTGGAGGAATTGATATTTCAAGCTCAGACTTGAAGGAATAAGTAGAAGTTAAGTCGAGAGGCTGGAGAGAGGGAAAATGTTTCAGGTAGAACAGCGGTCCCCAACCTTTTTGGCACCAGGGACTGGTGCTCCCATGAGAATCTAACTCCTGATGATCTGAGGTGGAGCTGAGGCAGTGATGTTAGCGCTGGGGAGTGGCTGCAAATACAGATGAAGTTTCACCTGCTTGCCCACCCCTCACCTCCTGCTGTGTGACGGTCTGGTTCCTAACAGGCCATGGACCAGTCACTGGCCAGGGGATAGAGGACTCCTGAGATAGAAGATATAAAAGCCTACAGCTTAGAACTTAAGAAGAACTGAAAAAAATTAAGTATATGGATCAAGACTTATCTATATGGATGATCACAGTATTATTAATGAGAATGGGAAATGATATCAACTCAAATGTCCAATTACAGGAGAATGATTAAATAAGCTCTTCTACAGAAAATTTTTAGGTCAGTAAAAAAATACTCTGTATAAGATTATAATGATGGATAGACGTCATTATCCATTTGTCCAAATCCATAGAAAGTAAGAGTCAACCCTAATGTAAACTATGGGCTTTGAGTGATTATGATGTATCAGTATATGTCCATCAGTTATAACAAATGTCTCACTCTGAGAAGAGTACAACTAATCCATCCTCAGAGGAAAAATTTAAATGAAATGAAATATTTAAAAGTGCTGTGCAGATATGGAGGATGTTGATAATGGGGAGGCTGTGCATGTGAAAGTCAGTGGGTACATGAGATATCTCTCTACTTTCCACTCGATTTTGCTGTTAACCTAAAACTGCTCTAAAAAATGTTTCAAAATAAATGAATAAGCTATGCCATCCATGCAATAGAATCCAACAAACCATAAAAAATAATGCTACAGATGACAATGCTCAAGATATATTATTTAAGTTTTAAAAAAAAAAAAAAAGACAGGGCTATACAATCAATATGATCCAAATTTTGCTCTATCTATATTTTATTGTATATATACATTGCATATCCAGGACGATTATCTCACAATTTTATCTGTAGTCATACCTGGGTAGTGAAATACAGGCAATAATTTTCTACTTTGTGCTTTTCAGCTTTTTTTAAAAATGCATATGCACTTCTTTTGTTGTGGAAAAAAATTTTAAAGAAGAATCAGTCTTGCTTTTTAAGTCCCTCTTTCACTGTGTTCTCTCATGTGAAAAGCATCGATAAGTCCAACAAAGGCTCAACTAGTAGCTCCACTGAGCAGGCCCCAGGCTGTGCTGCTCAGCAATTCCGCCTCCCTTGAGTGGGGCTGCTGCCACATTCTACAGGAGGCCCCATGTCAGAGCTACCTGGGTTCGTGACCTTCCTGTCCCAGCCTCCTCGAGTGGGGACATTTTCCTCCCTCACAAGGGTTTGTTTTACCTCCGTTGCACAAGTGCCGTTCCTCTGAGAGTGACCTCATTGTCTATGAAAGGAGCTTTATTAAGTGCCTGACTGCATGAAGAACACTGGTGATGGAGCCAAGATGATTTTAGCAAGTAGTTTGGGAACAGTTGCTCACTCCTGTGGTCACAGCACCAGGAATGGGCGTGCCTGAGTCTCTGCTGAGGAATAAGGGGCTGCTGCTTTTCTGCCACTCGTTGCCACCTCCCCACCCAATGTGGAAGCAGCACCATCTGCCCCAAAACTGTGGGCTCCTTCCAAGGTGAGATTTCAGAGTGAGGCAGGAAGGAAGGAAGTGGGTTCTGAATGGGAGTGCACACATGTCTTGGTTTCAAGCACTTGGTTTCGGACTTGGCCCCACATTGAAATCCTTTGGAGAGTTTTCAAAAATGATACCTAATGGCCACACCCAGAGGTCCTGATTTAATCTGTATGAGGTGTGACCTGGGCATTCAGATCATTCTACCTTCCGAGCTTTATTCTTGCATTGCATTTTCCCCCTTGAGCTCTTCCCTAAGTGAGGATCCCCTTCCCACGCCATCAGCCTGCCAGGCTCTTTCTTCTTTCCATCTTTTAAGCCAATTCTGAAATCCTGTTTCCTGGAAGAACTTCCAGTTCTGCTATTAAAGCTATGCGGTTTTTTAAGGCAAGTCTCTTAACCCCTGAGAGCCTCATTTCTTCACTCAGATGGAACTGGTTTACAGTTTTTCTAACACTTGGTAGAACAAGCCTAATGGCGTCCCCTCCTTGACACGCCAGCAGCAGCCAGACCGCAAACCCCCTCCTCCAAGCTTCTAGTGTTAATAATTCCAACTCCTTTTCTTCGTTCCCCTAGTTCTAGAGGCAGAAGCTGCCTCCTACAATTGCTACCTCCTTGATACCTTGATACTCAGCAGAGTTGAGCAAACTTTTGGGGCCAAAGGCCAGATGGGAATCATTTTAGGCTTTGCACACCGTATGGTCTCTGTTAAGACTATTTAACTCTGTCATTACAGAACAAAGCAGGCATAAACAATATGTAAATTAATGAGCTTGGCTGTGTTCCAATAAAACTTTATTTGCAAAAACAAGCAGCAAGCCAGATTTGGCCCACAGGTCATTTTCAGACCCCTGACTTTATCCTCGTTTTACTCTCTCAGTCACCTAGTTAACTTTGTACCTGGCTAACAATTCTTTATATTAAATCGTCCATGCTCAAAGACCTATTGTTATTTCTGTCTTTGAACTAGACTCAGCCTGATGCAACTTCCTGGATTTCTTTTTTTATTCAGGTGGGTGAAAATTTTTAAAGTATTCAACTCTATTGTATTGTTTGAATTTTTTATAAGCACATACTTTTTCGGAAAAATTTGACCTAAAAATGTGTTCTTTAATAAACTTAGTACTGTCTTTCCTGTGCTTTAGCAGCAAAGGGAGATTATTGATATGTTAAATATTTCATTTCATTTAAATTTTTCCTCTGAGGATGGATTAGTTGTACTCTTCTCAGAAATATCACTGGTAGTTCCTTAAATTTTTGCTCTGATTCTGGCAAATTTTTGTTTAAAATATGTATTTTTAGAAGAAGCAACAAAATAATAGCTGCACCGCCAACCCCAAGGTGAATGTGAAAAACAGATTAGACAATGGACGGAAAAAATGCTTTGAGAAGTTAAAAGTGCTGTGCAGATATGGAGAATCACAAAACCCTTTCAGCCTTCCTAAGAAAAGCTCTTAATATACCTTAGAGAAATATTTAATTACTTATTTCCTGGTTTTTAAGTGCATTTCTCTTATAAGTGGATATTCATTATATGTTCTTGCTAGTCACCTGCATTGTGTGTATGCAAGATGACAGGCACAAGCCACGCTCTACCCTAGCTGGGCAGAGCCAAGGGTCACTGAGCTGTTGGTAAATGCCTTGGAGTTAAGACTTGGCTGGAGACTGGGCCTCCATTCTGCTTGTCCTTGATGTCCCCTAAGAGAATCCACTCACATAGAAGCATTATATTCCAAGGTCATCTTTTCTAGAGACTGCCGAGGGAAGGAGGAAATTTACATTACACCTTAGAGCAGGGTTCTTAATTTAAGACCTATGAACCTGGCTGGACAATAATACTGAAGTTAAGCATTGCTTTCCATTATGAATATAGGCAACAGTGCTAGCAGTACCTGATTTCTCACTAAAAAAATCAAAGACATTTTCATATCACAATATATTTGTTGTATCTAGAAATATGTTATCTATGGTCAGCACTACTTCAAAATCTATGGTGGTTATTAGACCCACTGCTAGATATTTTTATGTAGAGAATTGATAACAAAGTATATATATTACATATCTCAAATTTGTTTTGGAATTTTGATAATTATATTTCAATATAATTAGCTTCCTTTATAATCCTATAGATTGTATTTTATGCATTTAATGAAATTAATAGGCTTTGTCCAACTGCCAGTGGGTAGATGCCACATAGAAGGTTAAGAACCCTCTCTTTAGGATAGTAGTTATGTTCACCAGAGATATTTTGTTCTTATTTTTATCAGTCTATATCTTGCTCCTCACTGGTTCTTCTCTCTTAATTCTCAGATTTTTATACACACTCCCCCCAACTTCAAATTTCTCACCAAACTCAACTATACAGAGCAATTCATCTTGGCAACCTTGTCAGGGTACTCAGAAAAATTAAGGCTTCTCTAGCTACAAAACTCACCTTCCTTTGAAAGCAGTTTATAGATTATGTTTTTTCCCTTGAAGAAGACCTTGGGGTCTTAGCCGCTACATCATGGGCTTATTAAACTACTCTGCTCACAAGTAATTTTGATGAATTATTGTAGAAAATAAAACCCCAGACTCCAGGCTTTGAAGATTTTATTATTTACCCAAAAGCCTCATACAGGAAGCAGTGAGGCAAACGCACACAATACAAAGTTTCTACAACACTCACCCCCAGTTCCTTCCCTGATCTTTCTAGTCATACAATTCAAATCTACGAAGAAACAGTGTATTCTTTTAGGTACATCAAATTAAATTAAAAAGCAAGATGATAATAGCAAAATAGTCCAGCAAGGCAAGATATTCTTCGCAGTTCTTTTAAAGTAGAGCCTGACTTAGCAGTTTCTAGAGCCATTATAAAGCATACTTATAACTGACTTTTGGAAGGGGTCACAATATTTGTTCAAGAGAACTAAAACATAAGGTTCTTGTTTTCCAGGTTCTAAATCAGCAGTCTCTGTGACATGCAGCTTTATTGTTGGGGGTCAAAGAGGGAAGGAAGATTTCTTCTGCAGAATGATGTCTTTCCATCTTACTAAACCAAGTTCACAGTGCTATCTACGAATGACACAGGGAAGTATTAAATGTAACTATCAGGTCAAGAAATGGCAGAGTATGGAAAGAACATGTTTTCCTGGCAAGTAGTAACAAACTCCAAAAGCAAAGACTTGAGAATCACACAGGCCATATTAAAAGCCGTATGGGTCTCCCAACTCATAATATGAGACCTGGGATATTTGGCCTGAATCTTGGTATGCTTCAGTGAAACGTTCTTACAATCTTCACTACATCAATAATGAATGCCAGAAAATAATACTTCTTGATTTTGCCCTCATATTTGAAAGATATTTTCACCTAGTACAGAGTTCTAAGCTGGCAGCTGTTTTCTTTAACCACATTGACAATGTGGTTTTCTGGCATCTATGTTTTCCGTCAAGAGCCAGGTGTCAGTCTAACAGTAACTCCTTCGGTGGTGATCTGCCTCTTATCTTGGCCTGCCTTTAAGATATTCTCTTTGCCATTAGTTTCCTGTAAGTGTGGATTTCTTTTAGTTATTTTTTCTTTTCTTTTCTTTGTAATCTTCCTCGGGATTTCTTGTACTTCTTGAATCTGTGGATTGGTAACTTTAAACAGTTGGGAAATATTCTCAAAAAAAAATATCTCTTATAACACTGCTTCTATCCCACTCTCCATGCCCCCTATTTCTAAAAGTCCATTAACATGTATGTCAGAACTTCTCATTCTATTCTCCACGTCTCTTAATTGCTTTTTCATATTTTTCACCTCTCTGTTTCTCCATGCTGCACTCTGTATTTTTCTCTCACTGAGATTTTGGCCTGAAAATTATTTACACCTTTGTCAGCTTTCCAATGCTTTTAGAAGATTTTAAAACTACATTTTGTGCAGCATTTCTGGTAGTTTCCATTATATGGTTATTTTACTTAGTCCATCATATTCTCAGAAGCCGATGCTTGTGGTTGGAATTTGATGATTAAGGATAGCCTTACACGTTGGAAAATTTGTAACATTAAATGAGAAGCTTGTCCTACATGATTTGTGGGGATCCTAAAATATGTAAATATTTTTTACCATATGCATGGGTTTATTTCTTGGCTCTCTGTTCTATTTCATTGATTTATGTGTCTGTTTTTATGCCAATACTATTCTGGGGCTAAGCACCAAAGCCAACTCACATATGTGTGTTGGGGAGCATGGAGGGAGTGGAGGAGTGTTCTCACCTTTCTACTATAGAGTCAAATTGGCTACAAAATCCTCCAGTCACATTTTGTCAAAACTTCCTAGGTTTTTTGTAGTATAGTTTGAAATCAGGAATTGTGATGCCTCCAGTTTTGTTCTTTCTCAAGATTGCTTTAGCAATTTGGGGTCTTTGTAGTTTCATATGAATTTTAAGAATTGTTTTTTGTATTTCTCTGAAAAATGCCATCAGAATTTTAATAGGAACTGCAGTGAATCTGTGGATTGCTTTGGATAGCCTGGATATTTAACAATATTAATTCTTCCAATCCATGAGCATGGCATATCTTTTCAATTATTTGTATCTTCTTCAATTCCTTTATCAATGTCTTATAGTTTCAATGTACAGATCTCTCACTTCCTTGGTTAAATTTATTCCTAAGTATTTAATTGTTTTTGATGCTCTTTTGTAAATAGAATTGTTTTCTTTATTTCTCTATCAGATATTTTATTGTTAATGTATAGAAATGCAACTAATTTTTGTATATTAATTTTGTATCCTGCAACTTTACTGGATTCTTTTATTCTATCAGGTTTTATTGGTGGAGTCTTTAAGATTACCTATATATAATAAGATCATGTCATCTGCAAACACAGGCAATTTTACTTCTTCTAATTTGAATGCATTTTATCTCTTCTTCTTGCATAAATGCTCTGGCTAGGACTTCCAGAGTGCCATATAATATTAGCTATAGACTTGTATAGACCTTTATTATGTTGAAGTACATTCCTTCTATCCCAATTAGTTGAGATTTTTTTTATCATGAAGGGCTTTTGTATTTTGTCAAATACTTTTTCTGCATCTATTAAGAGAATAATATGAGTTTTACCTTTTATTCTATTAATGTGGTATATCACATTTATTGATATGCATGTGTTAAACTATTCTTGCATCCAAGAATAAATCCCAATTGATCATGATGTATGATCCTTTTAATGTGGTGTCAAATTTGGTTTGCTAAAATTTTATTGAGAATTTTTGCATCTATATTCATCAGGGATATTGGCCTGCCATTTTCTTTCTAGTATCCTTATCTAGACTGGTTTCATTAGGTAAAAACTTTCTCTCTGTTTCCCAGGCTGTTGGGATTACCTCTGGGATTGCAGTCATGCTGGGTTGGAGCCAGGTGGTCTGCAGTTGACCAACTAGTTACCAGGAGCTCAGGCAAGCATGGATCCTGTCTGGTCCCTAGGTAGATGAAACTATTTTCAGTACCTCATTCAGTAGGGTGGCACTGGGACAAGGGTTCACATTAGGGTCCTCAGTCAGCAGACTATTACCAAGTGTATGATGGTTGTGGCTCCCATCAGGGTCCTGAGAGAGCTGCTGCCTGGTCACTAGATAGGTTTCTGGGTGGGCAGGACTGGCCATATACCAGGGCTAGGAAGAGCTGGAACCAAGACCCTGGGCTGCCTCGTGTTCCACGTGATTGAGTCTACAGACCTGGCTCTGAAGGCACAAATGGATGTAACTCCCCAGGTCCCTGAGTGGGTAAGTCTGATGGAAGACTATAACTGTGATGGAGTTGGAGGCAAGCACAGGGCCCTACAGGATCTCTGGACATGCAGACAGTAAAGTCTCCTGCTGAGTCCCTGAGCCAGCAAGACTGTTCATAGACTGAGGTTAGGTGGAGCTGGAGCTGAGTATAGGGCCCTTTCAGAATCTTCAGGGTTGCAGAGAGTGTGTGTCTGGACCCTCCTGAGTGTAGAGCCCTTTCATGGTCCCCAGGGGCGCAGATGGCAGTGTCTCCTGTTGATTCTCTGTGTCAGCTGACTGTGTGGACTGTATCTGGGACAGGCTAGAGCCCAGTTACAAGCCTCTTTTCAGATATATAATCTGAGTTTGGCAAGTTTATTTCCAGGGACTGCCAGCCCACAGCCAAGAGGGGCTGCAGATAATCATGGGCCACTTCAGTGTCCACAGCTGGAACTGAGGTCTGTATGTCTATTATCCAATGCACAGGTGGGCATGACTCCTCCAAGTTCCCTTGGTATATGGTACTCTGACAGGACCAAGTCAAGCAGAGCTAAAGCCAAGTCCTCAGGGGTACAGAGTTCTTTCTGCATTTGTGGCGCAGGTATCAAGTTGGCACCTAGTTGCAAGCCTGCCTTATTAAAGTGACTCTTCTCGAGCTTGGACTACATACACTAAGTTTTTACACTCTCTAACCTGGATCCCAAAGCTCTCACAAAGGCACTTTTTTCTGTGGATGAATGCCAAATTATTGTCATTGAGGGGGGGAATACATATGAGAGGTGTCTTATTCAGCCACCTTGCTCACAACTCTTTGTATTACACCTAATACATAGTCCTCACTTAATAAACATTATTGAATTAATAAATTTTAAACTCATTTATCATCCAATATTCTGTGTTAGTTTTTTAAGTACTAATCTGATGTTCAGTTTAGTCTCATTGTTTCCATTTATTTTTCAATTAGCAGGTGGTAGTCCTAAGTTCTTACAAGAGGGTAGTTTTGAAAAAAAAAAATAGCTCAGATGATAGAGGCTCTGTTCATCTTTTTGGTGACCAAATCAAAGTTGTGACAAAAACAAGGAGCAAACAGCAAGGAAAATTGCCTGGGATCTAGTTAAATAAGCCATACAACTAGGGAGAGAGAGAACAAGCCATGCAATGAGAGGAAGTAGGATGGGGCAAGGACACAAAGCTGCCTGATCCTGAGCAGCTGAGTGGGACAGAGGCCATAGCAGCAGGAGCTGGCAACTGCAGATGTCTCTTAAAGGGGCCGTTTCCGCAAGCAGACTTTTGCAATGACAGACCTGCTCACTCAGCACCAGCACCTGATCAACTGAGCAGGGCACCAGAGACTTACAGGGGGACAGTGAGTTGTTGTGAGGGCCGAGACAAGACTCACTCAGTACAGAAGTGCCGGCGATATCCCTTGTTCCTGTGTTGAGCCCTCCCCACTCTCAGAGTGCAGACTCTATGCTACCATAGCTGAGATGTCACCAAACTGGATAATAGAGGTTGCTCCACCCAGAAGATTCCCTGAAACTCTGCCTCCCCCAACTCACGGCCTCACCCAAGCCACATCCAAATGTATCCTTGGCAAGTCGGGTGCCGCTTGCTGAATAGCACCTAGACTCACGCTGGTGGCAGATGACCACTGTTTCTGGCATGGACTGTTGAGGCAAATATAAGCACAGCATCTGTGGATTTCTTGCTGAATCTTAACAGGTGACCCAGAAGGGCACAGGCTGGGGCTATACTTTGCCTGAAGCTGAACCCCTCTCAGGACTGCCACTGGACACCTACTAACCAAAGCTGCACTAATAAGACCAGGAGACTTAAGAGCTTTGCTTACATAGAAACAGACACAGGAAGGCAGCCAAAATAGGCAGACAAAGAAGCAGAAACCATATGAGAGAACAGAATAGAGATCTAGGAATAATGGAGTCAAGCAATCTAACAAATACAGAGTTCAAAACACTGGTTATAAAAATGTTCAATGAACTTATGGGAAGTGTAAATGAATTCAGGCAGAACTTCAACAAAGAGATAAACATTAAAATGGAAATGGAAATTCTAAAAGGGAACTAGTCAGAAATGAAGAACACATTATCTGACATGAAGAGTATATCAGAGGGAATCAACAGAGTGAATAAAGAAGAAGATCCCATCACCGATATAGAGGATGGAGAAGCCAAGGACACTCAATCAGAATGGCAAGAAAAAAGAAGCCAAGAGTATAATAATAATTTAAGGAGCCTATGGGACACTATTAAATGTAAAAATATCCGTGTCATAGGGGGTACCAGAAGAAAAAGAAACAAGATGTTGAAGAGCTATTTGAAGAAAAAAAACGATGGAAAAATTCCCTTACCTGGTGAAGAAAACAGACATACAACCCCAGGAAGCTCAGATTCCCAAAAACCAGAACCCCAAAGAGGCCCACACCAAGACACATCATAATTAAAATGCCGAAAGTTAAAGACAAAGAGAATCTTAAAAGCAGCAAGAAAAAAGAAGTTAGTTACCTACAAGGGAGCACCCATAAGAATGGCAGCTGGTTTCTCAAAAGAAACTATGCAGGACAGAAGGGTTTGGCACAAAATATTTGACCTGATGAAAACCCAGGATTTACAACCAAGAATACTTTATCCAGTAAAGCTATCATTTAGAGTGGAAGGACAGATAAAGAGCTTCCTAGACAAATTTAAGCTAAAGGAATTTATCAACACCAAGCCAGTATTATAGGAAATGTTGGAGGGACTTCTTTAAGAAGAAAAAACAGATATCAAAAACAGGAATAAAGAATGGTAAGAATTACATTCCTATCAATGAGTACTTCAAATGGAAAAGAATTAAGTGCTCCAACCAAAAGATAAAGTGGCTGAATGATAAGAAAATAAGATCCCTACATACACTGCCTACAAAAGACTCACTTCAGATTAAAAGACACATACAACTAAAAGGAAGGGGATGGAAAAAGATATCGCTTTGATGGACCTAGAGGTTATTGCGCTGAATGAAATGGGTCACTTAGGGAAAGACAAGTATCTCATGTTTTCACATACATGTGGAATCTAAAGAACAAAATCAACAACAACAACAACGACGACGACAAAAGAGGAAATAAATTCATAGATACAGAGAATATTTTGAGCGTTACTAGATGGGAGGGGTGTTAAGGGAACAAAAAAAGGCAAAGGGTTTAAGAGGTACAAATGGATAGTTGCAGAATAGACATGGAGTTGTAGAATGTAGATTGGGGAAAGTAGTTACTAATGTTGCAATAAATATGTAAGGGGGAAGCGGGGTGCTAGATTTAGTGGGGTGATCACTTGATGAGTTAAGTGGATCTCTGATCACTATGCTAATGACTGAAACTGGTATATTATTGTATGCCAACTATAACTGAAAAAAACTCATCGAATTGTACAATGTAAATACAAGCAACTAATTGTCAATTATATATAATTATATATAATTAAGGTCCACAAATTGATGTTTTATATAAATAAACATGAAATATTCACCACAATCAAGTTAATTGTTAAAAAAATAATAAAAAAAGAATAGTTTTGACTACTAGTATTTTCTTAGTGGCAGTATTCAGCTAGTAGAGTAGGGTATTAATCAGTTGTGTCACACCACTTTAAGAGATATGTAGAAAGTTATGTAGAAGAGTTTTATTTAACATCTCTGGGACATGTGCAATGATTAAATGCATGGTTATAGCTGAAGATTCATAAACACAGATCTAGATAAGCAAACCAACTGTGCTTTTTATTATTCAGTTACTAGTAATATTAGAACTTACATGTTTTTACATATTCAATTAAATATTTACATTATCGAATCTCTATCTGATATTAGAACTTTTTATATTATCTTTATACCTTTTCGAACAAGTCTTCCTCTTACAATGATCAATAAATATCCCCTTATATAAAAAAATAGATCACGTGTTGTTATACCAAAGTTTACAATATATAAATCTAAGTCATTCTCCCAATTAGTGTTACATTAGACCAACATCAGTAAAAGCTTTACTTTTTTCTCAGAATATTTTAAGGAAAATCTCTAATATCTCTAATGTGATTACCAAGTAAGGATACATGTAAATTTAAGTTTTTATGATTATGCATAAGCATTGTTTCATATAGTGTATGTGTTATTAGAAGTCTTAATTAAAAACAATTCTAGTATAAAATGTCAACTTCTGAGAGGCCTTTATATAAACACAAATGTTCATTATTCTAATATCATATAAATTCAACTTCTAAAAGCAAATAAAGAATATTAGAAAATAGAGCAAACATTTCTAAAATTTGTATGGAACCACAGACGCTGAATAGCTAAAACAATCTTGAGAAAGAGCAAAGCTGGAGGCATTACCCTACCTGGTTTTAAACTATGTTACAAAGCTCTAGTAACCATAACAGTGGTAGTGGCATAAAAACAGACACATAGATCAGTAGGACAAAATAGAGATTCCAGAAATAAACCCACATATATGTGGTCAATTAATTTATGAAAAAGGAGCCAAGAATATACAATATGGAAAGGACAGTCTTTTCAATAAATTGTACTGGGAAAACTAGACCACCATTTTACACCATACACAAAAATTAACTCAAAATGGATAAAGACTTGAAAGTAAGACCGGAAACCATTAAATTCCTAGAAAAACATAGGTGGTAAGCTCCTTGACATTGGTCTTGGCAATGACATTTTTGGATCTGACACCAAAATCAAAGGCAACGAAAGCAAAAATAAATAAGTGAGACTACATCAAAATAAAAAGCATCTGCATAGCAAAGGAAACCAACAACAAAATGAAAAGGCAACCTACCTACCAAATGAGAGAAAATACTTTCAAATCACATATTTCATAAGGAGTTAACATCCAAACTACATGTAGAACTCATAAACTTGATGGCAAAATAATAATAATAATAATAAATCAAACTGAAAATGTCCAGAGGATTTAAATAGACTTTTTTCCAAAAAAGACATGCAAATGGCCAACAGAAAAGGTGCTCAACATCAGTAATCACCAGGGAAATGCAAATCAAAATGACAATGAGATACCACCTCACACCTATTAGAATGGCTATTAACAAAAAGACAAGAAATAAATATTGGTGAAGATATGGAAAAAAGAGAACCCTTGCACACTCTTGGTGAGAATGTAAACAATGCATCCACTATAGAAAACAGTATGGAGTTTCCTCAAGACATAATGGAGGTTCTCAAGAACTGTCATGTGATCCAGTAATCCACTTCTGGGTATTCGTCTGAAAGAAATAAAAACATTAACCTGAAAAAATATATACTTCCCTAGGTTTATTGCAGCATTATTTACAATAGCCAAGATATAAAAGCAACCTAATCGTCCATCAACAAATGAATGGATAAAGAAAATGTGAAATATATATACATATACAACAAAATATTACTTAGCCATTAAAAAAAAAAAAATCTTGTCATTTGCAATTAACATGGGTGGAACTTGAAGGCATTAGGCTAAGTGAAATAAGTCAGACAGAGAAAGACAAATTCCATATGATCTCACTTATATATAGAATCTAAGAATAAAACAAAGACCAAAAAAACCAAGCTCATAAATAAGAGAACAGATTGGTGTTTGCCAGAAGCAGTGGGTGGGGAATGGAAGAAAGAGGTGAAGGGGGTCAAAAGGTACAAACTTCCAGTTATCAAATAAATAAGTCAAGGAAACGTAATATAAGGCATGGTGACTATTGTTAATACTGTCTTGCATATTTACTACTTGCTCAGAGAATAGATATTAAAAGGTCTCATCACAAGAAAAGAAAATTTTTTAACTATGTATGGTGACCCGATGTTAACTGATTATTTTGCAATATATACAATGTTGTACATCTTAAACAAATATAATGATATTTGTCAATTATATATCGATTTAAAAAAGAATTCTAGAATACATAAACAAGTTGAACAAGATAAAATACATGTGTAATAGAAAAATGTGACAGATATTATATTTTAAAATTTTACTCAGAACAAGAGAAAGAACAAAATACTAACAAACCAGTTGTTTTAATAGAAAATGTACAAAACCTATAGAGGAAAACTTTAAAACATTCCTGAAGGGCACAACAGCAAAATCTTGGAAATAAGCAGGGCCCAGCAATAAGAGATCGATTGAATAGACTGTGATAAAGTGACACAATAGAGCACTCCACAGCTGAAAAAAAGAATGCAGTCTTTTTATGTACAACAAAAAGCTACAGGTTATATAGCAAGTGAAAAAAGCAAATTACCTAACAGTGTCTTTATAATGCTACTTTATTATGCTATGAGAGAAAGCAAGAAAACAAGAATAAATATTCTTACGTGTTTTTACTTGCTAAAACAAACACAAAGATGACAAACAGGTAATTAATACAAATGGTTATCTATGGGAAACAAGATGAATGGAGTGAATGGAAAAAAGAGTGAGAGTAAACATTTTAATGCATGCTTTTTTGGATTGTTTTGATTTCATTGAACCATGAAACTCTATTACCTATTCAATAAAATAATATTATCCAAAATGTTCAGGTGGAAACCTTTCTCTAGATGCATATTTTTTTTTTAGATTTTTTTTTTGGATTTTACTAAAGGTTTTACTAACACCAATTCATAAAAGATGCCATTTTTTACGATTACAATGCATTTTAACTGAAAGCCCACAATATATTACATTTACATAAAGAGATTGCATTTTTCTCTGTGGAGTAAAACAAATCACATTCTTAATATTAACGTAACTGTAAAATTTTCCTTTTTCGTTATATAAATGTTTTTTAACCACCTTTTGAAGTTTAAAGAGATATTATACAAAAGTATCTCTACTTAAAAAACATATTTTAGAAAACCAAGATCCACAAAAGACTTTTAAACCAAAAAACCACCCCCATATATTTGTTCTTTCTAGAACCAGGACTTTTTATTCCTTGGCTTGTGTTCTCTTATTAACAGATCAAAAGTTTTCGAGCTAAAGACTATGGTAGAAAAATAGAATTCTTGCTTTTTAAATCAGCTTAATTCATAATTTTTAGTTGTATACAAATAAATTCACGTACTTTTCCTGCCTATAAAAATACACAAATTTTAGGAAAATGTCTGAAAAGACGTACTTGTGACTTTATCAATGAAAATTTCATATTTTCAATCAAGCATTTTTAAATTGTTTGCTTGGAAAGAGTATTCCAAGTTGTCAGTTATTCTTCAGACTCTGCAATCACAAAACATCGTGTTTGTTCAGTACTCAAATTATTAGTGTTTGTTTTGCTGAATGTTTGTGTCTTGGTGAATTTGCTATGATCTAATATGCTTCATTAGTTGCCAGTTACAAGAGATTATGAGGCTGCACTTTTATCACTGGCCTAATGGTTGACTGTGTCACTCTTGCGAAGCTTGTAGGGCCTGTATGTGACCATAGTGATCAGTATGCAACCTCTTGTCTGGCACTGTTCCAACTCTAGTCTATCTGGAAGTCTTTATCCAACCCATGGAATTGTTCTAAAACAAAATATGTATAGTAAAACTGTGAAGAGAAAACTCACCATCATCAAGGGGGCCATACACACGAACCCAAGACTGACTTATTTTCCCAGCGCAGCTGCTGGGTTTAGAGAACTGGTTACTAAATCTTTTGCTAGGGTACTGGGAATGGATGATGCAGATGAATAAGAGATCAGAGACACCGAGAGATTAGGGGTATGACAAGAGGGCAAAGGGAAAGCTCTTTCTAGCAAACTTAGCCAACTACAATGATAAGCAACGTAAAAGTGGTTAACAATCCTATGGAAACTCAGCATTTTCCTGTCCATGTCTCAAGTCTTAAACTCTACATCTCCAAAGAGTTCTTTACTACTCCCTTGCAGGCTTTACATGGTCTTCATTCAGTGGATGCTTTTCCCTCCAGAGTAGGGGTCAGCAAATGTTTTCTGTAAAGGACCAGATAGTTAAAATTTAGGCTCTATGGGACATACCGTCTCTATTAAAACTTCTCAACTTTGCCACAGACAATACAAAAATAGTAGACACAGCTGTGTTCCAATAAAACTTTATGGACAATGAAATTTCGACTTCATATAATATTCAAATTTAATGAAATAGTCATCTTTCTTTTTCTTTCAACTACTTAAAAATCTAAAATTCATTCTTAGATGGCAGGCCATATAAAAACAGGTGGCAGACTAGATTGGCCTGTGGGCCACGATTTGCCAACTGCTGTTCCAGGCGTTAGAAAAAAACAGCTGGAATATAAGTTGGAACCATCATACACCATCCTGCCCAATATCTTATGGGCTGGGCTCTCTGGTTGTAGTTCTGCAGTCGTTATAACTCAAGTTATAACTCATTATATCTTGAGCCATTTAAGATCTTCATTGAAATGCCTATTTAAATCTTGCTTAATGTATAATTTTTGCTCTTTACCTTGTCATGGTTTTCAAGCTTACGGGTTCTATAGTTAGCATTTAATGTTTAGGGCTTTACATAAAAATTGGAAAACTTATCTCATAAAATTAGAAACAATCTTAGTCTATGTTTAGGAATATATTTTTGGAGCAATATTTTGGCAAAGTATAATGTCTGCTTTCCTCTAGGGCAATAGTTCTCAAAGTGTGGTCACCAGATGGATAGCATCAGCATCACCTGGGAACTTGTTAAAATGCAGATTCTTAGGCTGCACTGCAGACTTACTAAACAAGAAACTGGAGGTGTGGCCCAGAAATACACATTTTAACAAGCCCTCCAACTGGTCCTCATGCACACTCAAGCTTGTAAACTAATCTCATAGGGAAAATCTTGGACTCTCCAGAAAATAAGCATATTATAACTAGGACTTGGAGTTATCACTTGGTAGGAAAAGGTCAATACATTTAATTTGCTAGTTGTTGAAAGGCATTCAATTACTGGTCAAGCCCTGGATGGCTCCTGGGCCAACTTCCTTACACTGCAAGCAGAGAGCACACGCAATGACAAACTGCTATATTAGATAATCCAGGCACACACAGGCAGTTCTGATTTGTTCTGTTCCCTCTATTTCCCCATGTGTCCCCTCCTACTGACATATTGACTGGTAGAAGGAACATAAGAGTTATGGAATGACTATATGGATGTAAATAGTTTGTAAACAGGGTAAAGGAGGCAAAATGCTGATTTCCTGATGACCTTTTTCTAATCAGGGGCTCATTCTTTAAGTCATATAGTTGTTTTATGGTTGGCAGGTGGCAAGAGGAAATAGGTGATCCTTGAGAGAAGCGGCTTTAGTGGTTGCAATAGCTCAAGCAATTCTCTAACTAACCCCATCTGTGTAATTAATGTGTGCTATTGGTCATGGTAGAAAAGGTAAGAGGTATTGGGAATGAGTGTACACTGAGGAGGAAAAATAATGCCATGGCCAGGTAAAACAACAGAGACCTGAACTGGGACACTGGAGAGGATGGTATTAAAATTAAGAACTACAGGATGAGTGGGACTGACATGCATTAAGGCGGCATGGATTTTCAACAAAGCAGTATACTTGTCTGTTATCAGAGTTAAATTCCATGACATCTTCACTAGGTGTCTAGAGGTATGCAGACTCGGGGCCAGACCTAAGACACCATGTTTAAAGAGGCTACTAATGAAGGGCTTATTTTGAACACAGGTGGTTGGAGCATCAAATGGCCACATAGGCAGCTTGACTTTTGTTTTAGCAGGAGGCGCCCTAAGCTAATTCCCCAAATCATTAGGGTAGATGCCCACAAACAGATGGAACTTCTTCAGGGGTCAAATCCAAACTGGAACAGTGTTTATGACTTAGTCATTGTTAGTTTCCCACTGAATTTTGTCCAGATAGGAAGATCTGGTCCACATATACTATATTCAAAGTTCAGTACATCTCTGTACTTAATTTAGAAAGTAAATCTCAATTCAATACACAGATAGGCCAAGGAGGAAGGTATGTTCTTTCATGAAGGGTTCAGGGATAGTCTGAAGTCATTTAGTAAGATCATGGCTGATTACTTTTCTTCAGTTCCTATACCAATAATCATCCAACCAGATAGTAGACAAAATAAACAAATGACAATATTGACTAAGTAGCCCAAGTGCAAGAAAACTATGTTTCTGTCTGTGATGGGATGTAGGATTGGTAGGTAAAAGTGGGGAAAGTGTTTCTAGGAATGGTTGAGGCAGTCTAGCAGGACATCCTGAGTTCTTTAAATATAGGGGCAATGTGTGGAAGTTTTAGAGGTTTCCTAGGATATTGATTTTTTTCCAGTGCTCTGGATTTTAAAATAGCAGCAATTCACTTGATGAAGTTTAGAGAAAACTTGCCTTTAAGGTGTGAGGTTATAAACCATTGCTCTTGCAAACTTTTAACTTGGAGGAGCTTAAAATGAGCTTTCTCCCTTTCTTTCGGCGGTAGGTTTGGTGTGTGTGTTCTTGGAAGGCAATTAGGGTAACCAAACTAGTTTGCTGAGATCCATCCTGCTTTTAGCACTGAAAGTCCCATGCTCTGGGAAACCCTCATCAAAATGTCAAAAGCCCCACCTTTCCATCAAAAAATTAAAGGAAAAATACAAAATCCATATGATAGCCCCCAAACAGAGGCTGAAAGTAACAGTTTTTACTGTCCCAATGGACACGGTATAGATTATCCATCTTCCATAATCATGGTCACTGATTTGTCCCCTGGTCAGAAAGAGAGACAGAGAGAGAGACAGAGACAGAGACAGACAGAGACAGAGAGACAGATAAAGAGAGAAACAGAGATAGAGACAGAAAGGCATAGAGAGAGAGACTTTCATGAAGTGACTATAACAACCTTAAAGACATTTGTCTGACTTCTGTTTATAGTCCATTCATTTTTGGACAATTATCTCTAATATAAAACTGATGGATTTACTTTCTTTATGTCATATATTAATTCTTTTCTATTGCAAGCTAGTCTATCACATAGCTGAACACTTGCCAGTTACATTCAGGGCCTTT
This sequence comes from Pteropus medius, assembly GCF_902729225.1. NCBI lineage: Eukaryota > Metazoa > Chordata > Mammalia > Chiroptera > Pteropodidae > Pteropus > Pteropus medius. The sequence continues at coordinate 15,379,465 of NW_024345601.1, forward strand.
CCCCCAGGGAATCTGCCACATAGCCCTCTGTAGCCTCTTATTGACAGACAACAGAGTTATTACTGGTATTTTGTGCCTCAGAGGGTGCAAGAGAACAATGTCTAGATTCAGCCCATCTCTGCATTGCTGCAGTGCCCCCAAATCCACTCATTTTATGGACCCAGGTACACACCTCAAGTGAGCACACAGCGCTATCTATTTGTTGTTTCCAATCACTTTCCTAAACTATAAGGGCATTCTTCTGATGAGCATCGACATGTCCTAGTTTAATGCACCTCTCAAGTTTCCATAGGCCATGGCCCATATGGGCACACCTTTAGTAGGCCAGGCTTCCATTACCCTCCTGCCTTACTTTATGGCCAGGCCATTGACCACTACCCATGAGTCAGTAAAAACCCAAATGTAGAGGGTCTTACCACTGCTCAATTCTTCTATCATAGCTAGGAAAACTGCATGCAATTCAGCTCACTGAGCCAATTTATTCTTACCTTCTTCAGTCAGAGTCTTGCCATCCATTGGTCTATTCTCTTCTCTCTTTTTTTTTTTAGTCTATTTTTTAAAATATTTATATATTTTTCAGTTATAGTTGACATACAATATTGTATTCATTTCAGGTGTACAACACAGTGATTAGACATTTACATAACTTATGAAGTGATCACACTGATAAATCCAGTACCCATCTGATGTCATACATATTTATTACAATATTATTGACTATTTTCCCCATGCTATATTTTTCACCCCATGACTATTTTGGAATCACCAATTTGTACTTCTTAATCTCTTCCCCCTTTTCACCCAACTCTCAATCACCTTCCTATATGACAATAATCAAAATGTTCTCTGTATCTATGAATCTGTTTCTATTAGGTTTGTTCATTTATCCTGTTTTTCAGATTCCACATATAAGTGAAATTATATGACATTGTCTACCTCTGTCTGACTTACTCCATTCAGCATAGTACCTTCTAGGTTCATCTATGTAGTTGCAGATGACAAGATTTCATTCTGTCTTATAGCTGAGTAATATTCCATTGCATATAATATCCATCTCTTTTTTATCCATTCATCCATTGATGGATACCCAAGTTTCCTCCATATCTTAGCTATTGTAAATAATGCTGCAATGAACATATGGGTGTACTTATCACTTCAAAGTAGTGTTTTGGGTTTCTTCAGAGAAATACCCAGAAGTGAGATTACTGGGTTTTTCTTTGTTTCTTGTTATAGGCTTTGTTTTAAAGTCCATTTTGTCTGGTATAAGTATTGCTACCCCAGCTTTTTTTTTTTTCATTTGCATGAAAATCCATTTCTTTACTTTCAGTCTATGTGTCTTTCGATCTAAAGTGAATCCCTCATAGGCAGCACATGTAAAAGTTTTGTTTTCTTATCCATTCAGCCACCCTACCTTTTGATTGGAGCATTTAATCCATTTATAATTAAAGTAATTGCTGATAGATTTTAGTTATTGCCATTTTATTATTCATATTTTTTATCTTTTTCTTTTCTTCTTCTTCTGAAAGAAGTCTCCTTAACATTTCTTGTAATACTGGTTTGGTAGTGATGAACTCCTTTAGCTTTCTCTTGTCTGGGAAGCTTTTTATCTGTCCTTCGAGTTTAAATAACAGCTTTGTTGGGTAGAGTAACCTAGGTTGTAGGTTCTTACTCTTCATCACTTTGAATATTTCATGCCAAGCCCTTCTGGCCTGCAAATTTTTTGTTAAGAAATTAGCTGATGTTTTATGAGAGCTCCCATATACATAACTAACTGCTTTTGCTGCTTTTAAGATTCTCTCTTTGTCATTAAACTTTGGCATTTTATTTATGATATGTCTTGTGGGTGTGTGGGCCTCTTGGGGTTCATCTTATTTGGGATTCTGTGCTTCCGGGGCTTGTATGTCCATGTCCTTTGCCAGGTTAGGGAAGTTTTCCATCATTATTTCTTCACATAGGTTTTCAATTCCTTGCTCTCTCTCTTCTCCTTCTGGTACCCTTATGATGTGAATGTTAATATGCTTGATGTTGTCTTAGAGGCTCAGAGGCCCCTTAAACTGCCCCTCTTTTTGGATTCTTTTACTTTTTTTGCTGTTCTGATTGAGCGTTTTCTGCTGTTTTATCTTCCTACTTTATCTTCTAAATCACAGATTTAAAACCCTGCTTCATCTAATCTGCTGTTGATTCTCTCTAATGTAGTCTTCCTTTCAGTAATTGTATTCTTCATTTCTGACTGGTTCTTTTTTATGATTTCTATCTCTGTTTTTTTTTTTTATGTTTTCTATATCTTTATTGAAGTTCTCACTGATATCATTGAGCAGCCTTATAACAAGTGTTTTGAACTCTGCATCAGGTAGGTTGCTTGTCTCCATTTTGTTTAGCTCTTTATCTTGAGCTTTGTTCTATTCTTTCATCTGGGACATGTTTATTTGCCTTCCCATTTTGGTTGCTTCCCTGTATATGTTTCCATGTATTAGGCAGAGCTGCTTTGTCTCCTGGTCTTAGTAGAGTGGCCTTATGTACTAGCCGTTGTGGGGCCCGGTAGCACAGTCTCCTTAGTCACCTGAGCCGGGTTCTTTGGGTGTGTCTCTTGTGTAGATTGTGTGCCTTCCTGTTGTAGTTGAGCCTTGGTTGCTTTTTTTGCACATCAATGGGTGGAATTGGCTTTTGAGATGATTAATTGTGAGGACTGGCCATGATCATAGTGGAGAAACAGTAGTGCAGGGGCTGACCTTACAGAGCAGAGTTTGCTTTAGCAAGGCTCTGGTGCCTGCCTAGTCTGCCCTTTCAAAGTGTCTTTTGTAGAGGTGGTTGGGTGGTGCTCTTGAGTGCTCTGAATCCAGCCACTAGGTGTGTTGGTTCTAGGGCCTCTGTTGCAGCCTAAGGTCAGCTTGTATCCTTTCCAAAGCCACTTGGTATGAGCTACAAAGTGATCTTCCACTTGTGCTTGGCTTGGAGGTGCTTGGGAGAGGCTAAGCTATTGAACCGAGGCCAGCTGCCACTAGTACTAGGCTTGGAGTTACTTAGCAAGAAGTATGGAACATGCTAAGGCCAGAAGCTGCTTGTTTGGGGTTTGTGAATCTTTAAGAGATTTTAGGAAAGTTCACAGCAAGAGCCAAGACAAGCCGTTTGTATAGCTTGGGTGAGTCCACAAGTTGGATGGGGTACGGGTCTCAGGGAATCACCAGGATGAGGCTAATGGTACTGGCTAAGTTGATATAGACTCTGATATGGTGCCTGCCTTGGTGTACAGGCTGGGTTGGGGGGCAGCTCAACAAAGGAACAATGTCCTCTACCAACACTTCAATCTGGGAGAAAATTGCCCCTCCAGTCCTCATCCTGAAGCCAGACAATCCACCTCCTCTTTGAATATCTCTGGCACCTTTTGAGCCGCTGCCCCAGTGCTGCAGCTCAGAGTGAGTGAGTCCGTCAACGAGTAAGTCTGAGCCTGGCCCTTTAAGACAAACACCTGGGACTCCGGCCACCTCCATTTCACTCAGTCATAATCTTTGCTAGTTTTCACAGACAGAAGTTGTGGAGTCTTCTCTTCCCAGCACTGGAACCCTAGGCTGGGAACTGTGTTTGGGGCTGGGACCTCTCACTCCTAAGGGGAGAGCTCTGCTGCCAAGATATCTTTCTCAATTTTTAATCTCTACTCACAGAGAGTGGACCAGCCTCTTCCGTGTCCCCACCTCTCCTAGCAGTCTTGATATGGCTTTTTCTCTATATCCTTACCTATAGTACTTATGGTAAGCTAGACTTCAGGTGATTCTCAATGATGATTGTTGTTTAGTTTACTTGCAATTTTGTGATCATGAGAGGAGGCAAGCACAGCATTTACCTACTCCACAATCTTGATCAAAACTCTGGTGATATGGTCCATTCATCTTGGAACTGCCATCCATAAAACCAGCAGCTTCTAATTGTTGAGTCAAGAACTGTTCGTAGGGCATTATCCACATGATAATCAGTTCTGGCATCTCCTCATGTGGCTATGAAGTTGGTTCTAGGGGAAAAGAAGCTATCTGCTAATGTATACAGTGGATGTCTCCTTGTCTTAGATAGTTAGGTAGGTGTGAGTGACAGGAGCAAAGGCTCAGCTCTGAAACCATAGAAACCTCCCTTAAAGACCACCCAGAAACACCCATTTTTATGATTAATTATCCAAAATCCTAAGGCACAAACCTGCTGGCCAAACCAGCCACAAATGTGAGTGCAGAAAATACTACTCTAACCTTTCCATAACCTCAGCCTCATTATACCATCACTATAATATCATAGGTATGCCTGAAGTTCATGAATTTAATTATAACAGACTGAATTCTGGATAAGCACATGCACAGTAGGCAAAGTGTTATATAGCAGCCAACTGTCAGTCAAGGTGATCTCATATGCTGATCATCTAGTACCACCCTTGTACCCTCCCTTTACAGCCGCATTTCTGAGCTGTTACAGCTCTCTTCATGGAAAATTTGCTCCCCCCTTGGAGCATAGTCTGTCTTTTATCTATTATCTTTTCATCTCCCAAATTCCACAGGGCTGCAGCCTTATTTAGCATGGCCCGTCTCTTTCTAAAATGTACTTTCAATAAATCTTACTTTTTCTAAATTTCGCTGACCTGTAATTTTTACTGCATTAGTGGGGAAGAACTAATGACCCCCTCCTGCTGGGGTGATGCCAGATTTCATATCACTCAGTGGGAACACTTGCATTCCCCTGCCAGCACACTCCAGTTTAAACCATTTTCATTTTATTATGGAACTCTTATGAGCACTGCCTTCCTCATTAAAGTGTTTTTCTAACATCACCCAAGACATTATGGGTATCTCAGGTTCCATGATAATTTTATGTTCTTCGGTCATTGAGGCAGTCTCAATTAATGCTCAATAGCAGGTTAATAATTGTTTCTCAAATGGTGTATTTCACGTAGCAGCATCTGAGAATTTTTTGGTCCAAAATCCCAAGAGTCAATGCTGGGTGGGGCTCATGGGATTTTGCCATAAGCTCCAGCTCTACATGAGTACAGGCAGCAGGCACTTCCAAAATTATATCTGAGTGGGGGTCATAATGGTCCAAAGGTGCTGAGAGAGCTGCCACCTTTTGTAATTCAGACATGACCTACTTTTGTTCAGGTCTCTACTCAAATACAAAGTTCTTTGGGGTAGTCTTATCATATTCCCAGATATGGAATATTCGTTCTCCAAAATCCAAATAAACCAATTGAGCTTCTTATTTGGTCCTAGGGGTGGGTAGTGATGGCAGTTTATTTTCAGTTGCTTGTGGAATATCCTGGGTGCCTCCTGCCCAGCTTATTCCTCAGAATTTTACTGTTTAGGCCACCCCTTGGACCATTGCTGGATTTATTAGCCAGCGCCGGTAGGTCATGTGCATCACCAGTACATTCAAATCAATCTTAACCTGCTCTTCAGTTTCTGATATTATTATAATGTAATCACCACCTGTATGGGTTCGGGCAGTTCCAGTGGTTCCCATTTAGCATGACCATTTAAAACTGGCCTGTGAGTGGATTTACATGCCTTCCGTTTTACAGGACTAGGTGGGGGAAAGGTTCTCTAGTAAGACATAATATCCATCCCAATAATACATTCAGGTAGAGGAGATACAACCACTTCACACAAAATCTGTTCATAAACACCAATTTTCATCCAAACTTTCATCTTAAATCTCATCAACTGTTGCATCTCCTTATCCTTCTAATCTAAAGGATTAGAAGGATAATTAGGCCCCTATTAAGGCTTCACCAACAAGTTTTGGAATTACAGTGTAACAGGATTCTGTATCAAGGAGTCCCAGAAAAGTTTCTTCTCCTCCACCTGGCCTTTTTACCCACACATGTGCATATGGCCTTGAGTCCCCAGATGGGGGGTGCTTGGCCTCTAGGTCAAACTTCATCTCAATTAATCTGCCTAACTATCACTCCAGTGAATTCCTTGTCAGATTTCTCATCATAATCTTTGCCTTCCAGCTTTACCCCATACTGGGATAAATAGAGTGTACTTGTTTGAGACTCTTTAGTGTTGGGGACAGCAAGAAGGTCTCATTGGTATACCTTGTCTCTGGTAGTGCTATATCAACACCTTTGTTCAACTCCATCAATGTCTACTTTATTCATCTCATTTTTCAATAACCATCTGAAGACTTCCACTCTGCTGGATGTAGTCCCTTGGCTCTCCCCTGTGTCTCTCCCCATTTTTACAATTACTTTAATGGTCTTGGTATCAGTAAGGCCCATATGAGAAAGCTAAGATAGAAAAATCTGATGAGGCTTATCAAACTGTTGTTCAATTCTGTAGCAGTAAAGTTACATGGAGTACCCATGCAATAGGGGTCCCCTTAATTATAGTACTTACCATTCCTACCTAAGTAATGACATACTTAGTGGGTGACTATTCCAGTCATCATAAAGCCAGTCCCAAATGGCTTACTTATGAAACATAGCTTCTTCATCAGGTGTGTTCCACTTTGCATTCACAGGAAGAGATGGACAGTCCCCCTTCTTAGGGTAAACAGACCTTACAGTGGCTTTTATTCAATCCATCAGGCTAGGTGTTCCTCAGGAATAATTTCCTGAGTGTCTGGATCACATACAGCCATCTGTGATTGTTCGGTTGTGAGCTACAGGTCCTGCATCAATCCAAACACGCTCTTCTACTCTTCAGCATTCAAAACCAAAGGCACAACCAAATTGTTTACTCTCACCATTCATGTCAGTAAAAGTTCTTCAGGAAGCTGGCATTATGGATCCACATGATGAGCCAGTTCCCTCACACCATAGTCCCTGGTTTCAGTCATTTCTTGATTTTGCCCTACCCTTACATTAACTACCTTCTTGATGACCAGTGGTCTTAGAAGTACTTTCTATTGCTTTGAGGTTAATGGCTGAAGATCAGATTGACCAAATTTAAGTTTGGTTCAGCATCAAGACCTGATCCAGCACTTACTTTTACTTTCATTTTGGCTATTACAGAGATAATCACCAGGGAATCGTATATTTAGCATACTTCTTATTATTTTTTATTCTCTTATATAGCCATTGAGCCAACTTCTTGGGAGTCAGGTCTACTACTACCAAGTCTAAATTCCATTGGTAACTCTAACCTTTAGTAACTAACTGATTGAAGCACAGCTGCAGTTTCATACTATGGGTGGCTAGGTGACCATTAAGGATCAAAGGTTCCTCAACCTCCATGCCTTTAGCCCTTCTCTTCAAAATCATGTTCCCTTGAGCCAGGACCTTTCAAGCAAACCTGCATCACTGATACCAACTGAATCAATGCTCTGAGACCCGAAATCCAATGGTGGGAATGGGTTCCCTCCACACCAATGAACAATTCTCAGAAACCAGCAGAGTGTTCAAGAATTAAATTCAATTGTGACACTATCTACCCAGAGATAGCATCAGATTCCAGAGGTTAAGGGTTCGGCTCTACAAAACTGCCCACCCCCCCACCCCCCCACACACACACATGCCACACATACATATACATATATGTCACAAACTTCACATAAGTGGATTCTTCAGATGACTGAAAGTTATTCTTTTCCATTCCAAAACTCTTTTTTTCCAACTTTTAAGGGAACTGTTTTTAAATGTTATTGCACATATTTCTTCTCCTAAAACACTGACTGAATAATTAAACTCAAACATTTACTTAGGGCTTTTAAATTCACAGAGGACTTTCTCTGTATATTATCTTGTCTTCACAAGAACCCTGTAGCAGGTGTTCTACTATTATTATGTACATCACCCCTATTTGATCAATATGAAACCATTCTGAGAGGGACAGTGACTTGCTAAAGGTCATATGGCCAGTAAGTGGTAGAATTGAGGTTGACCCCCAGGTCTTCTGAGTCAATCTCTTTCTTTCCACTTATGCCCTCTGCTGCCTTCTGACAGTTAACGTCCCTTTGAGAATTCAGGTCCTCCTTCTGTCCATGAGTTGCTTACGGTTTGTTATATGCAGGGTCCAGTGGGCTATGAAGCCATGGAGAGTGGTTACATCCCAAAATGGCTCCAGGTGCCATATTTTTTGTGCACATGCATTTATTATGTATAATGTCTCGGTTTTTTCTTCCCTTACTATCTTGTAGGCAGCATGTTCATCTTTAGAGCCTCTCCTCATACACATGCCTTGTATTAGTCAGGGTTCTCCAGAGAAACAGAGCCAATAGGGTATCTATAGGAAGAGGTTTATTACAGGGAATTGGCTCACACGATTATGGAGGCTGAGAAGTCCCACGATCTGCCTTCTGCAAGCTGGAGGCCCAGGAAAGTCTTATTCCGGTCTGAGTCTAAAAGTCTGAGAACCAGGGGAACAAATGGTATAAATCCCAATCCAGAAGCAGAAGACCAGTGTCCCAGCTCAGCAGGCAACCAGGAAGCAAAGGGGCAATTTCTTCTTCCTCTATCTTTTGTTCTATTCAAACTCTGAACAGATTGGATGAGGCCCACCCACACAGGGGAGGGCCATCTGCTTTACTAAATCCACGCATTTAAATGCTAATCTCACCTGAAAACACTCTTACTGACACACTCAGGAATCATGTTACACTGAGCACACCTTGGCCAGTAGAGTTGATACACAAAATCAATCATCCTTTCTAATTTGATACTTCTAATTGCCTTCAAGATAGAAAGTCACCTGCTTGGACTGATCAAAATCATACCTACTATAAGAATTAGCAGGCTCTGAGTGAAGTCTTCAGAAACGATCTATTGAGTAAAGAGTAAGAGCTTTCATGCCTGGTCTTGGGTTAGCTGTCACATAGCCAAATGTGCAGGATGAATATAGCAAACTCAGTAACCTACAAGCTGGGTCAAGAGGTCAATGCCACCAGTGATGGCACTGGGTAGAGTTTCATGAGTTGGCCACCAGGAAACAGGCAGCTAAACAATTTGTAGCCTGAGGTTTCTACAAATGACAGAATTAGACTCAGAGACTGGAAATTTTAGGACCAGCTCTCAAATCTGAGTCAAAGATTTACCCAGGAAATGCTCTCTGCAGCCTTGGGCAGCCCTGAGAGCAGGGCTTCATCTCAGTGCTGCTTCAGTGGAACCTGGGACTTCTGCCACATTACACATGACAGTGCCCCTAGGCTGTCCATATTTAAAGAGACTTCTCTCTACCTGTCAAGCTTCCTTCTTCCCCAATAATGTGCTTCTAGTGGAGGCAAAGTTTTCCCTAAAAAGAATCTGTATAGACTCCAAATAGTCCAGGGCTTAGATTTGAATGACTGTGTGCTGACTATAGCTACAGATTAGATGGAAGTATGCACATGAAGTACTTAATACCATCCTGGGACATCCAACAAATGCTAGTTATTATTAGTGCTGCTTTTACTGTTTTACTATTTACTATTCCATTAACAACAGCCTATTAAATCCATGCCAATAACTCCATAGCTTTTTGAAAGCTTCTTGGTAAAATGTATGGTCCATTTCATTTTTCTCAACAATGTTGTAAATAGGTAGAGTATCTGGATAAGTGATGTATATATAATAAAATATAACTAATGCATGAGCATTGTGTGTTTCCTATGTACCAGGCACTTTTAAATGCTTTACATGAGTTAATTCATTTAATCTTCACATTACTAAGAGGCAGATAATATTACTATCCCCATTCACAGATGGGGAAATGGAGGCACAAGTTCATTCAGTAATTGGTGCAGTCAGGATCATACTTGCTGTTTCATTTTCCTGGAACGTCTTTTTTTTAACCCACACTCTCTCTCCCTTATCCCCTACTCATAGTTGAAATCTCATTGAGATTTTGAGGCAGATTTCTGACCACACTGTTCTCTCAAGTGACTTTTTTGATCTTTCTGACTCGACAGGTTCCCTTCCTCTTGTGAATCCATCAGCCTTGTGTCCCAAATCTGACTCTGCCTTGTAAAGTGGCAATTTGTGACCTTGTCTATATTCTACAGTATAGCATGCCAAAGCACAGGTGTGGAACCAACCAGTATACTGAAATAAGTTACTGGGTCTTAATCAGCATTTTCAAAAATAAGTGGAATAGAATAGAATAGAATAGAATAGAATAGAAGTATAATAGAATAAAAGAAAATATCAGTAAGTCCCATGTAGTAAGAACAAGCATTATTTTGTGAAACTTTTGTATTAGTAGGGTGCATGAGTGCATGTGTACACATGTGCCCATGCTGAGTTGCAACATGAATGATATTTCTTGTAGGGGATTAATATTTAATGGGTATAGAGTTTCAACTTTGTAAGATAAAAAGAGTTCTAGAATTCTGTTACACAACATTGTGAAGTATAATAGTCTCCACTTACCCAGGGTTTTGTTTTCTGTGGTTTCAATTATCCACAGTCAACCATAGTATGAAAATATTAAAAGGAAAATCCCAGCAACAAAATGTTCATAAGTTTTAAATTGCATGCCATTCCGAGAAGTGTAATGAAATTTTGTGCCATCGCACTCTATCCTTCCTGGGATGTGAACCATCCCTTTGTCCAGTGTGTCCATGCTGTATGCACTACATGTACCTTAGTCATTTAGTAACCATCTTAGTCTCAGATTGATTGCCACGGTATCACAATGCTTGTGTTCAAGTAATCCTTATTATATTTAATAATGGCCCCAAAGTGCAAGAGTAGTGATGTTGGCTGACAACTTGAATATGCCAAAGAGCAGCTGTAAAGTGTATGTACGTACAAGAAACAACATAGTGTACACAGGGTTCAGTATTACCCACGGTTTCAGGCATCCACGGGGGTCTTGGAACGTATCCCCGGTGGATAGGGGGTGGCTACTGTACTTAACACTACTGAACTGTATACTTAAAAATGGTGACAATGGCAAATTTGATATTATGTGTATTTAACCACAATTAAACATAATTTTTAAAGGTATTTCTTACTGTGATCAGGGCCAAAAGGTTTGACCTTGTATGATTCATCTTTTTGTTCTAAGCAGTACACACCTAACACAGCAGCACCAGCTCCAAGTACACTCATTAAATGTCCTTGAATTGAATTCAGTAAGTCCTCAATGTCATTGATAAGTTCTTGGAAATTGAAACTTTAAGTTAAACTACATATAACACAACCAATTTTACCATAGGCTAATTGATATCAACAAGAGTTAAGTTCCTGTGGCATATTTCTAGTGACAAAAAAATCACCAAATTTCTAAATAAAGACCCAAACCACTTCTAATATTAAACTCTGAAATGAATGTGAGCTTTATATCCACTTAAGAAAGATTAATACAAACAAGATTATTTTCCAAACTGCTTGCAGTTCAGGGTCGCAGGTGGCTGTCACTTATCCAGGCAGCTCAGGGTGCAAGGCAGGACCCACCCTCAACAGGAAGCCCTTCCATCACAGGACCACTCACACATACCCACACTCACTCAGCCTGGGACAATTTAGACACGCCAGTCACCTCGCATGCACATCTTTGGAATGAGGAAACTAGAGTTCCTCTAGAAAACCCATGCAGACATAGGGAGAATATGCAAGCTCCATACAGACAGTGGCCCTGGCCAAGAATTGATTTTATTTTTTTCTCTTCAACATTATAAGGAAAGGATGTTGAAGGAAATGATGTTATTTGAAGATCTGCTGTACATCAGTTAACCGCGGTTCAAAAACAATTAAAAGGAAAATTCATAACAAACAAGCCTCAGTGGCTCATCATGCTCCCTCCCTCTCCACAGTTATAGCCACTCTGAGCTTCACAGGAGTATGCACTGCTTCTGACAGGAACAAGCCTTGGCTTCCCCTGAGAGCTGTAAGGGTACAACTTCCTGAAGGCACACACGTTAATTCCTCCCAGGATAGTCCAATGATGACTGCCTTCCTGCCTGCAGAGCTGAGAATGGGCAGAAAGGCTGTGCCTCGTAGTTGCTTAGGGGTTCTCATGGGAACTTGAACTACCTATGAAACCGGAGAATGAACGTGCCTCCCTACCCAAAGGAGTTGTATTCTTTGACATGCCGCCATTGGGTAGTGGTCTGTGACTGACACTGTTCCTTCACACAGGCCCAGACAGATTTGGAAGAAGAGTTAAGGTGGAGTGGGTGTTGTGACATTATTATGCATGATATAAGAAAATAATTCCCCATGGTGAGAGGTCGGTGCATGGATAATTGTGCTATGTAGGAAAACATTTTATTTTCTTAATATGGACTAAAGTGATTGTACTATCCGAGAGAATTCGTGTATGTCTTTGGGAGTTCAGTCAATAGTTACCCCAGTTCAACAGAAAGAATAATCTGTGTAAATAAATCTCACCTCTGCAGGAAGAGCTCAAAAGAGACCCACTTTAAATGCCAAGGAAGAGCTCTCCTGCTATGGCTAGTGCTAGGGATGGCTGTCTCCAGAGGGCTAGGAGGAGCCGAGAGATGGAGGATGGAGGGCATGAACTTGGAAAGATCAGCCCTCTGGGGCCAGGCAGTGGACTTTGCTGAAACCATGGAGGTTTGAAGGAGATTTTCTTCAGAGCTGCTACACTGCACAGCTCAAGGGGGCACCAGTTCCACCACTTTGAGTAAACAGTACCCCATGGAGTTAGGTGGTGAATGCACATGGTAGCCCCTGATTCTCTTTCAGAGGAGATTGACCTGAGAGGAGGGAACAAGGCTAGGAACTGGGGCGTGTCACCTCTGTGAAGGGCTGACTGGGCTTTTCTCTCAGTTACCAGGGATGGTAACATAAAGTACATGTAAAATGTTTCCCTCCTGTGAACTATTCCTTTTTCTTACCCCTCCCCGGCCTTCACTGAAATCAGATTCTCCCATACAGCCTTAGGGGAGGTGGGTGTGAGAAATAGAGGAATGGCGGCATGAGATAGGTTCTGTGCCTAAATTGTGGCTTCGTGGCGGAGGGAGAGGCACTGATGGTGGTAGGGAGGGAGAGTCCAGGAGCTACCAGAGCTGACACTTGGTAGAGAAGAGGCCTTGGCTGTGCTGGATGGAAAAGAGAAGATCCTGCTTCACAGAGGAACACCTCAGGGGAGCACATTTGAAACAAGTTTCTTCCTCCCCAGATATTCCAGAGGAAGGTACCCTTAAAGGGAGAGGCGGACACTTGGGTTGCACATGCCTTTTGGGTCTAGGGGGATTGAATTCACTGTTCTCACTTCTATAGAACTGTGAAAAATTCTGTATGTCATCTGACTTGAAGAATCTTGTACTTTTTTTACTTTTTTTTCCTTTAAAGAGAAAGGCATCTCTATTTTAAAAAGCTGTAATCTTCTAAGTCAGAGGAAAAATCACTTTTCCAGCTATTTTCTTTTGGAAACGAATTTACTTCCCGTTCATATTTCATTCCTTCACTCTTTCATTCATGTATTATTTGAAGAAGATTCTTACGAACTTCTTACAAACCTCTCGCTAGGCCTGCTAAGTGCTGGAAACCAATGATGGCTGACCAGGTCCCTACACGGGAATTGCTGATAATCCACCCAGTAGGGACCAAATAAAAGCACACATTCCAAAAGCAGCCATGGCATAGGGCAGCCCCATGAGCTAAATCTGTCTCCCTTACAGCAATTCTCTCCATGGAGAGAGGGAACAGTGATTTAGAATCTCAGCTGGGGCAGGGACCAGGGAATTCTGATATGCCCACCTACCGTCACCCCCAACCCCGATACTGAAAGAGCCCCAATCACAATCCTTTGGAGAAAGTGACATTTTAGAAGTCTTAAAAGGTGAAGTAGATATTTCTCTGGTAAAGATGGCAAGGAAAAGTGGCCCACACAAAGGGACCAGCATATACAAAGAGAGAGAGAGACTTGGAAAAATATGAAGATGTTGGAAATTTCTAGAGGTCAATTCAACTGGATGTATCCAGGTGGGACACAGATGGGAGAGACTGAGCAGGGAGAGTCAGGTAGGATGCAGGCTTGAGAAGCTAAGGAGTCCCTTGGATCTAAAGTAACTCCCATGTATTTACAGCAAGCTAATTTTTCCTGTTTGGACGATATTAAGCATTCAGATGGGAGAGAAGGAGGCGGGGAGAACTTTCGACAAGGCTAAAAGAAACTCACACCTTGACAGTTCACTCTGCTATCTGAAGAGCACTAAATTAATTTCCATTATAACGCATTATGTGGAGATAAGACACAGAAACAGGAATTACAAAAGGCACATCCTGCTCTTATTAAATTTCCGAGAAATACAGTGCACCCATTAGTCTAAAGCCCGGAAGTCTAACACGAGAGAGATTTGTTGGGAGCAGCTCTATAGAAATGGATTAAGGGGAGAAATAGGTTTGGTTCTGGAGCTGATGTTTTCTTTCCGTCTGTGAATGGAACAAGATAAGACACATTTCTTACAAAATGTAACCGTTTCTGGCATGCTTTCCCCGATTCCCAGCCCCACCTTAACTGCCACCAAGCACAGAGACTGGCTCTCAGCGTGAACCCAGAGAGCCCGTTACCCAGCCACTTGGGCCTCTCTGACCCTCTAGCAACCCTTGCAGATGAATTGTGCAAATACAGTAGAAAATACCAGCCTCTAATCTGTGCAAATGCAGGAGAAAATGCCAGTCCCAGTCCTCTCAGGTCTGGCTCTGTGCTCTGTCAATCCAGCTTTCGATGATGAATTGATGAATTTCCCATGTGGAAGGCACCATCGCCGCCAGGCCTAATCCTAATGCATTTTTAACCTTCTCCCTTTTAACCAGATGCCAAGGAGAAAAAGACTGACTTGAAAAAATTCCCTGGACAGGCTCACAGGAAGCCAGAAGGATGAATGCCAGTTTCTTTGAGAGGCCAAAGGCACTGGGAGTAGAGGAGTTGTTAGAAAGTACCAACATGGATTCAGGCCCCTTTGGCTGTGGTTGATGCCACCTGTGGCACCCTAGAGACAGCATGTGGCCTGCCTGGTCCTCTCTATGCTCCTGTGGAGAGTCCAGAGGTACATAGCATGTGAGCTGTCCTGTTCTGGAAGCAATGGAGGCAATGACAAGGGTTTGCTCTGCTATGACCTTGCCATGTGACCTTGAGCATCACTGAACTCTGCATTTTCTTCCCCTGTTCAATGAAGAGGTTGAGCTGCATGATCTCTTGCATCCCTCTGAATGTCAATATCTTATTATTCCTATTATTCTATGAATTAAAAGCTTTTGCATTGCGGTGGACATTGTAATGAGCCTCTCAGATGACCTTCAATGAAGACTTTATTGCCCAGCTGCTGAGAGAGTCATTGGGAAGAATCACCTAAAGGTACAGAGAGCTGCCTCGCCAGGGCCCCCACCCATCCTGGGACAGCCCACACTGATAGATGTGGAGTAAAACGCCTGGTTCTTTCACCCCTGCTGATGCTACTCCAAAGGGTGCTTTAGCTCCAGAGCTCTCCCTGCGGTTTGTCAAGGCTTTCACTGAGCCTTGGCTTCTCCTTCTGCCCCAGTGAGCTTCATCTTCTTCCTTCCACGGTGTTGCTCCCACAGCTCCTCCTCGACAAGCAGCCTGCATGCTAATCCCCATCTCAGCTCCCTAGGGAACCCCACCTGCCAATGCCCATTTCCCATAGACTCACATACATTTCGAACCTCTGAGTGCACCCCCACCCAGTTCTCCTCCCTCATTTTCAAATGAGGAAATGAAAGCTCGGGGAGAGACTTACCACATTCACTCTGTCAGCGGAACCAGGGCTAAATCTTCAGCTTCCCAAGTCTCAGCCACATCCTCTTTCTATTACACCTCGGTGCCTTCCCTAACTTATTTCATTTTCCTTTGCATGGTGCAGAGAGACGTGGAGGCAGAGAGATAAATCGATTCATCCATCCATCTCCACTACAAGGAAGAATAATAAGCAAATGCATGAATTCATGAGTTATTCACTGCCTCTATTTTAAATAAATAAACCATTGGTTTTCGTTTGGGTTTTTTTTTTAACATCCTGTGAAGCTGGATCATGTAAAGACACAACAAACTCTGGATTAGGAACCAGGGAGAGTTTTAGTCTAAGCTCCTCACTTTTGCATTGCAAATATGTCACCGTTTGATATTAGATTTTCAGATTCCAAGACTGATGAGGGGTGGGGTTAAGTGTCGGGAAGGAGGTTACTCTTGTAAAATAATAGCCAGTGGTGATGGTTATGTAAGATGTCTTGGGGGGAAGCTGGGTGAAGGGTACACAGGAAATTTGTGTTATTTTTGTAATTTTTTTATAGTTAAAATTATTGCAAAAGAAAAAAATTAAAAATATCCAAAAGGTGGTTTCATTTATCCTAACGAAGAAGGGAAGACTTGAGGTGGGGTGAAGGGAAAGGAATGGGCAGGTTACAGAACATTCTCAGAGTACCTACTTGCAAGGCTAGTGTATTCTAAATGTCACTCAGTGAGATGGAAGCTGAAGATTGTTGCACCGGGTATATATTTTTAAAACATGTCCTTTATGACTAAAAAAAAACTGAGGACTGACATTCTTTGAGCCAAAGTCTTGAAAAATGTCTGCTACAGCACCTGCTTTCCTGTTTAGGCTAAATCTCTCCAGCGAGTCTCACATATCTTGACGTCTCTTATCTACTATGTCTGGCCATTTTACAGGTGAAAAAACTGAAGCCCTCAGAGATAAACGGCTTGTGCAGGTTGTCCAGAGAGTGGCTAATTTTACATATAATAAAAGCAAACAATTCCGAGTTATAAACAGACACTTGGCCAGTGGTTTGTAAAGCGTTTGTCTTGTTTCAAGAGTCTGAGTCAGAGGTTCAGAAGCCACACGCAGGTGGCCTAACAGAGTAAAATGCTCGGTCTCTCTGACTCTATCTTAATTCTAGCCTGCATTTTCCCAAGTCTTTCAGGCTAATAGCTCCTGCTATAGATATGCTAATCATTAGAGGAATTCTGCTTGAGGCTTGAGTTTTTGGAAGAACTGTGCCTTTCCAGAAGGTACCTTTCCCAAAGAGGTGGGGAAATATGTACAAAATATTGACTGTTTATCAGAGATTTGCAGGGGCCTCAATACTGGGCTCAGATCGCAGGGGTCAACGGACCAGTAACAAAGAGATTTGGAGACTTTGAGCTCTTCCTATGATCCCTGTGGGTGCTCAGATATCAGTCACCTCTTGCCCCTCCCATTTTTCCCTTCCCTTGATTTAAAAGAAGCCTGAACTTGGGGCTTGGGGAAGATGGATTTGAGAAACCTCTAAGGCCCCCATCACCTTGATTGGGTACTGTCTTGATCAATAAACTCTTCCTTACTCGAAATTCTGAAGTTTTGAGTATTGTCCTTTTGAAGCATCAGGCACACAAAATTTGGACAGGTAACACAGGGACCCCTGCCCTGTGGAGTGGCATCATGGACTGCCCCCTTAGAACCTGCAAGCCACTAGCAGTAATATCAGGTGGGCTGTCCAGAGGGTCCCATGGGAAAGGATCCTGACAGTAGGAGCCATCCACAAATCATTTGAGAATTGAATTTGTTGAAACTAAACTGCATTCCACAGTGCTGTCAACAATAAATGAAATGCCACTGTAAACGAAAAAAACTAATCAACTAAATGGAGACAGCTGCTCCCTCTTACAAGGTCATGTGATAAAAAGTCTATTTGTTTTCTAAGTTCTAATTTTCTCTTAGGATAAGTGAATGTTTTTGCAGTTACAAGACGCAAACACTAACCCAAACTGCTGTTGATTCAGAATGTATGTTATCTTAGTGGTGTTTAATGTCTAACAAAATAACAATGACCATTATTACATGCTCCAAAGTCTAAAGTTATAAGAAGAACCATTTGAGGTTTTATCCATGCACATTTTGAAGGCATATTTTTAATTACTTTTTTATTGAAGTATACCTTTATACACAATCAAGTGTATAAAACCGATTAATTTTTATACATTATATACCTGGTAACCACCACCTTGACCAAGAGAGAGAACATTTCCAGCACCCCCGAAGGTTTCTAGAGTGCATAGATATTTAAATAACTCTTAAATATTATGCAAATTAAAGCCTCCACAGTCCCCTTCACCAGGGACCAGATGCTCCCAGATTTGGGATAGACCTCCCTTGGTAGCCAGCTGAGATGGAAGAGATTTATCCTCAAGGCAGGCACCAGATACCCAGGCACACAATTCCAGAACTCTCCAACTGCCTTCTCAAAACAAGTCCATGCCCTTGAGGACAGTTTCTTGACAAAAAGAAGCCTTAAGGCAATAAAAAAGGGCAGGAGGGTTGCGTGAGGATGGAGATGAATTTGAGGTTTAAGGAAAACCCAGATTTGGGAGACAAAGAAAGGTAACGGTGAAATCTGAGAGGCTCAACTTGTAAGTTATGTTTTTCAGTAAAGAATAATAATGCTTATAATTTTGTTTATTAGGCACTGGGTGGTAGAAATATTGGTCTTAGGGCTCAAGAAAGATGCTCCTAGTGCTTTTAAATTCCTAAACTGATGTTTGTAGGGAGCTGCCTTTTCTCTCTTCTTGATTGTTGAATCTATTTTTTTCCAATGGGAAATTCCTTTCAACTCTAAAGTCATGATTTCAGAACCTGTAAAGCTGCTGGCAACCCAGGATTTTGGATTTGACTTCGGCAACCTTCTTCATTCTAGGACACATTTAAAATCTTTCCTACTGAAGTTTCCTACTCAGAAGGTTTCCCCTATGAGGGGCATAACTGAAATCTACCTATGAGGCAGGATAGTTAGCCTAGAAAAGACGCCCCCTCCAGAATGCGGCTCTGGAATTTTTCCTCAGTCCCTTAGTCCTTGGCCCTGCAGCGCTGGAATTTCTCCTTGTCCCTTATTTAGCCCTGTCCCTGTTTTTGATTTCAAGTGTGAGACCCCAGCATGAGAGACAAGTCAAGGCCAGGAGATAAGATAGTTAACCTTGGGCCGCCTCCACCCCTTCCGGATGGCATAGAAAATAGGCCAAGACCAGGAGGCAGGCCAGATAGCCTTGGGACAACTGCCACCTCCAAGAAAACAAAAGCTTGTGATTCAGACAGTTGGGACAGACTCTCTGAGCTGCTCACACGTTTCTCCAAAGTGTGCACCTTCTCTTTAATAAAACTTGCATTGTCTTGCTTGCTGTTTGTTGTGCTCTTGAATTCTTTCTTCCAGCATAAGACAAGATGGGGTTAGGACCCCAAGTGGTGACCTTTGACCAATGGAGGAAAGAAGATAAATAGAAGGTATCATTTCTCAGAAGATTCAACTCAACCTTTGTAATCTGTAAGCCCATTTAGCTCCTCTCGTTATATATCATAAGTGAGAATTTCGAGGAAATACCAAATACCTATGAGCTTAGCACTCACTTCTTTGCTTACAAGTTGGGTTTCGATTCTTCGGCTTCAACAAGATTGGAAGGCTGTGTGTATATATAGCAAAGGAACCCAATTAAGCTCAAATTGAAGTCTGGCCCCTGCTATGGATCCAGTGGGCTCTGGTCATGCCTTGGAGTTTCTAGCCACAGTGAGCTGATATGTCGAGAAGAATTTGCTTTCTGGCTTCAGGGAGGAGGGAGAATTTTGTGCACAGATGTCTGGAGAGCAAAATCTCACCTCAGCCTGAAAGTACTTTTTTCTACACCATTTATAACCCCTTCCTCACAGTGTTTTTTTGATTACAATATGGAACTATCACACATTCTTGTAAATAATTCAAACAACTTACAAAAATATAATACCGATAAAATATATTTTACCATCCTAAGATAACCAACACTAATATTTCGGTGACCATTTTTATAAGTATCTCTTTATGCATACATGCATATATCTACATCATTTTACAAAAATAAGATCTGGTATAAATTATAATTTTTCCTGTGGACACCTTTCCCCATCTCTCTGTCTTCACCCGTATCTACACCCCATGCCCGTCTCCATTTTCCCCAAGTAACCCATATGTCCTAGCCAAAAAGCAGAGTCTGAGATGAGAGTTTACATGCAATAGTTTATTTGTGGAAGTGACCCAGGGAATAGAAGTGAGGGACCAGAAAGAGTAAAACAGAGAAGAAAGAAAAGTCAAATAAGCGTGTTTCATTAAGTTGGTCACTGCCATGAGCAACTGAAGCCCTCTAAGGAGCTCTGTGGAATAAACCTCAGAAATGTCCACTTATGGGAAGGAATATGGAAGCACTTAGTTATTCACTAGCTTCCACCTCCATTGGTCCAGGATTGCCTCATGGAATATTAATTCCTTCTTCTAACAAGTGACAGACTGATTTAGCAGTCATTTCATAGAGTGGCTTCAGAGAGGCTTCCAGGCAGAAAGTGAGAAATGAGGTGCAACTGAGGAAAGGTACTAGAAGGTTATAGCTGCATGAAGCTGGTCACTGCAGCAATAGACACAGTAAAAGATGAGCTAAAGGGATGTAAGGCATGAGACATGAGAGATGAGCAGTACAGATTACTCCTTATGCTGCTCAGATCCGCTCGTGACCAGAGGCAACCTCTATAAAAGACTTAATACAAGAGAGTTAGTGGACCAAGCTACGGTCCTCCAATAGCAACTGGTCCCAGTACCACGGCTGATGTGCATCCCTTCCCTACACATTTCAGACTTTCCTCATCTTCAGCCAGACGTTCATCTTTCAATTCCTGCAGAGTCGGGACCTTAGGTCCCTTACCCTTATTGGGTCGCAGTTGCTGCAATGGCTCATTTATACCTACACCAGTGTCCCATAGGATTCAGACATGCTCCTTCCTTACCCCATTGGGGAGCAGCAACCCCAGCTTCTCATCGTATTCAGGGTCAGTTATCCCTACCAATACAGTTTTTTATCGTCCACTGGCTCATGGAAGCTAAAATGACTAGGCAGTGGTTATAATCCCAAGTTTAGCAGAACCTTTCTGGGACAAGCATGCCTCCCCATTACCTACCCCGTGTAAACCTCTAATCCAACAGAGCATAAGCTTTCGGTGTGGGAAGTATAAATTCCTCAAGTAAATCACTGAAAGTAATGGTGAAAATGGTTAATCCTTTGTTTACCGCTTTGTTCCAGGGTTCGTGTATTCTAGTTCTTAGGGACCCAGATCATATCCTGGCCTTCGATTCAATGCAAAGAATATCCTCAGGTCACAGGAGCTCCAGGTCCCCCAAGTGCGCCAGGGGTGCCAGGCCCTGGGTGCGCCAGGCCCCTGGTTGCGCAAGGCCCCTGGTTGCGCACCGCGAGCACATGAGAGGAGATGCTCCACCTTCAGAGAGAGATCCAGTTCTTAAGGGGAGATGGCAATATCCACAGGTCAGGGGTGGAAAGGGGAGGTATTAAGGAGGGGGAAAAAAGACACAATCAACAGAGTAAAAGGGGACCCCACAAAATGAAAGAAAATATTTACAAATCATATATCTGATAAAAGGTTAATATCCAGAGTATATAAAGGACTGCAATCCAACAACAAAAATAGACTTTAAAAATGAGCAAAGGACTTGAATAGACCATTTCCAAAAAAGATGTACAAATGGCTGATAAGCACATGAAAAGACATTCAAAATCAGTAATTATTAGGGAAATGAAAAAGAAGATCCCAATGAGATACCACCTTCCACCCATGAGGATGGCTACTATCAAAAAAAAAAAAAAAAAAAACCTCCAGAAAATAAGGGTAAGGATGTGGAGAAATTGAAATCCTTGTGCACCGTGAGTGGAAACATAAAATGCTGCAGTTGCTGTTGAAAACAGTATAGCAATTTCTAAAAAAAATTAAAATAAAATTACCATGTGATCATACTATACCACTTCTGGCTAAGTACCCAAAAGAATTGAAAGCAAGATCTCAAAGAGATACTTGTACATCCATGTTCACAGCAGCATTATTCACTAGCCAAAAGATGAAGCAACCCATGCGTCTATCAACAGATGAATATATAAACAAAATATGGTGTATACAGACAATATTATTCATCCTTAAAACAGAAAGAAATTCTGATACATGCCGCAACATAAATGAACCTTGAGGACATTATGCTAAGTGAAATAAGCCAGTCACGAAAAGATAAATACTGTATGATTCTACTTATATAAACTACCTAGAGTAGTCAAATTTATAGAAAGAAAGTAAAACGGTGGTTGCCAAGGGCTGGAGGGAGAAAGAATGGGGAGTTATTATTTAATGGTTATGAAGTTTCAGTTGGAAAGATGAAAAATGTTCTAGAGATGAATGGTGATGATGGTTGCTCAACAAGATGAATATACTTAATGCCACTAAACTGTACAGTTAAGATGGTTAAGATGGTAAATTCTAAATTATGTGTATTTTACCATAATTTAAAAACTTGTTTTAAATAAATTTGTTTAAAGGTAGACTGAAAAGATGTGAGGTGGAGCACAAGAGGTATCTGATATCTTTATAATGACCTGAGTTATGTCCTTCCATTTTGTTTCTTAATATTAATAGAATCTTATAAAGACTATGTTCCAAAACTCCTTTACATGTATACATGTACTAAAACACATGGTGGGGGGGCAGAGAGATTACATTGCAGTTTATTTTCAGTTCTTCAACACTAAAACGTATCTAAAGTACACATTCAACGCCTAGTGTTGAACTCTGTGGAGAGAGGAGTTCAAAGCTGAAAGTCTTAGAATTCGTGAGACTAGAGATAGGCAGTGATAGTTCAGGACCTCAATGAGAAGATGCAAGAGCTCACCATAGACCACTCTGCAGCCTTGTCATCTGAGGACACGGGCGGCCCCAACATTCAAGGAATGGTGTGCCAAGAGGAGTGCATTCTCAGAGGACACCAGTGGTAGAGACAGGATATGAGCAGACCTATGTGTCCCTAAGCACAGGTGAGGCACCCGTGGAGACTCCCAGAAATCAGTGGGGGAGATCATGCCTAAGCTTTGAGTTTCCACAGTCACCCCTCAATCATTTGTCCTATCAGGTTGTTGCAGCTTGGGGACATCTGGATTAAACAGAGAAGGCTTCTTTTCAAAGTAACCATAATGCAAATGTTTGCTCTGAGAAATTCAAGGGATTTTGGACTCTTGAAATCATCACAGGAATTCTACATTTTGCAGATCAAGCTAGAGAATTGCTTAAGCAGCTTTATTTCTCTTCGACAGTAAGAGTAAAATAAATCTGGCAGGAGAGGACACTGAGGATATAAATGGCAAGGGTCAGAATGATAAAAGATTCCATAAGGTACGTGGTATGAATAAGAGAGAGAAAAATTTGGAGACTTTATCCGTTTTCTTTCCCTCTCGTTGACTCTTAATTCTTCACTTTATTATCATCTATTGAAAATTAAATTCTCCAAGAGGGACTTCCAGTGGAGGAACTACATCCAGATGACCCTACCCAGGGACCCACTCCACCTAAGTGCATCAATTGCCTGGATTTATTCTTAAGCTCACAATATACTTAAGTAGCCAGTAGAAGAATAGTTAAGTGCTCATTCTGGGAACACCGTCTGCTAACCGCTAAGTCATTTACATAAAAATATCCATAGTTCTGTATGTCGTTTCCACCTGATTCTACTCTTCTTGTGCATTCAGACATAACTACAACATTTTATATATCTTTAAAACTCAGAAGGTGGAGAAAAAGACAAGGTAGAGTGAGAGACAGAAAAATAATTAATTACTGAAATAACCACAGATTTCCTGCCCCACCAACTGCTCTGCTATCTTTACTGCATTCTCATTTTAACTTGAAGCTCCCATCTGATCCCCAGGGCTCTGTGATGCATAACAGGATAAAGTTCAGTCTCTCATGCCAGGATTCCAAGCCCAGCCCCATGCTCACCCTCCAATTGGATTTCCTGCTGTCTCCACCTCCAAGCACAAACTCCCCAAGTCTCCTCTCATTATTTTGCACTGAGTGTTTCTTGTGTCTGTTTCATACTTGCTGTCGTCCTTGTGATGTTGTCTTCTCTCTGCCACTTATGGTTCCCCTTCCTTTAAGATTCAGCTCAAGCCCCACCTCCAAGAATGCAAGCTCCCTCTGGGGAGGAATTTTTCATCTCTTTTTTTCAATTACATATCTCTTGGTGCCTGACACATAGTAGCTGCTAAATAAATATTCTGTAAAAATATGAAAAGCTAAGTCTATCTTACCACTTGCCAACTATGAGGACATCTGTCGCTCTTATTACCTGCACTTAGATCTTTTATCATGTAATGCCTCACCTGACCAGGCGACTGTTGCACATTTTGTCATCTTGTCTTCCTAGAAGGATCCTAGAGAGTAAGGATCTGGTCCGACTCATTTTTCCTTTGAGCTGTCATTCACTATCACACCATTTAGTTTTACTGTCAGCTGTGTACTTTACTTTTAAATTCTGCAGCATCAACATTGTAATAAATATATATGTTAATTTTCATCTTCTACTACTCCCCAGGGACAGGGGTGGGTTAGTTTGAAATCTCTAATCAGGCATCCACACACTGTGAGCCTTCAACCACCATTATATCCAATCAACACTAGAGGGTTTCCTGAGAGCTTAAGGGATGCTAGAAAGTGTTTTTCATCATTGAAATGCAGAATGTTCATAGTATGTGGATTGCCTACAGATATTGTTCGGGCACGTCTGCCATTGCCTAAACAGAGCACCAGTATCTCTCTCGGAAAACTACAATAGTTTCCTAACTCAGTTCCTTGAACTCCACTCTCCTGTGTAGTTTTCAAGGAGACCGTCTGACTCCAATCTAGTGTTCACCATGCAAGATGCTATTTCTAAAACATGAAGCTGTTTTTCACATACTCTCTCCAAACTCTCTGGTGGCCTCTGTGCAGTGCACAGCACAACATCCATTCTCCACTTCACGTACCCAACTGTGCACACATGCACACAACCATTTTATCCCACATCCATTTGGACAGCTCACACTGTTGGTGATCCAAGTTTGGGGACTCAGACAAATGCAATTTCCCACTTTATCTGCATCTGCTGACAAAAAATAGTGAGTTGTGTCAATAACTCTCTGCAAGGTCCTTCATCTATAAAACAGAAATAATTTTATCACTGCTAATTCTTCCCTGCAGAAATTTCAACGAATCCATGGAGGATTCTATAACTTTCATTTCTTAAAAGTTGGAAAATAAGATGACTAGGGAAAAAGAAAAAACCATTGAGCCAAGAGAAAAGGCTAAGGACTAAGTCTGTGTATCTTTGTCTCCATGTAAATTCATTTCAGTCTTGGGATGCAGAATAACATGCCAGTCAGGAGATGAGCTCTGAAGCTATATTGTTTGAAGTCAAGTCCGGCTTCTTTGCATGGTTGCTGTGAAAACTTGAGCAAGTTTTTTAATCTTTCAATGACTCAGTTTCCAAATCTGTTAAATGACAGCAATAACAGCATTTACTTCTCTGGATTTTTGTGAGAATTAAATAAATTAATACCTGTAAAGTATTTAGCATAATGCCCAGAACACAATGAGGACTCAATAAAGCATTTATTATTATTGTCACCCAATTTATAATGTGATGATCACAATATTGTTACCTTGATGGTATATGCATGGGCAGAAGTGAAAGAGTGTGGTTGAAAGAGCACTGTCTTAAGATACCTGGTTTCCAGTCTCAGCTCTGCCACTTGCTGATTGCGTGATATTTGCTGAGCCTCTTCGTAACGCTGGTACTAATTTTACCAATGAGAGTGTTGAATGAAACATTGCTATTCAGATTTAAGCAATGGAACCCTCTTTCTAATGATAAATTTTATGCAGCTGCCAATATAGAAGACAGATAAAAAATGATGCTGCTTCCTCCTGACTATCCGTGCCCAAACCCCCTGAGATACCTTGGGCTACCCTAAGACTCCTAGGTGAGATCACTAGATAATACAACCTCTATGGGTCTTCGATTTATGCATGACTTTCCCTTTAAAAGCATATTCAAAAATTCTGGCCACATAATAAACATTCAAGAAGTACTATTATTATTGTAGTTGTTGATGGCGATGATGGAAGCACTACTGCGCTTGACATCCTATCTGGCCATTTTATTCATGCATGCCTTCAACAAATATTTTTCTGGAGAGCCTACTACATGCTCAGGTGCTGGGCTAGTGCCAGGTCATTTGAAGAATGTCATCCTTCTAACACACAGACGATAAATTCTCTCCATGGTCCAGTTGCAGTCATAAATTGGTAATGAACCTAACTCAGTGACAGGCATCTATGGGAACCAATCTCAGTTCCAGGCTCATCTTTACTACCCGTTCTAAAGCAAAACCAATCTCTGCTAACCAGTCATTTCCTTTTTCAAGAATAGCATTGTAGAAAGTAACACTGAGTAAATGCCCTGGGTTATCAACCAAAGAACTTCCTAGATGACTCGTTCTGAGAATAAGTGTACTCTGGGTGCCCACGAGAGTGTACAGAAATACCCACTCCTGGGTAAATAATTACATCTGGTTGCTTGTATACATCAAAGAACTGAGAAAAGAAAGTCAATGACACCTTTGGGAAGGGAATTCTTAAGGGGAAACAGAAACATCATGGTATTTGTCATTAGCAGGGATTAGAAGGATAAATCTTTGGGCCCCAATTCCCAGCCACCCCTGCACATTTGGAGTTTCTCCCCTCACTTCCAACTTTATAGGATTGGATGGGGGCGGGGATATTAAGAAAGCCAGTGGGATTTCTTGAGAAATGCTCCTCTTTACCAGAATGTCACCCTGTGTACTCCCCACAATGACTGTGTACTTTTTACCTATTTCTACATTGGTCTGTGCCCTTTCCGTCATTGTTCTTCAAAGAACTCGTCCATGGAGAGGTGGGTAGGGCAAGGGTGTTGGCAGGCTGCCCCCCACAGAGAAGAGGCAGACTGGGCTCTCTCTGAGATTCACTTTTAGGAGATTGCTAAATTCATATATTCACATTGCCCAAGTTCATACTTGAAGCCCTAAACCCCAGTGTGACTATATTTGGAAAAAGGATCTTTAAGAGGCAATTAAGGTTAGATGAGGTCATAAATGTGGGGCCCTGATCTAATAGGATTAGAAGAAAAGACATCACAGAGCTTGCTCTCTTGGTCTCTCCTCACGCACACTCAGAAGAAAGGCCATGTGAGCACACAGCAAGAAAACTTCAGTCTACCAAGCCAGGAGGAGAAGTCTCTCCAGAAATCAAACCCTGCTGGCATCTTGGTCTTGAACTTTCCAGCCTCCAGAACTGTGAGAAGATACATTTTAAATCACACAGTTCATGGTATTTTGTTATGGCAACCCCAGCTGACTAAGACAGAGATGTTTGTGTGGTTTAAGGGTGTCGCACATGAAGCTTTGGCCTGCTGAGCTGGCTGAGGAAATATATCAGGATGTTTTATCATCCCCTACACAGAAACTTTATGCTGGCAATAAGAACTAACTCCATTCCACTTTTTATAACTCTCTGGAAGCATTTGAATTCTCTCTGGCAATGTATTTGTTCCTTCACAATGCGGTAAATGGAGCTTTGAAAGCCTCTATGAGACCAGGCTTTTGAAAACCTGGCTTAGGGTATAAATGACTCTCAGGGAGGGTTTGTACTCTGCTCTTGATAACCAACTGAGAGCCTGTCCCAGTGTCCTCTATGCTGCAGGGGTCCATGCCAGGAGGGTGGTCATAGAAAAGCAACTTTCAGTCCAAAACAAATTACATTTAAAATATATAGTGATGCATACATATAAATAATCTGGTTACAACAGTAATATATGCTTATTGTAGAAAAATTGAAGAATTTATTTAGGTAAACGGAAGAAATTTTAAATTACCCGTAATTCTACTGCCTACATGAATTTTCTTCCAATCTTGTGTGTGTAATTTTTTAAAAGAAGTGGAATCATACCCTACATAGTCATATATCCCTCTTTGTCATTTTACATTATGTGTCATAGACATTTTGTCAAATCATAAAGTCTTCTCCAAAAAAATAGAATATTATTTTAGTGGAATTTTAAATGTAATTTTTACCTGTCTACAATTTATTAAGATAAAAATGCTGACGGTCAAAGGAAAAAAGGACGATCATAAATTCATTTCCTCGTGTTCTGTATTCCTTTTAGTACATCCTTCTAGGATGGGCTACAAAAAAGAACTATAGAATCTTTTTCCTTTAGAAGAATCTGAGAACAGAAGAGTCCTGCCCAGCTGGGGTGTCTTCAGCAGGTGCTGAAGTAGCAAGTCAGTGTGATTTTTACCAAAATCAAGCATGCTGGTTTGGGGTCATTCTTAGTTATTTTAGTTTTCTGCTCTTTTCCTCACCCTCTTGTCCAGACACAGCCTTAGAAGGATGCTGACAAGCAGACAGATGCAGGTCCCTGCAGGCTGGTACCTGAAATTCTAAATTGTTGAGTCCAGCTCTTTCCATTTCCTGGGTTAGGGAACAAAGGCTTAAAAAGCTGAGGGTGAGGGAGCAGTGAGAGACAACACTGAAAACTCAGGCCTTGCCCCTGGTGTTGTTCTCTGTCCATTCTGGCTGCTATAACAAAATACCATGGACTGGCCGGCTTATACACACCAAACATTTATTTCTCATAGTTCTGGAAGCTGGGAAGTCCAAGCTCCAGACACCAGCAGATTCGGTGTCTGGCAAGGACCCACTTCCTTGTTCATAAGCACGTCTTCTTACTGTGTCTTCCCATGAGCTCCCCAACGGAGCTCCTGGGGTCTCATTCATAAGATCACTAATCCCATGCATGATGGCTTCACCTTCATGACCTAATCTCCTCCCAAAGACCCTACCTCCTAATATCATCACTTTAGGGGTTAGGTTTTAACATGTATGACATAGACATGGAAGGGGTTCCCAAACATTCCATCTATCTCACTGTCTTTTAGGCATACAAAAGAGTATAGCAAAATAAGTCAAGTACCCTGTGGCTATCACCCAACTTCAGAAATAAAAATATAAAACAACACTCCTGTGTTCCCCTTTCTCATGTACTACCCTTCCTCCTCAGCTCACCCCCAGGAGGTGACCATTTCTTGAATGTGTTGTTCTTCACATCCATGAAAATTTTCATGTCTCTACTACATATGTACCTATCAGATAGTATATTTTCTGCATATTTTAAACTTCATGTTTGTTGTCATACTTTGGGACTGTTCTGCAACTTACTTTTATTCTTTCAAAAAAAATTTTTTTTTTTTTGAAATTTACCCACATCTTAACATCTGTAGTAGTCTATATTATGAATATTTCATAATATATTTACCTATTTCAGGTTTGTGAACATTTCACCATTACATGTTCACCATTACAGCAGCCCAGCAGAAAACATTCTTGCACACGTCTCCTGATACTTCCAGTGCTTTGCCCACTAAGCTAAGTAGTCTGTAATATCAGCTACTCCCTACACATGTGTAGATTCTAGTTACATGCCACTATGCACAGTTCTGTTGTAACTAAGTGTGTACTGTGCCATTCTGGGGAGGATGGAAAGGAAACAGAGCAATAGTGAAATGGATGAGTTGAGCCCAGAACAAGTTGGCAAGTGGAAATACATGTAAGAAAAACCCTGCTAAAAAGTGGAATAAGGAAAAGAAGTTCCAGGGAAAACTGTACCCCCAATCCCATCCTATGATCAATTCCCAAACTTCTCTAGGTCGGATATTCAGATATCTATTGATTGGAAAGGGCTTGCATCTGACTCTTTCTTTGTGTTTTTTGTAAATAATTTTTTCCAATTATTGTTGGCATGAAATATTATATTAATTATATTATTATATTATATTATATTATATTATATTATATTATATTATATTATATTATATTATATATTATATTATTGTAATATAATATATTATATTATATTATTTTCAGGTGTACAATGTAGCAATTAGACATTTCTGTAACTTACAAAGTGATCACTCTGATAAATCTAGTATCCATCTGACACCATATACAGTTATTACAATATTATTGACTATATTCCTTATGTTATACTTTACATCCCCATGATTATTCTGAAACTACCAATTTGTACTTCTTAATCTCTTCCCCTTTTTCATTCACCCCACCAAACCCCCCTCCCATCTGGCAACCCTCAAAATGGTCTCTGTGTCTATGAGTTTGTTCTGTGTCTTTATTGTTTATTTTGTCTTCTTTAGTTTATTTTGTTCTTTAGATTCTACATGTAAGTGAAATCATATGGCATTTGTCTTTTTCGGTCTGACTTACTCCACTCAACACAATACCCTCTAGATCTCTCCATGTTGTTGCAGATGGCAAGATTTCATGTTTTAAAAAAAATTTTTAATGGCTGAGTAATATTTCATTGTACATATATATATCACCTTTTCTTTATTCATTCATGCATGGATGAGCACTCACGTTGTCCCCGTATCTTGACTATTGTAAATGAAGCTGCAATGAACTTATAGATGCACATGTCCCTTCAAAGAAGTATTTTGGGTTTCTTTAGATAAATACCCAGAAGTGAGATGACTGGGTTTTTCTTTGACTCTTGTTATAGCCTTTGTTTTAAAGTCTCTTTTGTCTGGTATAAGCATTGCTACCCCAGTTTTTCATTTGTTTTTATTTTCATGAAATATCTTTTTCCACCCCTTTACTTTCAGACCGTGTGTGTCTTTCAATCTGAAGTGAGTATCTTGTAGGCAGCAATGTCTTGTTTTCTTATCCATTCAGCCACCCCTCTAATATTTCTTTTAATATCGATTTAGTGTTGATAAACTCCGTTAGTTTTTTCTTGTCTGGGAAGCTCTTTATCTGTCCTTTGATTCTAAATAATAAATTTGCTGAGTAGAGTAATCTTGGTTGTAGATCTTTGCTTTTCATCACTTTGAATATTTATTTCCAATCCTTCTGGCTTGCAATGTTTCCATTGAGAAACCAGCTGACAGTCTTGTGGGAGCTCCCTTGTAGGTAACTAATTGCTTTTCTCTTGCTGCTTTTAAGATTCTCTCTTTCCCTTTAAACTTTGGCATTTTAATTATGATGTGTCTTGGTGTGGACCTATTGGGATTCATCTTGTTTGGAACTCTCTGCACTTCCTGGCATTGTATGTCTGTTTCCTTCACCAGGTTAGAGACTTTTTCTGTTTTTATTTCTTTAAATAGGTTTTCAATTCTTTGCTTTCTCTCTTCTCCTTCTGGTACCCCTATGATGCAAATGTTGGTATGCTTGAGGGTCCTTAAAATATCTTCATTTTTCTGGGTTTTTGTTTTTGTTTTTTGCTGTTATGATTGGTTATTTTCTGCTACCTTATCTTTTAAATAACCGATTTAATTCTATGCCTCATGTACTCTGTTGATTCCCTTTATGTATTCTTTATTCTAGCTATTATATTTTTCATTTCTGACTGGTTCTTTTTTATGCCTTTTATCTCTTTATTAAAATTTTCACTGAGTTCAACTACTCTTTCCCTAAGTTCACTGAGCATCCTTATAACCAGTGTTTTGAACTCTGCATTTAGTAGATTACTGTCTCCATTTCGTTGAATTCCTTTCCTGGAACTTTGCTCTGTTCTTTCTTCTAGGACATGTTTATTTGTCTCCCCATTTCGGCTACTTCCCTGTGTTTGTTTCTATGTGTTAGGTAGGGCTCCTAAGTCTTCTGGACTTAGTAGAGTGGCTTTATGTAGTAGGTGTCCTGTGAGGCCCAGTGGCATAGTCTCCCTGGTCACCTGGCTCAGATCTCCAGGTATATCCTTATGTGAATTGTGTGTGCCCTTTTGTTGTAGTCGAGCCTCGATTGCTGTTTGTATATCAAATTGGAGGAACTGACGTTCAGGCTGATTGGCTGGGAATATTGACATGTGAGGGGCTGATGGAATAGGATTCACTTTAGCAGGGCTTTGGTTCCTGCCCGATCTGCCCTTTGGGTGAGTTGTCCTTGGATGCAGCCCTGGGTGGTGCTCAAGCTCTGGTCAAAGCCTGTTGCTAGACATATTGGCTCTGGGGCTTCCTGGGAAGGGACCTACAGTGAGCCAAGTTCCACCTGTAGCCTGTGCACTGCCCAGGACCACCTGGCAAGTGACTCTTTCTTTGTCTTTTTTGATGGTTAAATTTAAAATATCGCGGATGTTAAAATTCTGAAACATTTGACTAATTGCTTGGATTTGGAATATTTTCTTTTTCACTTTTGTCTCTGAAGTTTTAAAAAGTAGCTATTTTTTAAGAGAATGCTCTAGAAGACTTCAAGCAACACTGTCAGGTAATATTTATTCATTTGAAGTTGTACCCTCTCTTTCAGTCTTTAGGACTCTCAAAAAAGTTAAACATTTATCCTTCCAATTTGATATGCTTTAGCAAGTGCTAAGATGTTTTTGCCTTGAATTTTGAGTTTTTAATGAAGCTGAAATTAAAACTTCTATCTTGACCCAATTACAAAGGCTCTTCCTTTATGTAACGGCCTTCACCTACATGAGAATCGAGCTTGTTTGCCAACCACTCGCCACAGAAAATGAAACTCCCTAAATCTCAGTGAGACAATGTTTGCCTTTTGCTCTTCTTAAGGAAGACAGTGAAAGATTTAGACACAAAGAAAACAAATTGTTGAAATCTGGGTTCCATTCTTCCCCAGAATGTGCTTGCTCCAAAGTAGGTCAACTCTGCTATAAATCTGTTGCTATAAATCTTAACAATTCTCCTTAATTCTTTCACTGGCTACATTTGAGGGCTTGTAGGGAGGGGAACTCATCCAATTAATTAAAGAAAAACCACAGAAGAAAGAGAAAGTCTCCTGAAGTACTGATGACCCCCATCTCCAACCTAAATGAGTTCATCAACATGAAAATTATTTAAAAATTACTGCTGGCGAAGCAATTACTATACAATGGATGCTTCAGTAGCTGCCATGGGTGATCGCAAACATTCAGTCTCCCTTGTGGTGTCTGAGAAGGAGGCCGACACAGCTCCAGAGAGAGGCCACGACTGAGCTCTAGGAAGAGGAACCTGGAATGAAGCTCACCACTCTGAGCCTGACATTCCTTCCCAGAAAGCCCAGAGAGGGGCTTTTTCAAACTGAGGATTCAGCAGAAACTTGCTAGAAGGCATAGAATTCGATGTAGATATATGTGAGTGATATGAATATACTGAAAGTGTTCATCATCTCTGTGTGCATATTTTTCCTGAATTTAATTTTTTTTCTTTTCTTTGGCCTCTAACTTATACTGCTACTTTAACCACAGAGCAGTACAGTTGTTCCCAAGAGCAATCTGGCCAGAAAACAAATAGTACAATTTTGCCACTTAATAAAAATGTTTCCAGTTAAAAAATTTTTTAATGATGTATTTGTGACTTCAAAAACTTTTAAACTACTTTTCTAAATCATCACAGGCCAGCAAAATCCACAGGGTTTTAAGGGATTTTAAAAGGATCTCTAGCTTATTCTCTCCCCACATCGGAGCCTGTAAGAAATTATTCTAGAAAAATGACTTTATTAAGCTATCTCAGAAAAAAAATTTTTTCCAGTGTTCTCCAATTAACCAATCTAGGACAACACAGCTACCATCAACAAATAATTTTTCCTCTATATCTAAAAGATAGAGGTCTTTTAGTCTTCTCTGGGAGGGGGTAATGTTCTTGTATTATTATATTTATGTCTCTAAAGTTACTTTTTTAACAGTATTCATCAGCTATTGCCAAAAATATGCTGCCTAAAAATACCATTCCTAAACAACTCCAAAACTCAGTGGCATAACAAAAGTATTTATTTTCTGCTCATGCATTTGTAGTTTGTTAGAGATTTGACTAATCTAGGCTGACCTTGCCCAGGTTGATATCAGGCTGTGGTGGGCCAGGACTAGGACTACTCCATCTATCTCTCCTTCTCCGCAGATTGACAGTGTCTCGAGCCATGGACCTCCCGTGGGGAAAAGCCAGAGCACGAAGAACAAGCCCAACTCTACTGCTCACTTCCCATCCACTGACTGACATTCCTTTGGCCAAAGCAAATCACAGGACCAAACCCAACATCAGTGGAGCAAAAAAATAAACTCTACCTCTCCCAATAGGAGCAGCAAACTCCTA
The DNA here is from genome assembly GCF_902729225.1 of Pteropus medius. Classification (NCBI taxonomy): domain Eukaryota; kingdom Metazoa; phylum Chordata; class Mammalia; order Chiroptera; family Pteropodidae; genus Pteropus; species Pteropus medius. The sequence goes on from NW_024345601.1 coordinate 15,413,322, forward strand.
GGATGAAGGGTGTGGACTGGAGGACAAGTGGGAAAAATATGACCTATCATCCAGATCTTTTCCATTTTAAATTAAAGCTGTAACCAATAACCGTTGTAGGAGCCATGGAAGATCCCATAGAAAATCTGAGAAATCTTCTGGATTTAAATGTTGGCTTTTCCACTTACTGACTGGGTAAACTTGGGGAGATTGTTCAACTTTTCCAGGCTCCAGTTCCTGAATCTGTAAAATAGGACAGCACATTTACTTTATATGACTGTTGGATGACTAAATTTAGTTCTTCTACTTTGTCAATGTAAGCTTTCATAGCATCTTCCTTGGAAGTCCCTTTGAGCTCATTCCAGGCATCCCACTTGACCTTGCATTTATGGTCAGCATCGTTGTCTGTATTTATGTCACCCATAGTCAATATTTTGTAGTAGCTACAAATGAACAGCACCTCATCATCTGTTGCCTTGATCTTTTTATTTTTTTATTTTTTTTTATCCCATCTACCTCCCCCTTCCCCTGCTTTGATCTTCAGGTGCCTAACATCCTCAGCAGCTTTGTCAAACTCAGCCCGAGACATGCCAATAGGTTTGCAAGGATTCCAGGCAGCCTGTGGAGGCGGCGAGGAGCAGGAAGCAGTATAAAGCTTAGCATAATGCAAGGCCCGTAGTAAAATGCGCTCAATAAATAGTTGCTGTTAATATTGAGTTATTCATTCAACAGACATTTTTAGAGAATTTGCTACATGCCAGGCATTTTGTTAGGCCATGGTGATTTAAAGATAAATGATATAGTTCCCGAAAATGATGAGTATTCACTGTGCTTGAAACAAGTAACAGTCACTAGGGGTTTGTGGGAAAGGGACACCTTACCCAGCCTAAGCATCAGGAAAGTCTCCTGACAAAGAAGATACTTACATAGAATCTTAGAAAATAAATGGGAATTTGCTATATAGGTGGGGAAGGGAGTATAGGGTGGCCTTCCAGACTGAGGAATAACCAGAAAAAATCTGATGTGCTCAGAGGACTGAATCATTTTTTAATAGGTATGCATAGAAGAGGGAGAGAAACTGGAATGTGACTGGAACAAGGGGCAAGTGCAATTATTAGGTGTTTGCCTAACTGAAAAGTTAGATTGTATCCCAAAGTCCATTAACTCTCCAATAGTGATCAGATTGGAAACATTCATTAAATGACATCTTTTCCAATTTCCATTAACGTTACATGGTCTCATTTAAACGCCCGTGACCTGGTACAGAGAGAGGTCTGGAGTCTGCTGGAAGAGATATCTTTAGCCACTGTTCTTGGGAGGACAGAACTTTGGCATCACCTTCAATCCCTTGCAAAGCAGCAAGGATTTAATGAAGCACCCTTCTGTGCCCAGGACTCTACTTGGCACTTGAGATGAAGAGTTAGATTGGAGTGAAAAATATGAACAGACAGGAGCTTTGGTTTCTAGAGGTTCCAAACCTAAGGGTTGGGTTCCAGCCAAAGGGAACCCAAAGAGTGTTCCATAGAATTGCTGTAGCTGTAACATGTGCCTCATTCTTCCACCCCCCAAACTGCTTCATCTCAGGCCATACCCATTTTGGGGTTAAGCTTCCTATTCAGTAAGTGAGGGTCACCTCCACTGAGCAGAACTGGCAAGAAATGTTTTTCTGGGTTGCATCGGTGTGGCCCTTCCTCCCCTCTTCTCACTGCTCACTGTCTTCTTGGGGAAAGAAGATGGATCAGCTGGAGGAGGGTTGAGAAATGAAGTGAGGCTTGGACTCATTTTGTGTTGCCTTTCCTTTGAGAGAGAAATAAACAGCTTGTGAAGCTCAATTCTCTACCTCCTGAGCATTAAAGATAGGGATTTTAAAAAGCCGAATCTAGGAATGAATTAGTAATGAGTTTCTGCTGAATTTTTAAAAGTTGTACTTGTCACACTATTCAGTGGTCATTAAGCCTTTCTGATGAATCCACAAGGTTTAGTTTTGTAATTTGCAAGAAATTTAGAGCTTAGTATTGTATGCTAGTGAATCCCTCAGGCCAAGGCTGTTCTTTCTAACAGTGGATGAGCACCTCCCCCTCTAAATGCTCCAGTTCCTGGGGACCCCTCATGCTGCAGCATGCTCTTTCTGGATTCCATCTCTCTAGATCCTTCTAACCTTTAGGCCAAAGCCTACTCTGCTTCTGCCACCTGAGTTCATGCAGTTCTTTCTTACCAACTCCCGCACTTAATACCTGGACCTCTATGCAAATGCTTCTATTATCTCCTCTTACGAGTTTTGGGGACCACTTTATTTCATCTCTCCCTAAGACACTGGGAGCCCAAGATCAGAGATTCCCTCCCAGACCCCCTTGCTGCCCCAGCTAAGAGCCAGTGGATGGGATTCAGCCTCTTTTGTGAACGATGCCAATGGAGCTGACCCCTCCAGGAAGGCTTTGAAGGTGGACTCTGGCTTGACCTGGGCCAAGCAGGATCTGATTCTCTAGTTTTATTTATTTCCTGTTGCCACTGTAACAACTCACAACAAACTCGGTGGTTGAAAACAGCCCAAATAAATTATTTTACAGTTCTATAGATCAGAAGATTTTAGCAGATCTCATTGGGCTAAGGTCAAGGTGTCAGCAAGCCTGCGTTTTTTGCTGGAGGTTTTAGGGAGAATCCTTCCCCTTGCCTTTTCCAGCTCCCAGGTGCTGCCCGCAGCCCTTGGCTGGTGGACTCTTCCTCCATCTTTAAAAGCAGCCCTGGTTGGTTAAGCCCTTCTCACTCTGCATCACCCTGAGACTGTGCTGCCTCTGTCTTCCCCATGGACCACCTGGGATAACCCAGGACCGTCTCCTTTTCTTCATGTCAGCTGATCAACAACCTTGATAACATCTGCTCCTTTAATCCCCCCTTGCCATGTAACTTCCCATCGTCATAGGTTCCCGGGATTAGGACAGAGACATGTTCAGGGGACCATGATTGTGCCAACCACACTAATCAACATGAGGATGTGTGAGACAAGCATTCCCAAGCTTGCTTAGTGGAGTACACATAACCAGAGATAGCCACTGGGTAGGGTGCTTCCAAGTAGGAAAAGCAGAGGAAATAGTGTGAAGCAGTGTTTCATTTCCCCAACTCAACTTCTTTTATCCTCTCAGTGTTTCAAGTTGCCAGAGAGCGGGGGCCTTTCCCTTTGTTTATGGATGTTGCTCTGACACGTTAATGACAGAGAACTTCTCTAGACTTGAAAGAGTGGGAAGGACAGATGAGATGGAAGATAAAGCCTGCCTTTCTCCCATCTGCCACAGGCCTGTCAGAGCTGTCATTTAACCTTGTTCTGTGGGGGTTTCCCTCATATATTCCACGAGGATAAGGCCATCTGCTCCCTTATCTGTAATTAGGTGCACACTTGTGCTTCTGCTGCTGTTGCACTATGTTATTATGTTTGGGGTTTTTTTAAGTATGATATGTGGCTCTCTTATTTGAATCAAGACTCCCTCAGACAATGGTACTTGTTTTCAGTTTGATTTTTGCCCTCTGCGCACCAGAGCCAGAGAGAGGGCACTGTGCTTAGTAGCCGCTCAGGTGGGTATGGAGTCGGCTGTTTAAGAAAATCTCTAGGGATGTGTGGAGTCCTTGAGTGACAATGAGGCTTCTTACCTCTTGGGAAGGATGAGTTGCAATAAATAGGAAATCATCTGTCATCAATTATCCATTGCGAAAGCTGCTTGGCTTTTTAAATAAGGACAATACAGAAGGGTTGCTGGTCATCTAGAGAAGGAGAGAGACTAGAAGGGGAAAAGAAGTCGTAAGGTGAGTGTTGATAATTCTCATCATTTTGTCCTCAAAGAGGAAAATGCTGGTGGTGGGAGCCAAGCAAGAGGAACGGGGAGGTTTTAACCTTAGGGGCAGAGATGAAGAAGTCACTGCGGGTGTCGCAGACGTGTAGTTGGTTTATTGATGAGAGAATGAACAGGTGAAAAATAAACAGCAACTCCATTTGCCAACTTTATTTGGTGTCACATGCTCTTGTTAAGATTTTTTACACCACAGTACTAACGACTAGCACATTGATAAATTACCTGGTGGAAAAAAAACACTGAGAGGGCTTTCCTTTTAGAGAATGTGCTCGGAAAAAGCAGCTGCTCCCCTGAGCACTCATCTCAGCCTCATCTTTACTTCTGAGAACTGGAGGCCAGAGGGGAGTCAGACCATGTAGCCTGGGGAGGCTCCAGATGAACATCCTCTTGCAGTGCCAGGAGCCACACATCCTGCAAAGACGGGCATCTTGTCTGGGCACATCTGGGTAGGAGAGCTGACATAGGAGCTGCCCCTAGTCCCCTGCCAAGATCCTGCAGCCCTGCCACTTTTTGGTGGAAAAGCAAAGGAAACCCAAACTGGGTATTCGGAATACATCATTAGACTTTAGCAAAAGCAGACACTGGGGGTGGTCATAGTTTCTATCAGTGAAATCGTTTATTTTTTAATAAGTAACATAGTCACATGCTGTAAAATTTAAAAGGAAAACAAAGGATTCACAGTGAAAAGTTTTTTCCCTACCCCGACTCCAGGCTCCTATTTACTTCCCTGGAAACAACTAATGTAATTGATTTCATCCGGATCTTGCCAGAAATATTTAGTGCATTTATAAGCAATCATGAATAAGTATTCTCTCCCCTCCCTTTTTAAATTGTATTTTAAGATTTAAAATTTTTTTAATAGACTTTATTTTTAGAACAGTTTTAGTCTCACAGCAAACTTGAGATGTTAATAAAGGAGGAGGCTATGCATGAAGGGGACAGGGCATGTCCCATTAACATCCCCCAACAGAGTGGTACATTTATTACTTGACGAAACTACATTGCTACATTGTGATCAACTCAAAGACAGATGTCTAGTGACGTGTACCCATTTTTATAGTGCAGAGTAGTTTCACTGCCCTAAAAATCCCCTGTGCTCCCCCTACTCATCACTCTCTTCCCGACTGACTCCCGGACAACCACTGATCTTTTAACTGCCTCCACAGTTTTGCTTTTTCGGAATGTCACATAGAGGGAATCATATAGTATATAGCCTTTCAAACCGACTTCCTTCACTTAGTAATACGCATTTAAGTTTTCTCCGTGCCTTATCGTAGTTTGACAGCTCAGTTCTTTTTAGTGCTGAATAATATTCCATTGTCGGTAGGTGAATGAATAAATAAATTAGTTGCTCCCAAGTTTTGGCAATTGTGAATAAAGCTGCTACAAACATCCATGTGAAGGTTCTTGTGTGAACATGCAGTTTTAGCTCATTTGGGTACATACAGAGGAGCAAAATCACTGGACTGAGTGATATCACCTCCCTTTTTACCCAAACAATAGCATTCTGTACCCAATATTCTGCCTCTTGCTTTTTTCATCTATATTTTGGAGATGACTCCATATCAGTTCCAATGAATTCTAATTGGAAGCTTTTTTAAATGTATGGAAAGGATCATGCATCTGAGCCTATGACAACCAAGACACCTTTCCCTTCAGCGGCCTTCTTATGAGACCTCACCATGGAAGATGAAAACTCCTGTAGAGGAAAAAAACATGGCATAAGTAGTTCATCAACCTTACACAATTGGGGTAGGTTACTTTCTGGAAGCAGAGACGCCATCACAGGGCACACAGATAGTCACAGGATCTGGTAACAAGAACCAAGGATCTGAAGTCAGAAGCTGGTTCACACTCTGGCTCCCCCTCTTATCATTGTGGCCTTACGCCAGTCATTCATGGCTCAGGATTCCCGGTTTCCTGATCTATAAGATAAAGTCAATAAAAATGGTTATCTCGCAGGTTTTTTGAAAGAAACAAATGAGATGATGAGTGAGAGAGGGCTTTGTAATTTTTTTTTTTTTTAGTTTAACGTGTCCTTTTTAATTAAAATTATTGAGATGACATTGGTTAATAAAATCATATAGGTTTCAGGTGTACAATTCACAATAATATGTCATATGTATATTGCATTGTATGTTCAAAGTTAAATATCCTTTTGTCACCGTCTATTTGACCCCCTTTACTTTTATCTATCCCCTACTCTCCGTCTTCCCTCTGGTAACCACTAATCCACTGTCTGTGTCTATGAGTCTTGTAAAATGTTAAGTGCTAGATGGCTGCATTCATTCTCTCAGCAATACTTGCCAAATGCCTTCTGTGCATCACGTAGAGTTCCAAGAACTGAGATACTGGGTGGGAAGATGACACATTTCCTCACACCAATGGAACTTATGTTCTTACGGTATGGGGAGAATGAAACAAGCAATCAAAAGATTTGGTGATGTAGTGTTATGAAGGACATAAAACATGGAGACGTGATAGTAAGTGGTTGGATGGGGTGCCCAAGGGAGATGGGAGGTCAGAAAAGTGGCTTGCTCAAGGGCTCCCCACTCATGCAACGAAGGAAGGGTGTCAAGGCTATGTATAAAGTCTCTGTCAGGAGAATGCCGGGTAGAGGGACAGGTTTTTTTCTCTGTTTTCGAACTGCAAGTCCTCCCTCCGGTGCTTTCTCTGCCATGAGGCACATCTGGGCTGATGGCACCAAGCAGGGCAGCAGAGGCTGTGGGCCTGTGTAACACGACTCTCATCTGTGCACAGATCTGGAACAGACCAAGGGGAGAGCCCATCCAGCCACTGCTTTCATTTCGTCCTGCTTCTGCAGCTGAGCCAAGCTGCTTGTTTGTTTGTTTGTTCAGATTATAGAATTTTTTTTTTTTTTGCTAACACTACAAAACAGTGTATTTGTGTATATGTGTGTGTTAGGTGGTGTGCATTTAAAATGGAGGGAACCAACTTTTATATAAATGTATAAACTTATATGACTATTTCTAAGCTCTTGCTGCACTTCTAAATACAATGAGAGCAAAAGAGCTTTTCAGATTCATCCTCCATTCAAAAGAAAAACTGGAGTAGCCCCAGGGAAGGGAAGTGGGGGCCTAGTGTATCTTAAGCTGCAGAAGCTAACCAAAGGGCACTGCCTGGACTCCTATCCCCAAATCCCCCAGAGGTCATTGAGAGGCTCACAGCATAAATCCAAGTTATTCCCAGTCAACCTTGTGAATGATAGTAGTAATAACCATTTTCTATTGAAGACACACCATGTACAAAGAACTCAGGCTATGTTCCATGTATCTCTAATCCTTATAACAAAACTGCAGGGTGGGTTCTTCTGAGGTAGTTCTCAGCAACTAGTAGGCAGGGAGGGAATCAAAAGAAGATTCTGTACCATTCTCCAAGGAAGGCTTGATTTAAATAAAGTATATAACTTGACTGAAGATACAAGCTAGTCGGTAGCAGAGCTGGGATCCCAACACAGGTATACCTCATTCCAGATCCAGCATCTCTCAAACTGGTAGTCCCCCATTCAGTCCTCTGTTTCCCCTGCTAAAGGTACCAGAATCCTCAGGTTTCTGGGCTACTGCTCAGCGACCCCACTAAAGACCACCAGGCAGACCCAATTTCCTAAGCAGTGTCTGTGTTCTGGCTACTGATGGGGACAAGTTCCAAGTAGCTCTGACTAGTGCTTGTAGCATGCAAGCAGTCTGGCACTATCTCTATTGCGAGAGCATTTGGATTCCTGCCTCTGTCTTCCCTCCAGTGACTAGGCCTAGCAAGAAGGATGACCCGAATAGAAGTCTATTCTGATCTTGTCTTCTTCACTAACCATATGTCAGAATTTATCTATCCTAAAAGTAGATTAGTGTTTGCCTGGAGTTGGGTAAGTAGAATGAATGGGGAGTGACCACGAATGGGTACAGTTTTTTTTTGAGGTGATGAAAATATTCTGAAATTAGATAGTTATGATAGCTATACGGCACTGTGATTGCACTAAAAACCGCTGAATTGTACACCTTAAATTGGTAAATTGTATGGTATGTCAAATATACCACAAGAAATATATTAAGAAAAAAATTCTTACCTGTCTCGTTCCCTTTCTCTTCATGGCTATTCGGTGATTAGCTGTGGTGAGTTTTCACTGGGTCTACACATCTTTAATATTCTTTCACTCAAAAGATAGAGCTTAATTACTCTCCCCCTGAGTATGGGCTAGACTAAGTAACTTTATCTCAGGGAATGGCGTGTGCCAGAAGGGAGCAATTGCAACTTCTGAGACTGGGTCATAAAAGTCACCTGAGGGAAGCCAGCAGCCATGTTTTGAGGATACTCAGACAGCCCCGTGGAGAGGCACAGATGGTAAGGAACTGAGGCCTCCTGCCTCCTGCCATGAGCCACATGAATAAGCCATCTTGGAAGCATTCAAGACTTCAGATAACCGCAGCGCAACATCTTAACCACATCCTCGTGAGGTCCTGAGCTAGAACCACCAGCTAAGCCCCTCCCAAATTCCTGACCCACAGAAACTGTAATGTAATTAAGTTTTACTGTCTTAAACTACTAAGTTTTGGGATAATCTGTTATACAGAAAGAGATAATATTAGGTATAATGGAATGCATTATTAGATAACTTACTAGATTATGTTGGCTAAAAATGAGCCATTCTGAGCTAAAATTTGGACAAACACTGGTGGGTTAATGCTTTTTCTTTCCAAAATAACACCTTTCTATTTTAACAGAGGAACCCTGGAGACGCAGTGCTCCAATTCAAAAGCACTGTGACAATGGCGAGCGTCTCAGTCTTGGAGGCAGGCCTGTAGGGAGGTTATTTTGGGTCCAGGATTGAGGAATTTATGTGACTTTCTAATCATGCCATGTAGCCAGCTGCCTGTTCTTCCTAGGAGTGTCTCTACCCATTCATCAGGGGGCCCAGAGAGACAATTCCTGTCAGAGGCAACATGGGCAGGGACTCAATAATGTCACTACAGTCCAAGCGACAGGAAAATGCTCCTCTCTCTCCAGGGCTCTTGTTCCCTTTCTTTTCATTGCACTTTTAGGATATCTCAGTATCCCATGAATAAGGTCAGTCATTCTCTCTCCTTTATTTCCTTCACCAAGGGGATTTTCCATTCCAGGTAAGTTGTGTCTTTGCTGCCTGCTGACTTTTTCTCTTTTTAAAATTTCTTCTGTCTCCTTTGACATTTGTCGCTGCTCCAGTCCTTTGGAAATCCTGGAATTCCACTACGATTTACCATAAGCTGGGGATTGGAGTGTAAGAAGCCTAGAGCCCAGAGCAATTACTTCAGAGTGTTTTTATGCTTGGCTGAAACAGAAAAGAAGGGCATGCACACACACACAGAGCACACTATCACCAACATAACAAAACAGCCAGTGTAATGGCTCACCAGGGTACACCTCACCATAGACAAGCCTGGGAGGAGGATGGGTAATTTAACTCTACATCTTTCTTCCTTCCACTCAGGTTGAGGATTATTACTGGGTAACAAAAAACAAAACCATTCATAAGGGATTAATAATAATTTCTCAAGCACACAGTATCTCCTTTGCTATAATCTTTACTTTCCAGTGTTTCATTTCTCCATCTGCTGTGCATATGTTCAAGAATTTTTTCTTTCACTAAGAGTACAAGCAATTGATTAGCACCCCCAGTTCCTAACACCAAGTTTTAGTTTTGTACTTCTTTTAGTAACCATGAACTGTATTGTGGCTCCAGGATTTCCATATTGGGTTCTGGTGTGCCTCCAAGCACTCCAGGGAACTCACAGGGGAACCCAGCATATTTTACATTTTTCAAGAGAAATGCAACAACACTTGATTTTGAGGAACACTGGCCTACATCTGAATTCTTCTTGATAATATCATGTCTTTGCAAAGCTAGGTTTTTGGTGGTCATGATGATACAAAGGAAATATCATCCAAAATTCAATATGCAGCAGAAAATGATGATGGCAGTGTCCAGTCTGATTCCAAGGTTTGAGAGATTGTGCAGTATCCAACAGATACATATATCCTATTCGTAAGTAATCGTGACCCTTTAAAAATAAGTAATAGTTTTTCTTTCAATTTATGTGTACTTTTTTCAAATGGCAGTAATCATTAGGACATAAATATCTAGTCAGCTGTTCAGATTCAACTACTTAATACATGGAGCTGTTAGGTATTTCTTTTGGCCTCGGGGTATCATGAAAGAATAACTGACATGCTAATATAGCAACTGAAAAACTAATAAAATTTGGAAGCTCTGTTGTAGCCCATTGTGACCTGGCCTCACCCCATTCATCTCTAGCATCTCCCTGCTCCCTCATCCTATGACTTTCCATAGTGCCCTGGGTGCTACTTCCCAAACTTACCATACTTCCTCGCCTCTAGGACCTCGCACATGCTCTTCTTTCTGCTGGGATTGGCCCTCTCTTCTCTCTTCTCTTCAATGTATGCTCTCACACCACCTGTATTTGCAGCAGCACTCATCACATCTTATTGCATTTACTTGCATCCACATTTGTTTGCCCACTAGACAGTGAGCTTCTTGAGAGCAAGGAATAGATCTTGCTCACCTTGGTATACCCAGCATTGGTTAATTGAAGGAAAAGGGGCAAAGATGTTACTGGAAGTTTTGTTGAGAAGTCTTCTGGCTAGACACTGCCACTTCCTCTTTCCTCCAAAGACAGTCCTATTATCCCTAACCACAGCTGCATCATCTGTACTGCAAGTCCAGAGACCAACCATGCGTTGATTGACCTTCCTTCCCTCTGAATGCGTTCCTGTGATAGAAGGTTATCAATGGACTGGGATATGGAGATTTTGCTTAGGATACTCTGGCCTCCTTTTAGGAAGTGTATGTCCCAGGGCTGCACCAGGGATGAGGGTTCTAGGGTGGAGAACCAGAACAAACACACTTAGTTGCAAGCAACAGAGATTCTAGATTCCTGAAGGAAGGAAGAACGGTGTTGTTGCTGTTGTTGTTGTTGTTGTTGTTGTTCTTGTTCTTGTTGTTCTTGTTCTTGTTCTTGTTTGGTTTGGGTAGGGTTTGGTTGTTTGTTTGGAATCACAGCCTGTGCTTGTTCTTATGCTAGGTCAGGAACAACATCAGTGCCAGGATCCTGGGACAACTGGACTCAGGATTTGCTCTGAATCCAAAGCAACACCAGTGCCCATATTGTGGTAAACCTCACCCAGGGTTCCATTGTCAGCATAACAAAATTTCTTCCTCCTCCCTCCAAGCCCCTCTCTACTGTGCTCACATTACCAACTAACTATCTTTCTCTTTTTAGCTACAGTTCAAAGTTCAAAGAGACAGAATCTGATTGGTCCAGCTGACTAGTGAAGTCTGTTTGAACAGAGATTTTTGCAGAGCCTTTGACCTGGCTGTGCTTGGGTCAGGTGTCTACTTCTTGTCTAATCTGCTGAAGTTAGGAGAAGAGGCTTGGAGGGCACCAGCATGATGATTCACTGGAAGAAAGTTCACAAAGAGCTGTGAGTATAGCAATAGCTTGAGAATTTGCCTCTCTGGTCCATGTGGTCTTTCCAGTTATGTAGCACTAACTAGCCATTTTCTCATCAACATTGCTTATTTTCTTTCAGGATTCTTATTTATCATTCTAAAATTGTCAGTTATGGTTAATGCTCTGATAATTCTCAGACATCCAGTTATGGAGCCATCTGTATCAAGCACATTGTTTAACATGTTACATGCTAACAAGGGGACTCTCCTTGTTTCCTTGAGTAAGTCTCTTTCTCTCTTGGGAGCTCAGTTGAATTATCTCTGAAGATGAGCATAAATATGCCTTACCTTCCCTAATTGGGAGAGGAGATCAGTTCACCTGTTAAGGTATTCCCTCATAACAAGAATCCAGGATTTTACAGCAATTTATGAACTTAGAGTTTCCAAGCCACTGAAGCAGGATCTGTGGGCAGGATAAATGAGGTGGAAAAGAACTTCTTAATTTGAGCAATGAAACTCATTAAATAAGGAAAACTCTTTTAATTGGTATGTCCAAATAATTAAGGACTCAGTTCTTTGTCCTTGGCCTAACTCAGTAGATATTTTCCATGGTGTAGACCAGGCCTGAATCTTCACTGAGATCCTCCCACGATCCAAGCACATTCCCAAGGCTGACTTGGAAATGAATAGTGAACTTTTTACCATCTCTTTCATGAGACTGTGGTCTAAACTGCACCATGGTCTCTGTCAATTCATTCTTTGAAGTTTTGGGTTGTTTACTCACAGATTTCACTTACTTCTGAATTACTCTCTCCTAGGCCTTCTACTTCTCTCTTTTACAGCCCTGCCTCAACTGGTTTTGTTTGTTTGTTTGTTTTTGCCTAGATTTGTACATATATTTAAGCTTCAACCAAAAAATGAATCAACTTCTTTAGACTCTGATCCTGTAGCCCTCTCTCCACCCCTTGCACCCAAACTTCAGGAAAGAATAGTCTGCACTCAGAGTCTCCATTTACCCAATTCTCCATCTCCTACCTAAGATAGGACTGCTTCTGACCCCTGACCTTGCTTCAACCAGGGTTACTAGGAGTCTCCTAATCTCCATCTAGAACACACTCTCTTCAGATCTGATGTGTCTAACCCCGTCCATAGCCTCTGACCTCAATCACATCTTTTTCCCTCCTGTCTGGTACCAGTGGTTCTCAAATTTCCCTGGGAGGCTTGTTTGAAGATTGTTGGGCTCCACTTCCGAGTTGCTAACTTTGTAGATCTAGCTTGGGGCTCTAGAACACGCCTTTCTAACAACTTTCATGCCAAAGTTGCTGGTCTTTGGGACACACATCAAGAAACATTACTAGAGTTGATTTTGCCTCCCCCACTACCTCTCCTAACCCTTGAACATCTGGCAATGTCTTGAGACATTTTTAGTTGTTACAATCTAGGGGTGCAGAGTCGTGATATTGAAATCTAGTGAGTAAAGATCCAGGATGATGCTAAACATCCTAAACATCCCAAAATGTGTGAGACACCTCTCCCCTCAACAAAGAATTACCTGGCCAAAAGTATCAATGGTGCTGAAGAACCCTTGAGGAACTCTGTTCTAGAGACTTTCTCTTTGGCTCACTAGTCTCTGATCACTGCCTCTCTACTTATACAGTTGCTCCCCAGTGTCCTTTGGTTCCACCTCCTACATATATCTCATCTGTCTTTGCCTCTTCATTTTGACTGTCCTTCCTTATTTCAGATCCATCACCTTCCATGTGGATTACTTGCTGGTGTCTTCTTAAATGGACTTTTTGACAATGGGAGATTATCCCTCCGAAACCACCATGAACTTAAAGCATATGGTTTCCCCCATTAAAAGCCATCAGTATTTCCCCCACCACATTCAGTGCCTTTATGAGAAGACCTCGAATGCCTGAACACACAGGCTTCTGGGACTGCTGCCTGCCAGCCTCACCAGTCTCATCTGTCCCACTGCCCCCTTCCCATACCCCATGCTTCTGCCCTGCAAAGCTAAATACAATTGCCCAAAGGTGCCACCAGCTCTCTTATCTCCAGGCACATATTCTGTTTCCTCTATCTAAAAAGCCTCTTTCTCAATCTCTGCTTGGGTAATTCTTTTCCAATCTTTAAGACCCGGCTCAGGCACCACCTCCTCCAAAGAGCCTTATGTGACTCTCCTCACCTGCTAAGTCAGGTATTATATCTGTGCCCATCTATCTGAATATTTATCACACTGAAGGGGCAAAGTAGCATAGTGTTAAACACTATAACTCTGAACTGTAATTCTGGCATTTGGATCTCAGTTCTGATGTCTACTACCTCTGTGACCTTGAATAATCTATGTAATTATCTTTGCCCCAGTTTCCTTATCTGTAAAGTGGGGTTGGTATGGTACCTATCTCATAAAGTTGTTGTGAGGATCAGATGGACTACTGAACATGTAAAGCATTTAGAACAGGACTTAGCAATTAATGGACTGTTCCATAGCATTGGACATTGTTATTAGTATTTACTTGTCTGTAAACTCGGTGAGGACAGCAATATGTCTTTGAGTTGAGGCTTTGCACACTCAAATAAGGACAATAGTGTCTGTTACTCTTCTCTGTCATCATAATGTCGTAAAGCCATCATGAGATAATGAGTTTATGGAAAGTGTAGAGCAAATATCAAATATAAAATATTTATTTTCCTAATGCACTTTGTTTACAATGAATCTGGAACAAGGGGCACAAGTCTGACCTATGATTATTTGCATACTGTTCTTCAAAGAAAAGTTAGAGAAAATTTTCAGTGAGAAGGAAATTTGCTGAGGCAGTGAAGAGTTAGCAAGCTATGGGGAAATCTTCATCTTATAGAATCGTGCTGGTTAGTGATCAGCATTTTCCAAGGAGTGTTTCAAATAATACTTGTTACAGTTAATGGTAACAAATGGCTTTTGAGGGCTGTGGGGAGTGGAGTGGGTCAATAGTCAAATAAATTTGGGAAATATGGTATTGACAAATCTAAACAAGTTTCTTTGTAGTAGGACTTTTTCAGAGTCTTTAACAAGTACCATGAATCTCTGAGAGAATCTCATACGCATCGAGGCAACAGAATTTCCCCAAGTTATTTGAATTCGGAACCCTTTTTCATCAAGTATCTTGGGAAACAATTATTTCATGGTACATACTTTGGAAACACACAGTGGAAAACACTGGTCCAGCTCATCTCTTTTATTTTCGGACGTTGAATGTAAGGTACAGAGAAACTAAATAAGTTGCCCAAAATCACAGTCAATGGAAGAGACTGACTACTGGACCAGGGTTTTTTTAAACAGCTATACTAATGCCATCCTCTTCCAAACTCTCAGAAAATAGAGGCCTGAGGCTTCTGATTTGGTTTCAAAGTAGTTTTCAGCTTCAAATTCCAAAATTGCAACCAATTTCAAAGCAAAGTTTCTGAACAAAATAAATGAAAGTGGATTTCATCTCCCTTACAGTCAGATATTGAAAGACCTCCTAAATTCTCTGAAGTTCTAAATCCAACCTACCCCTCAAAGCCTCTTTCAATTCCTAGCATATGAGAGGAACTTAATTAACATTCCTTGGTCATTGAATGTTCCATTATTTCTCCTATCAGTGGGGAATCATCACCCTCCTTCATAACACATTTTCAGCACTATTCAAAGGCAATTTTCATAATCTCCCTTATAGCTGTTTATACATATTCTTTCTAGCACTAGATTATAAAATCCTGAAAGAAAGGGTATATGTCTAATTTATTCCTATAAATTGATACCAAAACTTGATCCCAGGGAAAGCTACTATAATCATTTAAACCTTACTGTAAACAAAGGTACATTGTTTCTTGTGCCATGTTAACCCAGGCAGATTAGGTTTACGCCGCAGTAACAAACAGCCCCCAAATCTCAGTGATTTAACCCAATAAAAGTTTCTCACACATGTTATAGATCTTTCATGGTCCACAGAGAACTCTGCTTCATACAGTCACTCAAGACCCAGGCTCATGGAGGCTTAACCAGGGGCTTCTTCAGTGGCTACAGCTAGCAAAAAGAATGCTGGAAGTTTCCAACTGAGTGCCATGCCTCAGCCCAGAAGAGACATGAGCTACTTCTGCTCGAAGCCCACTGGCCAGAACTAGTATTGTGGTGCTTCCCAACTGCAGAGGGCAGACAAGTCTAATCATCTCAAGTGACCAGAAGGGAAGGAAAGGAAATCTGGCATAGGTGAGCCTTAGAAGTCTCTATCACACTGTGAGTTTATAAAAAGTAAGCTTATTTCTAATAGCAGAATAAAAGGCAATGTGCTGTTAATCGATGCTTAAAGTAACTTTTGATTGATGAATAGATCAAAAGTTAGTGGTATTTCAAAGAACAAGGAGAGTTGAATGACTAAAGCTCGACATTGAAATTCTACACCAATTTTGTCCCTACTCTCTGACCTTGAGCAAGTTTGATCACCATTTTGGACCTTAGTTTTTTCAATTGTAAAAAAAGAAGTTGGATGCTATAACTTCTATGGTCCCTTCTTGCTCAAATATTCTAATATTCTATGGTATGGTAGGGGGCATTCATCCCAAGAGTTACTCTCTTTTTCTCTATAAAAGAGATCTTGTTGACAAAGGCCTAACACTCTCAGCAGAATTATCCCTTTAATACCAGCTGGCTTTTTGTCCTAAATAAATGGAGAAACTGCAGAAGAGAGAACAGTGCATCCAGAAATAGCCTTTTCTTTCAAGCCAGAGTGAAGCAGGAGCCTTGAGCAGACTGGAGATGTCCACTTTCCTTTTGGGAGATGCCAAAGTTGTCTCATGAATCAAAGAGAATTTTAAAAGGAGCACAAAAATTCTCTGAGCTGCTCTCTGGCCTGGGCCCAGGAAACACTGTTATTGTAACTGAGATGTCGGGGCATTTGGCAGTGTTATGTTCTTGTTTGGCTGGGTACATCTCTTTATTTATTAAAGCCTCCAGGCTCTTCAGGCCATGGTTCAGTGTATTAATTTATATAGCTTGCCTCCCTAGAGAAAGCCATTTGAATATCCCCAGCTTCACTATGACCCAGCTTGCCTTCGAGATATTAACTCTGAAGATTTTCCTTTCCTCTTCTTTCTTAACATGTCTGTGAAAGGTATTTGGGGCCCACACTAGGCAAAAGGTCAAGATCCCATACCTCACACCTCCCCTTTCAAATGCCCCTCTCTTCCTTCACTATGAAGAATTGGACCCTCTTAATTCAAGCAATTTTAAGTTAATTCAACAAACCAAATGTTAGCTGAGTGCTGATTGTAAGCAAGCCATATGCTAGCATGAATTAAATAAGACCCAGTGTCTGTCTTCAAGGGGCTAGAAATGTACTGGGGAGACAGACACAGAAACAAACCTCTCCAAGAGAGTGTGATGGGTGCAGAATTAGAAGTAAGTACAGGAGGGATGTGGAGGAGGGAGTGGGCATCCCTACCCAAGAGGCATGGGATGGGGGAAGATTTCTGGAGATGGGTGCTTGACTTGAGTTCTGAAAGATGGACAGAAGTTTGCCAGATATAGATAAGTGTGTGTCCTAGCCTGGATCTAAACATAATGAGGTAAAATAACATTCCATGCTTGAAGAACTTCAAATAATTTCAGTTGGCTCAAGCATGGAATGAGTGAAAAGAGGTGCAGAGGCGAGAAGAGCAGAGATGAGAAAGGGGCCGGATCATGGTTAACCTCGTTCTTTGAAAATAATATGGAAAACACTAGGAACTCTATAAGCCAGGTACAAGGACAGTTTTTCCAAGAGGGCTTAGGAAGCATCGAGTCTATAAAGTCAACCTTTGTTTCTTAAGAGTGTTTGGTCATATCTAATTAAATGAGCATCATTCTCAAATATGACATTCCAGGCAAAGCCATAGTTACATAATTTATGTTTCCAATTATGTACTGCTAACAAGAAAGACTGATCATATTTGAACCTATTCACATGACTCTATTGCCATGAAAAGAGAACAGTTAATGGTTTCTAAATTCTGGAGGGGTCAGGCAGGGAGAAATGGATAAAATGTGTCATTTATGTTTATAAAAGCATAATCTAATAAATTTTTATGTGTTTTAGACATCTTAAGAGAAAAGACACCTTAAAGGGTTCCTTATATCCAGAAAATAGAACATTAATATATCAACAATATTCCTAACACAAGCCGCAATCATCCTTCAACTTCCAGTCCTATGTAATTTTTCTCATTCTGCTCCATCTTTGGTTGGCAGTCTCACCAACCTATCTGCTCCATGACTATTGTCCTGGAAATCCTGACTTGGTCCACTTGTCTCTAAGTTGTCTAAGTGAGGCCTTTAGAAGCCTGTGCCCAAATGTACTAGGTAGACTCCCTTTCCGTGGAAAGACAAAATGGTCGTGGTTAATTTATTACTCATCATTTTAAAAAGTGAAAGATCTAATGAAAGATTATTACGAGAATGATGTAGCTGACACAAAATTTGGATATTCCTATGGTGTGCAAAACAGATAAAATTAATTTAAAACGAGCTTTAGGTAAAGTACTTATAAACACAATGATTAATCCTATTTTCAAATAAGACTGGACAGTGCATCTAATTTTTTTAAATAGATGAACATAATCTCTACAAAGAAAAATATCTTCAGATCTAACACATAATAATCCTGAGACATAATCTACCTTGACTATGAAGCACACAGTTGGAATAAATCAGGAATATACTGAGAACATCAAGTCAAGAGAGTCAGAATGTCTGAAGTAGGCCCTAAATGCCTATGTATTAATAAAATCCCATAGGTTAAGTCTTGTGAATCCAGTGGTTACTGGCCTGGGCGCTAAATTCAAATTAAAGAAGTAAAGTTGTGGCCAAGTTAACATTTTAAAAAAATGAATGGAATTATGACTAATAACACTATACTGTTGTTATCTATTATCAGGCAAAGCAGCAACAGGAGTTTGATAAATAGAAACATCATGGACAGCTAGGGCACTGACAATTCTCCGGTAACTTCCCATATAGCATATCATTTCAAAATATTTATGTTAATATTTTACTCATATAAGTTTAACCTGCAGGAGGTTAAGTATCTTTTCTGATTCGACAATGTTTTTCCATGCAACTCATCAGTAGTAGCATATCAAATAAACCTAGTTATCTCCTGCACCTCTCTTTACAGAAGGTGAAAGAACAAATTACCTGTGATTTTCTGGGAACCCTCTAGACAATCTTAAAGACAGCCTTAAAAGATTTCATTTAGGATTCAGTTTAGGAGAGGCAAAATAGTAAAAGTTGTCAGATTTTCTAGGCAACTGTTTAAGATAGGATCATGAGTTACTGAGAATAATATTTGGCTATCAACTTAATTAAAGTGACAATAACAGATTTTAAAAGCAAGCATAGGAGGTAGCATGATGGTAAAAAAACTTTAATTTAGAAAGCAAGAAGACTTTATTCTCTTAAATAATCAAGAGTATGACAAAATCAACGTAAAGCAGAAAAAAATTATTCTTAGAACATATAGAAATTTTGTTATCTAGACAGATTGTACAGAAGATAAGAATCACCTTTTACTGCCTCTTATCAAGAGCAGACAAGTAATCTCAGAATTTTTTGTCATTTTAGTTGAGAGCCAAACTCTACTTTTGCATCATTTCAATTGACACTAAAAGTTTTTTTGAAAATTTTATAAAGAAATCAAAAACCTTAACCAGCTCTGACTGTGTCAAGTAAAATTCCATTTCTGCAAACTTTTTGTAACTTTTTATACATTTTTATTGAGATTTTGTCATAAACTCTTTCTGACATTTTACTTCAGGACAAAACTACTCTCTTTTTTTCTTAACAAAAACATATCCCCTTTAGTATAATTTCTCAAAGTGGCAACAAACGAACAAATTTATTTACAGACTCAAAGATACAACCTCTCTGTATCATAAGGGAACTTCAGGAACATTTGGTTTATGTAAGTATTTATTTATCTCTAAACCAATCAGGATAGAGCTCTTTTAAGAGATTTTATAATCTATTTTGGAAATACCACCTGCACTAGGAATGTATTTTAAGCTAACAGACACATAAACACACAGTTACAGATAGAGAGCTTATAGTTTCAAGTTTAAAATTGCAGCCAAGCAGGGTCAAGCATAGACACTGAAATACCAGACTCACTGGTTTATATCAAAGAACTGTTCGGTTCTCATTGTGCACAAATTCTTAATTGATTTGAGCTAAGAATAGACAAACTGACCAACAAACAGAAAAGAGTAACAAGCCAGATTATCCATCATCTCTCATCTACCAGAAACAAGGTCTTTCTGAGCTATCAATCCATTTACAGACATCACAAATGATCAGGCCATAAAGCAAAAAGACGCTCACTCTAGAAATCAAGAGTACTCTAAAAGAATCAAAATCAAATTCTTACCATACTATCAGTGGACAGAAGTCAGGAACATCGGACCAGGAGTCATCATCACTGTTAGGTCACCTGTGGCCAGTCAGGAAAGGAACACAGAAGGCTAAGGTCTCATTACTTGGGTAAAGTAAGCAAGGATTAGAAGAGGCCCGATGCCAATCAAGTCATGGTACCAAACTGTCAAAGACAAAATGCACTGGACAATTAAAGAGATGATTTTATTTAGGTGACTGCAATAAGGAGAACATCCATTAATGAGGAATCACGAAGAAAAGGAAGAGTATCTGGGGTATACAGAATTAGGTAAATAAGGTAATTTTGAGGTTAAAGAAAAAGTGGAGGTGGGTCTGATTTAGGTAAGTCATATTGGGAAGAGGAGTGGGAGTCCTTTGCCTTTAGCTGTTTTCTGGAACACAAAAGGGTAGGAGAGTTCAGAAAACAAAATGATGGGAGGATTTCTTAACTGATGCTGTATCCTGAAATACAGGGCTCAGGCAAAGTTTAATATTGTGCGGGCTTATCAAGCAACCAAATGTAAGCTATGATTGTTGATATTTTAGTGGCTTTTGACTTTGGCATCATATCACAATGACCATTGTAATGCATTATAAGATACATTATAATTTTTTTACTATATATAAATTAAACATTAATATTTAAAAATATAAATATATGGTAATGGAAGGAAATTTAACTTTAAGTAGTGAACACACAATGCAATATACATATGATGCATATTGAACTGTACACTTGAAAACTA
This sequence comes from Pteropus medius, assembly GCF_902729225.1. Taxonomy (NCBI): domain Eukaryota; kingdom Metazoa; phylum Chordata; class Mammalia; order Chiroptera; family Pteropodidae; genus Pteropus; species Pteropus medius. Next base: position 15,433,773 of record NW_024345601.1, read on the forward strand.
TATGATTTTGTTAACCAATGTCACTTCAATAATTTTAATTAAAAAAATAAAAACGTAACTTCAGATATAGTCAATGACATTCCTGCTCACTTAATGGGCCACACGGGAGGAAATAGCTTATGCAAAAGTATTTACAAACGGTACTGCAACTTCAGGTCCCTGAGAATTAGTAAATGTGAGGAAAGTGTGAAATGAGGCTAGACAGATAGCCAACCACTGGGTGAGAAGGGCCCTAGGAGCCTCTCTCATAGGTTAGAACCCAATCTAGAGGGTGATATGAGGAGTTTGGAATTAGAGGTACAATGCCACCTTGCTAAGAGCCTGAGCCTTGGGGCCAAACTCTCTGGCTTCAGATCCAGATGTTGTCACTTGATTTTGAGCAAGTTACTTAACCTTAGTTTTCTTCAGTTGTAAAATGATGTTTATAGTATCTGTTTGAGAGTAATTTTATAATTTAATACAAGTAAAGCACCCAGAATTATGTTTGGCATGTAGTGTTAGCTATGATGACTACTAGAACTTCAATCATTGTCACTTTTTTATGCTTTTATTGGTTAAGTATTGCTCTCTGACAACACTTACACAAGTGGGCCTCCAATATTCTCCTATAAGAATGACTCAGTGGCGCCATTCTTGTGGGGCTGGGTAAGGGCTTGACTTGATATTGCATCTGTATAGGTATATAGGCAAGAATGACTGGAGTCAATGATCAAACCAAATAATAAGGTTTGAGAGGTTAGAGTGTGAGTTAAGTCCTGCTGTTAGGCAGTAAGGTATACATGAGCAATGGAGGAACAGAGGAATGAAGGCCCCTCCCGAAAACCTCCCTTAGGACCTCCCTGGAACACCTATTTTATGGTTATAAATTACCTCTACATCCTGAAAAGACAAAGAAATAGAGAGCCGAGCACTAGTGGCTGGTTTAATCCAGCTGTGAGCCATGCACAATCAGACCTACACCAACCTCTCTGTGACCTAGCCTCACTATACCCTCATTATAATAGCATACCTATACCCAGAAGTTTATGAATCTAATTATAAGAGACGGAATTCTGGGTAACCATACACACAGTAGGCAAAGGGTTTTACAACAGACAAATGTCAGTCAAATGACCTCACACGCCAATCATCTATCACTACTTTCCTAACCTCCCATCACAGCCTTAATATAATGTGGACTTCCCCACTTTTGCAGGGTTACAGCCCTCTTTGCTGTAACCCGCTCCTCCCTTGGAGCGCACTTTAATCTTACCTTTTGTTTCCATGCAGCTATAACACTCTTTGGTGTAGTCTGTTTCTCCCTTGAAGTGTATATACTTCAATAAATCTTACTTTTTCTAAGTCTCGCTAATCTGTAATTCCTTACTGCGTGGCAAAAAGAATCAAAGACCCCTCAGTGCTACTTGGGCAACAATGGATTTTAGATCGCCACAATGGAACACGTCAATGCCACCTTTATTGTGTGGGGATGGGGCTGGGGCAGGAAATGAGCTTGATTAAGGGCTATTGCAATGGTTTGCACTTCATAAGAAAGGTTCGTTTTACATCAGTATCTACTCAGTGCCCCTATTTAAATCCAGTGAAAGTGGGAAACTCAAGTAAAATGGGCAGGAAGAGGTACCAAGGGCCTAAATATGTCTGAGGCTTGGAAAGCACAGAAAGTCATAAAGCAGGAGCAAAATGTTGAGTATGTTTGTCAAAATAGATGATGTATTTCATCAACACCCTAGTAATTCAAAGAAGAGCAGCATCTCACCTTCCTCATAAGGGCAAACATACAAAAGTGGATTTTTAAATTCTTGTCTGACACAGAGATTATTCCAAATTTTCATTAGCAATACCAACTTGATTTACTTCTAGTGGTGAATTATTCTGGAACATAAGTTCTCTCAAATTGCTGTGCAAGTGCCTACTGACTGTAGACAAGGGCTACCAGCATGGTTCAAAGCCAATTCTATCCCCAAACTCACTTAAAAATGGCACTGTTGGGGGGATATCACATAGTCTGAGAGAAGGTGGCAAGGCACCATTACTATCTCTTAAAGTCATACAAGCAAAATACCCAGTCTTTTCATAATTGGCATAAATCGTAACCATAAATTTATTGACATAAATGGCAATTCATAGTTTGAAACATTAGGGTGAAATATCTACACACACCTCACCCTTCAGCTCCTGTAGCTGAGTAGAGAACAAAGAAAAACAAAGAAACCTAAACACTCATGGTAGAAACATTCACAGAAAAATGTCTATTTCTATATTAATTTGAGTAGTATCACCATTTGCTTTGCTGCTATGTCTGGCCTTACTTCCAGAGGCAGAAATGTTTTACACAAATAGATTGTTAGTGCTGTGGGGAGTTGAAGTTTACTCAATCACCATGAGAGCCATGGCTTTCAGAGCTTTTGACCATGACCCAGTGTAAGAAATACACTTTCTATTATGATCCAGTGCACATATCCATAACTGAACCAAGACTTCTTGGTATAAATACCCCAGCATGGCTCATTACTGGCTATCAACCCGATGTCACTGAACCACTGAACATGGAGCAAGGAAGAGATGCACGTAATTGGCTGTCGGCACAAACTGTCACACACACACACACACACACACACACAACAGCAACAACGAAACAACATCAATTAAGGCTGCTGAACTAGTGTTGCAAAGAACACTTTGAAAAACTTTTTCTAATTTGCAAAATTTGTAAAACAACAACACAACAAAGAGTCAATGTGCAATTCCTGAAGATGTTCTTTACAGAATGTTCAGGCCTTTTGTAAGCCTCTTTCAGTGCACACCCTCTTTCATACTTCAGCCTTCTGTTGGAGATTTTCCAAGACAGGTGGTCCCTCTAGTTTAAATCATTGCCTTCTCTCATTTTACTCTGATCCCTCTTTGCTTCAGCCTAGATGACATTTTTTTAGCAGTTTTTACAAAGCACTAAAAAATTAAGTCTGATACACTATAAAAATGAAGAGAGAGAGAAGAATGTGTGTGTGTGTGTGTGTGTGTGTGTGTGTGTGTGTGTGTTAAAATTCACATGACTCTAGGTATTCTAAACAATTGGATGGACATTGGTAGCTTTCCCTTAGGCCTTCAAGTTTTCATGAAAATAAAACACTTGTGTTGCTGCATAACAAATCATCCTAAAAGTCAGTGGCATTCAACAATAAGCATTTATTTCTGATATTTGAGGTTTAGCTGTGAAGACTCTGCTCTTAAGTGGGCTTACTCTTTTGTTCGTGGAGCAGCTGGAGGTTCCACTCTAAACTGGGTTTAAGTGGGGCCGCTCTGCTTCACACATCCCTCATCTACCTTGTGGGACCGCTGGGGTTAGAATGATAGAGATGCATTTCTTCTCTTGGCAATGCCAACAGCTCAAAAGAGAAGAAGAACTTGGATGTAGGATGGATGTAAATCTTTGGGGGCCAGAAGGCAGACTGTGGTAAGCTGAATAAAGATCCTCTAAAAATATTCACGATCCCTGAAACCTGTGAATGTTACTTTGTATGGCCAAAGGGCCTTTGCACCTATGATTGTTAATGATCTTTAGATTAAAGAAACATCCTGGATTATCTAGGTGGGTCCTAAGTATAATCTTTATAAAACAGAAGTAAGAAGGTCAAAACAGAGAGAGATGATGTGATGACAGAAGCAAAGAACAGAGCGATGTAACCGGGGCAAGGAGTGTGGAGCCTCCAAAACCTGGAAGAGGCAAGAAACAGGTTCTCCCTTTGACTCTACAGAAGAAACCAGCTCTGCTGACACCTTGATTTTAATCCCTTAAGACTCACTTCTGGCCTCCAGAACCGTAAGGCAATAAATTCCTATTATTTTAACCCATTAAGTTTGCAGTAATTTGTTATGGCAGCAAGTGGAAACTAATATAGGGTTATTAATACAATCTTATGTGGGAATAAGCCTAGCTCCCTCTTTTTACATATAATGTCATCTTAAGCATTATAATGATTTTTTAAATGTATGTTATTATTTTTGAGGTATGCTGTTTGTAAACATTTGCATTCTCGAATGTGATTTGGCCACATATTAGGACCAGCTTGTCTTCCAAAAGAAGTCATCTTTAGTTTAAAAATGAAAGTCAGTAAGTAATAGGATCTGAAATAAATAAATGTCCATTCGAAGTAACTGTAAATACAGTTTTAAAAGTTATAGATAAAAATTACATATGATGAGACAACAATGGTTAATGCAGGAGAGTTGGGAGTCGCCAGGGGGAATTTTGCAGTTACTGGTGCCTCCTCCTCCCTTCTCACTCCTGCTGGTTAAAAGCCAGGTAGTCTACATTAAAGAAAAAACAATGGAGAAAATGAAAGAAGAAAAGGAAGAGAGCTGGAGTCCTATGGAGCAAGAAGCTCTGGAGCAGCTGTGTGGTGTGATCAAAGTAGACAGAGAGAGAAAAGGGATTTTAAAAAAATGTATTGCTGTAAATTATACAAACGTATTTGAATTCTCTTTAAATTTTTCAAGAAATACAAAGTAAGGATATAAGTGATTGGGGATTTTTTTCTGGTTGTCGGAACATACACAGTACATATCTACGATGTTATTTTGAATTTTTCCTCAAGGGTTACTTTATCATTTAGGAATGCTTTAGTTTGCAGGTGTTAGAAAAGTGGACCAATAATACCTTAACAAGTAGGAATTTGTTTCCCTCATATAACAAGAAGCCTGGAGGTACATAGCTGTGGGAATGGTTCCTTAAGGAGCCAGGCTCTTTTCATCTTTATATACTGATTATCTAAGCGGCTTTTAAGCTTAGGCTTATACCTTATTTTTGAATGATGGCTGCTGCAGCTTCAGGCATCATGACCTCATTTAAAGGCAGGAAAGACAGGGGTGGCCAAGGTAAGAAACTATCTCCTCCTATATCTCTATCGAAAGAAAACAAATGATCTTTCCCAAAATCTCTTAGCAGACTTCCCCTTAGATCTCGCTGGCCAGAACTGGGTCATATGCTGCCCCATCCCCTAGTCCTTGTAGAGTAGAAGTGGAGAAAGTAAGAATCTGGCTTTCCAGACTCTGATGTTAGATGTAGCCAAAAGAATGGGACTGAGAATAGCTTTTGGGTGGCCTTCCAATGGTGTCTACAGCAAGTGTCCAGTCTCCCTTTTATTTAAGGGGCTCCAGGTTGGTGGGCAGCAGATTTGGGAACTGAGAGAGGGCTACAATTCTTCATCGTGAGGTCTGGCCTCCAGAGAAAAGCCACTGCCGTAAGCTTCAAAAATACTGGCATTCCCCTCCCCCAATAGACTTCTCAGTGCTGAGGCAAATATGCATCTGCTGAGCCATCCTTGGGGACACGGTATTGGAATGGATGAGTAGGTCACACTTGATAAATCTATTAGATTATTTCCCTAAATTCTTGGATTCCTTCTGCTACATAATATCAAAGTATTTCTGGTAACTCATCATCAAAAGAAGGCTTAAAAGTCAACTCTGGAACCAGGCTATCTGATTTGAATCTCAGCTTTACCACTTACAAGCTACACGTGGGGAATTGTCGAACCTCTAAATGCCTCAGTTTCCTTTTTTATAAGTGGGGATTATAATACATATATGATAGGCTTATTTTTAGAATTACAGAACTTAATATATAAAAATATTTTAAACAGTTCTTGACATCCACTAAGAGCTCCATGAGTGCCAGCCAGCATTATTATTTACACTGGACTCCATAAGTCCAGATTTCGGTCACCAACTGAGCAAATGATTAATATTACTCCCAACTGCTCAAGTGAGCACAGTGAGTAGAGGATTTTAGTAATTGCCTCCGTATCAATAGAGTCAGCCTAATCTAAAGCTATGCTCTTTCTTCTTTGGTCTAGAACTCTCAGACTCGCTCATCACATGTATTCCCCAGATCTTTGCTTTTACAAATTAGCAGAATCTCACAACTTCTGTCATGGATAAGTCTTCTCCTTCAAGGTTTGTCTTTCCAATTGGTCTCTAGAGGTATGCTAGGAATCACAATCATTGCCTTCACTTGGCAAGGGAAGCCAATGCAGGGCTGGAATTGTGAGGAGTGTATTACATTATCCGAAGTCTCTCAGGTCCCTCATTTCGGTCCTCAGGGTCCTACTCTGTTCAAATCAATGCCCTTGGTTTCAAATAAGGCAGTGTCCAGGCTGTGAATGTGAATGACTTTGTAATTCGGCAACTCACAAGATCAAAGTTTGTTTTTAGTTTTCACCTATCTTGGCCTCCAGCTGCTAGAAAAAAAAAAAAATGTTGCTATTGTTGTTTGTTTTAGAAGTTGTAGAAAATCCCTGTTATCTATGTGCTTTGAGCTGAGAATTTAGGAATTTGAGCCTAGAAATTAGGAATCAGCACTTATTCGCCTTCTTTAAGCTGTCCAACTCCATAAACAACAATGACAACAAAAACATCTGACTTCCACAGTCCTTATATTCTTCAGCTGCTACTTGGTCTTTCAAAAGCTTGACTTCAGTGTATACTTTATTCTTGATGAGTACAGTTGATGATCTAATAAACTGTTTCACTACTATATGCCAGTGGCTGTCTGCATCAAAACCCTTTAAAGCCGTGGATTTTCAACTCTCAGCCTTAATCAGACTAGATGAACCATCCCTGAATTCTTCTGTTTCCCTGACGGTTTATGCCTCTTCTTTCTAACATCTGTATCGGTCAGGATACTTATTTATAAGCAACAGAAACTTATTTTGGCTGATTTAAAGAGAAAAGGAATTTTATTTAAAGGAAAAGGGAGTCAGGTTCAGAGGCATGTACATCTAGAAAGAACTCTTAAAATCATGTCTTAGAACTCATAAGGTGAAGATATTGCTGCCTCTATCACTATATATTAGATATCTCAGCTTACACTATCAACACCATGGCATCAGTTACTAGGTACCACTGCTAGAAATTTCCCCAAAACTTGATCAACTACCTTTGCCATCAGAGGCTTTCCCTCCTGCTAAGATTACATAGTGAATAATTCCCAGGCCATGAAAGATAGACATTTCGGGTCCTAGGCAGGAAAAAAACAATTCATTTATTTCACATTTTGCTCCAAGATTGAATCACATGGGTCCCAGATTTATAAGATTTATGTACACAATTATTATTTTGTTGCTTATAATTTTCATACAACTCAAATAGGTCAAGAAATGTGGTTTATGTATAAGGACCTTAAATATCTCTTTTGGTTCTTGGTGTACTCTTCAAGTGGTTTCTGCCTGATTTTTGTTTCTTCCCGGTTTCCTGGGGGTGAGCAGCATAGTGTAGTAGAAAGAGTCTAGGGTTTGGAATCAAAACTTGGGAGCCAATCTTGACTTTGACCCTACTTAACAGTGACTATTTGTGGGCATATTATCTGTTTAAAGTCCTGGCTTCTTCTTTAAAATGGGTATAGTAAACTGTGTTCCATGAGTTGTTATGAGGATGAATACAATTCACAAACATCTTTGTAAGATGCTAAGAAACAATTGACTTGGTTGTGTGGACAGAGTTGTGTTTTCTACATTTATAACTGAACAATTATTTGAAGTATGGCATGTTGAACAAACATACGCAAAGAAATGGAGCAGACTTAGCAATATCAACAGACACTGTTACCTTGCTGTGTAGTAACCCCAAATATCTTTCTTTGTTCAAAAGGGGTGGAAATGATGAAAATGAATCACTGTTCACCAGGTAAGCATGACCTAGACCATCACTACCAGGCCTTTCACTATTGAAATCTCATTGAGTTATTTTCTTCCTCTCTAAGTTGGTAATGAATTTTCTCTTGAGAAGAAATGATGAAATATACAACTCCATCCTAGTAAGCATCTTTCTGTGTACAGGCAGAGCCTTTTAGCAATTATTACTATAAAACTTTACTCTGTAAGAAAAACAATTGAGATATATTAATTTCCCTCAAAGGCATTGCAAATATATTATACAAATAAATAGAATATATAATACAAATTTGTATTATATAAAATATGAATAATGTGTGTACCTATGAATATGATACCCTCACACTTTCTCTGTATACACATATACATTTGTAAAAATAATCCTGAAATAACAGCCATCTGTAATATCCTCTATAGCAGTGGGTTCACAAAGTTTAAATGATTGATGTCTTTCAGAAATCTAGGTAACCAGGTGGTACAATTATTAACCACTCTGGGGAACTGGGCTTCAAAGAGAATCAATTAGGATTAGAATCTGTACCATTTGTATCCAAAGCTCAGAAAATCTTGACCACCAGATGTCACCATTCTTCTATTTCCCTCCCAGTGCCCAAAGAGAGCTTGAGATCTTATTTTCTTCCAAGGGACTAACAGAAATATGTGTCTCCCAACATTCCTGGAATTTTGCCAACAGATGTTATAAAGAGGAATTGTCCTGCCCATACAGATTTCCTAGCAGTTCTTGAGCATCGCCTGGACAGTTTTTGACAGCTGAGGATCCAGGTGGCTGATATCTTGGCACCCATCTGATCAGAAAGTGTTAGAGGCATTAATTTCCTCCAACTTTAAGTTAAAGGTAGGACTGACCTAATATGCTTAGAGCTTAAAGCTAGCTCAATGCCAGAGAGGCCAAGGGGTGTGTTCCATTAAGATCCTGGAGTCAAGGGACCTCCCTAACCAGCCCCGGGGGCTCAGAGAGCTCACTTACAAAAAGAGGAAGTTGGACTAAGTCATTTCTGGGGTCCAAAAGTTTTTCGATCACCGGGCTTTTAACTGCCTCTACTGGGGAAAGTGGGTAGCAGAGTGAGGTGATCTAAGTTCAAGAAAGAAGACCACAGCAAGAACAGTGAAATGAGGATGGAGAACAAAAGAGAAAGTTGAACATAAACCCTCATACAATAACATGACATAGTGACTGGTTATGGGCCCTGAACTTGCTGGGGTTATGAATCTTGTCATTCTCACCCCTAGGTAATCCACTAGGCCACTCTCCTTGCATTCCAGATATTATTTAACAGCGATCTATAATGTTTAGTGATGTAGGGGCTTGACTGAATTTAATATGTCATGTCAGTCAATGTTCTCTGTGGTACCTTCAGGGCATGGGATGTATTTTATTCCTTTTTCAATTTACAACAGTAGAATGTTCAGCTAGCTTGTGTACGGTGCTCATAAAATCTCGAGGTGTGAGGGGGAAAGAGAAAGAAATGTCATTTCTTATTGAGCACCTACTATATTCCAGGTATTGCTAAGTACATATATTTTATTTCATCCTCAAAATAGTCACAAAGCAGCATTTATTGTGCTCATAAAGAAGCTAAATTCACATAATTAACTGGCTTGCCCAAGGTCATAAAAACCAAGTGGCAGAAACTCATACTGCTTCATATAATCCATTCTACGAGGGTGGAAACTGAGGCTCAGGGCATTTATTAAAGTTGCTTGCACCGGTAGATGATTGAGTCCCCAGTCTTCCCTCACAGGGTTTCACTACTGAAAGAGCCCCAGTGCTTAGAGGCTTCAACTGCACCACTTTGGAGGATGCAGTGTCATATCAGCATTTGCACACTGCCTCTGACCTTGCTAGAGTGTTATTTATGTCTCCCTCGCTCCTTTCTCCCTTTGGGCTGCGGAATTGAGAGGTTACAAGTCCTCTCCGACAAGGTTGGTAATTTGCAGACGGTCCCTTAGTGGCTGGGGTGTTCGGAATTGGCTGAGCGCTCCGCCGGGAAGGGCGGGGAGTTTGCTGAATGTTCCTGGCCAGAATCCCTGCCTTCCAGAGTCGCGAGACGAGAAGCGGTGAGAAGTTGGAGAGGTCGGGTAAGGGAGGGTTGGAAGAAATTGCGGACAGACTCCTAACCGTGGTCGGCTGAGCACCCGAGGAGTGTCTCTGCCGCGTCGGGCCGAGTGTGGACGCGCCGCGCTCGGCCCCGCCAGAGCTGGGAGTTTGCAGACCGTCCCTGCCGCGGCCAGCTCGGCGGCGGCCCTGCGGCTCCCGCGGCAGCCGCGGCGGCCCCGGGCGCGATCCAGCCCAGGTAGTCGCGCCGCAGGCTCGGGGCGCCGCGACTCTGTGGCCCGCTACGCCGTGGGCCCCGCGGGGACGGTGGCTGGAGGGCACTCCTGGCTGCTGCTGCCCACCAAGGAGGTGAGAGCCACTGAGTCGGAGCGATCGGGTCGAAGCCCGCCATCCGGGCGGGAAGATGCACGGAGAGCGGACCACGGCGGGCGCGGGGAGCTAAGCGCGGGCGGGGAGAGCCAGCACCTAGAGCGGCGCAGTCAGGGGCTTCCGCCCGCCGCCCCTCGGCGTGGGTGTCCCGGCCGCGGCAGCTTTGCAGGACCTGGGAGTGCAGCGGAGGACGCGCCTTGAGGCGCCCACCTGCCTGGGGCAGCCCCTCCCTAGGGGAGGCTGCAGGCCCCCTGGACTCGGGGAGAGGGCTTGCGGGCTTTTCAAGGGACTGTCCGGAAGAGGCTTTGGTTATGCGGGCTAGAGGCGAGCGGCCAGGGATGGAAGATGGGTGCTCACACCGCGGAGGAGTCTTGATGGGATCACGTTGCGGGTGTGGGCCAGACCCGGGCTCTTCCCGACCTGGGCGCACAGAGTGGGCTCAGCCACCGGCCAGTGGGGAGGAAAATGAAGGGAGACGATGGCCCCGGAGCCCTGGGGAAGAGGGATGCGGCGAGCGGGCGCTCTGGTCCGGGGGACCAGGGAAGTCCAGCGGTGTCCCCACCTCTGGGGGATGGCCGGCGGCCCGCGATCCCGCCAGCGAGCTCTGCCAAGCTGCCTGGCGGGAGAGGCTGCGGGGAGCGCAGAGCCCACACCCGCGCACACACTCCCCGAGAGCATGCTCAGTGCGGCCTTGGGAACTTCCTGCCGAGTCGCGAGCCGCCAGGCCCCCTCCCCGCCCGGGGCTCACAAAGTTGGGGGTGGCGGGGCGCGCGAGTCGGGGGCGCGGCCCCCGCCTGTCGCCCATTGGTGTCCCCGTCCTCGTTCCCTGCCTTGCCTTTGCTCGACCCCAGAAGCTTCTCTCGCCGGCAGCCTCCACGACTGAGAACGGAGGCGTGGATGTCATTTTCCTCTCCCCAAGGCCAGGTCCGAGGCCGCGTGGCCGGAGGCCTGGCGGTGCGGCCGCCTGCGGGGTGTACCTGCTCGCCGTGCGCTTGCCAGGCGCACGGACCCCGCGCGGTGAGCAGACTGGGTGGAAGGGGGTGTGTGAGCGCGGGGACGTTGGCGCACACACTCGCTGTCACACACAAAGCCGTGGTTTCGTAGCTACTGCGCCGTAGAGGGAAGAGGTGTTGCTTTTCATTGTCCAGCCTCAGTTGGAGTGCCGACAGGGTGTTCGATGCCTGGGAGATGCCAGAACCAGGCGATGCATTGGTTTTAAGAAATGCCCGAGGCCAGGTCTAGGGCCGGGTACTCTTGGCACTTACTGCCAGGCGCGGCCCAGGTCCGAAGCCGCTGTCTGCACCTGGCTCTGGCAGTCCAGCTAGGAAAGGTTGGGCACTTACGAGGCTGTGAAACTGGGGAGGAGAAAGCTGAGGTTTGTGTGGGATTCAGGTGGGATGGAAACACTGCACTTGTAAACACTCAAATTTAAGTGTTAGAGGCAGGATCTCATTCTAGAGGCAAGTGCTAAGATGGTGCTCCCCGCCCCCGTTCATTGTCAGGACCTGAGCAACTTGGATGGTTTTACTCCGAGCTCCCCTCCCCCACTTTTAGCCACTGTGTCACTCACATCCTAAGCCTGACCCATTATCAGAACTCCTTTGTGTTTGATTCGAGAAAAATCACAAAACATTTTTCATGATGGGCGAACCATCACAGATCTGTCTTGATAAAATGCATTTTCATCCCCACTTCCTCTTTTCTTACAAACTCTTTTTGATGTTATTATTCAGGACTGAGTTAAGCACCCTCTAATTTTTTGGCTGTTAGGATTAGAGCTAAGCTCTCCTCTCTAGAGGCCTTTTTAGTTTTCTCCAGTTACCAACTTGATGTCTGTGTAGTCAGCCTGAAGTGGAGAGGCCCTGAAAAACGTGGTTATTGAGGAGGGGGAAGGGGTTTGCCCCTTTTAGGGACTGGGAGAAGAGGAGAAGGAAGCCCCTCTGCCTGACACCAGATTCTGACAGAGCTGGGTGTCTGGACATAAGGTTTGGGCTTTTCCTTTCATCTCCTTTGTTCTAGCCTGCCTTGCTGGGTCTGGGATACTTGTGACTAGAGGCACTAGGAGAAAGGAGTCTTCAGTCCTGGTTGGGGCTTTGCAAGGCTTACAGCTGCACAAGTGGTGCCAGTTGGTTTTAAAGCAGACTGCAGTGGCAGCAGGGCTAGAGGGCTCACCCAGATCTGCCAGTGGCATCTGTGTGTTCCAGCTAATGCTGCAAAGCAGCTCATGGGCTTTTGCATCTCCTCAGGAGTGTGCATTTCAAGTGCTTTGTGTTTGGAAGTGTGAATACAGTACACATTTATATATAGTCACACATCCATATAGGTTTTTATAAAGAAGCATGGGCATATGTATGTGCATATGCTGTGTTCTTTGGTAGCATCTTGGAGCTGGAAGGGACTTCGGGAGATCAGAGGAATTCAATTTTTTTTTCCCTTTTCATTCAGTTTTGTCAGTTTAAAAATAACCAACCAGCCTTCTCTCCAACTGGCCTCCTAAAACATTGAAATGCCAGAGTCCCCCATGATCCTATCCCAGCGGGAGGCCTTTGGCTCCTCCCCTGAGAAGTGTGGCTCTTCCGGATCTCTTCTAGATGTCACCTTGACATTTGGCCTGACTTTTCCTAATGCTCTGCATGGCTTGGGGTCTCAGTCCCTACATAGTTACTCTCAGGTTGATTTTGGCAGTGAGCTGTCTTACCTACAGAGGTGTCTAGAGAATTACGAAGAACAGTCATTCATAAGACTTGGGTCATCCAGGCAGGTAGTTACTCTGCTCCTTCCCAGGAGCAGTGGGGACTCATTTTTATTCCTTCCTTGTGTGTCTTCTTGGCCTCCTGGCTCTAGGAAGGTGAGGCAGTGGTTGGTGATGGTATTCTATGTTGATGTTATTATAGTAGGTCTCAGGAAAGCATGTACTATCAGGAGAATTGTCTCTGGGGGTCTTTTATGGTGGATGTCAAAGTTTGGGGAAGAAGCCTGGTGTCAGGTGAACAGTTAACAGATAATTTTGGCTGAATAAAGGTATACGTGTTCCAGAATCCAGGTACTTAAAGAGAGAGGAAATAAATTTATATTTGGGGGAGAGTGCCATGTGGGTGACAGTTGAGAGGTTTGAGTCAGAAATAAATTGGTACTTGTCAGCGCAAGTTTTACTAGGTTGCCTTTAAAGTTTGTAATTGCTTTTGAAGTCCCTCTTAATAGCCAGAAGAGGGCCATACTTTTAAATTTCTGTTTGAAATTAAGTAAAGATGCCCCCAACCCCATCCTCTAAGCCATGTCTCTGTGCTCTCTTGCATCCTGGGTCACCATCAAAAATCTGAGCGCAGTTGTGGTGACCCCTGTGCCAGCTGCAGGTATACTTATGGAGTGTTTATTGGGCAGCCACCATGAGCCACACTCTGTGCTGGTGCTGGGTATAAAGATGTCCTTGAAAATTACCTTCTCACTTTTAATTTATCTGACCTTCTCTTTCGGTGTGTTAATGCAAACTAATAGCTCTTGGAAAGCTGCCAAGGTGGGTCCCAGGGGCCTGAGTACTGTAACTATGTTTTCAACTGGAAGAGTTGGAACTTGAGCTATGTTTGCCCACTTGAGCTGTTTTATTTATTTGTTTTTCGTTGCCACAATGTGTCCTTCCCAGACTCTGTCACATTTGAAAGGTCGTATGTTTGTGTGGGAGGGGTTACATAAATCACTTTGTTTCTTCAAAATCCCACAGGTCTCTTGTCTGATCACTGTAACCTTCTGGAAAGAAAACGGGCCTTCCTATTGAGCCCTTTGTCCTTGAAAACAATCGGGAGAGGATAGAGGGAGAAGCTCTCATGGCTGGGTTCGGTGGGAGCCATTCACCCTGTAAACTGGCACTCCCACTGCCAAACCTGCCTTTGTTTATGCCTGCTGGATCTTGGCCCCACCTGGGGCGGTTGGTTATCTAGGATGGCTAAGCAATATTTCTCCACTCTGTTGTCCATGAACTCAGGAATGGGGTTATCCAAGTACTTGGCACTTATAAGAGTTAAGTTTTGGTGTTTGCAATTTAATTACTTAAAAATAAAAGCCCTTCAAGATTATCCCTGTAATAATGTCAGCCTCACTTATTTGCATCCCTCTGAGTTTTTTGTGGCTGGCCTTTGAGGGAATGTTTGCCGCCCACCTGCTCCTGTCTAAACACCACTCCTTAGTGTTATACTTCTTAGCAGAGACAGCTTATAAGTCCTGTTCTGATGGTAAGCTGCTTTTTGTAAGTATCCTACACAGCACAGTCTTCCACTATAATAGTTTTGGATCTCTTTCATGTCTCAGTCTACCCATGGGTTTGTGTTGTGTTGGTTGTCAACGTAAAGATAACATGTCTTGGTGGAGAAATGTTAACAAGTGGGCAAGAAAATAGGAGAGATGGTGATGAAAAAAAACCATATCTTGTAATTGACATGATTGCAAATGCTTCTTTTTCATTTCATTTACTCCTCACTGCAACACTGAGGTAGATAGTAATGTTATTCCCAGTTTTACATAGGGAGACTGAGACTTTAGGAGCTTATGAAACCTGGCTAAGGTCACACACAGCAAGCACGTGGCAGGGTGAGGATTCAAACCCAGGAGGTCGAGGTCCAGGGCCCATATTAACTGGAATATGCTTGGTTGTTAAGGCTAGGAACCTCACCCTGTACTAGCCAGCACCTTCTTTCTGACCTTTGGTTCTGTAAGAACAATTCATAACAGCTGATAACAGATGTGTGCCTGCTTCGTTTATAGAGATGATCCAAGATGAGAATGTGATGGTCATTTGGCATCTGTCCCCCCCATTCCTAGAACCTTCTGTACGCTCACACCTGCCTTAACCTTGGAATCTACTGGGGAGCAAGCAGGTGTGTCCAGGTTCCTTCATTCTCGCAAAGTGGGAGAATCTAAGCAACTCATTTACCTTTAAGTGAGGTGTTCCCTTTCTCATGTCACCTTTTAAGTTTGACATCTTAAGAATGCAGTCTGGGATCTTTATGTTTCACTTTGAAATTCTCATATAAATTCTCCCTTCGTCCCTTCTTCCCTCTCTATCTGTCTTAAGGCTCATGGTCCCTCTCAGCATTGATTTTCACTCTTTAAGAGCATGGGGTGGGCAAGGTGTGACCTGGCAGAGGCATCAGGCCTATTCCTTAACAGTTCCAATAAAGGGCTGATAAGGACATTCCCACGGAATCTGTAGATCCTGCGAAGATTGCTGAGGCCCTGCAAATATTTCCCTGACCACCGGGATCATTGTACTTAGTGGAATTTTCCTTTTGGACAGACAATGAGCACCATTTCCTTTCATTTTATTCCTTTCATATAACTAGGATTGCATCAGGCCCATCAGTGCTCTCACCTATTCCTGATTCTGAAAGTTTCTGGTTAATAAGTAGTCCTTAGCTGCTCAAGAAGTTTAAAGTTGAGGCCTGGTCAGGGCCCACACAGAAGAGTCAAGTTCAATTGTAAGGCAATAGGCAAATGAAGAACACATTCATTCAGCTCATATGACCACTGTGGGCTTCAGTTCTTAAGTTGAAAAGTAAGGGGGGATTGAATGAGCTCCAGAACTCTGTTCAGTCCTAACACTGTTTAATCCTTTTGTGTGGCAAAAGAGGTGTAAAATAAGGAAATAAAATTCCCTTGTTGAAAAAAGGAAAAATATTGAAGAAAAACTCAAAACGTTGTTTTTGCCTTTGCTGGCAGACACTCTTTAGTAGACAATTGAAATGCTTATCTATGAAGAACTAGTCTTCTATTGTCACAATGTTTGGGGATGTTTATTTTTGTATATTTAGAAATAAAAAGACTTGCTCCCTACTTCTCAGCCCAGAAATAACCTGCTTCCCTTAGTGAAGCTATTTTTTCCCTTGAGAAATTGAAATTCTAAGCAGAAGATGACCAGGCTCTTGAAGTGCTGTGGTCACCTGGGGAAAGTGGCTAAGGATTTACACTGCCAGAAGCTGTGCCACATTCTCTTTACGTACCTCCAGCTTCACTGTGAAACAACTACTTCAAAAGCACAAGGAGACTGATATCAACCTCCTTGCAGCTGTTTTTTTTTTTTTTAATCATCCATTATTTTCAAAACTGACCTTTTTTTATTTACTGGTGTCCATGCCAATGAGGAGTTTCCTAAATGACCAATTCTTTCTCTCATGCATCTTGTTTAGGAAAGCATAATCTCTGCCTCATGCTAAGTATGATCTTTCTGTTTTTCTGTTACTTTTCTTGGTATTTCTGTTTGATATACTTCCCTTACCCTCTCTTGCAATCTTTCAGAGCCACCAAGGTTAGAGTCAGCACCAAGTGGGGATTTGGAGGGAAAGAGGCACTTTTTCTCCATCCCCCTCCCCAATAATGTTCCTCATGTGAGGAGCCTCCAGTGTTCTGTGAGACCTTTGCCCACACAGCTTCAAGCCCTACTGTCTATCAGGATGGCCTTCTCTCTTTGAGAAAGTTCTCAGCTGTAGTGACTGAAAAATGGTACATTTTCCCCTCCTTCCCTTATGTGATTTCTAACTATTGTGCTTGTTAAGAATAAAGATGACACTGTTCTATGGATAACCTTTCACTACATTATTTAGTATGCATAAATGTAATTCTCTTGGTAAATGTCATCAGCTTTATTCTAAAAGTTCACCATTCCTTATTTGCTATTCCGATGGCCAGTGAGTTCCAGAAAGGGAAAGTATTTTTCTCAGATTGGTTAAAAAAAAAATACATCTGGCCCCAAGGGTTTCTCAGAAAGGAGTATAGAGCTCTAGTAGGCACAACTGGAAGCTCCAGTTGCCTTGTATGGGGCCTGACATTGAGTCACAAGATCAGCTGGGCAGTGTGTCATCAGAGTCATAAACTCTGACAATGCCAGTTAAGGCCTCTCTGCAGTTAGTTGGCTGTGTTCATGCAGGTCAGTTCAGGGCTCTGTGATTCCAGTTTCTCGTCTGTCAGATGAGGCATTTTAGCTTCTCCTTCATCTGTGAGATTCTACTAGTGTATCTTCTTGGCTGCGCTAAGCACACTCATCAACTCTAGCTTCTTTGATCTGTCCTTAAGAGTATTCTTAGGTGTGTTCCTAGTTTTGAGGTCCTGTTTAGTTTTGTCTGTTTAGAGTACTGTTATTTTTATTATTTATTTATTTTATTATTTATTATTATTTATGCCTACAGCACCTGGTCTTCCTAGGTGGTCTCCCATCCAAATACTAACCAGGCCTGACCCTGCTTAGCTACCGAGATCAGACATCGGGCTTGTTCAGGGTGGCAGGGCTGTAGACCATGGGCCGTGGCGCGAACCCAGTACCATCTGCATGTAAAACAGATGTCCTGACTGCTAGACTATGAAACTACATCCTGTTTTTTTTTTTTTTAAATCAGTGGACCTTTTGTAAACATTGTTTCTCCCTCACCATGCACATAATTCATGAGATTATAAAGCTCAACAAATTGGGATTTTGTGTGTATTAGTGAACGAGTGGGTATGTGTGTGTGTCCATTTTCACACACAGGGCTTATTACCTTACTTTCATTTTATCTATAAAAAGGAGTGGGAGCTATAGACCTGGAGTAGTCATCAGTTAAATTAAGTCTCTAAAAAGGTGTCTGTGGAACAGTTTTGTTAATATGGCTTTTCCTCTAGTACATGCTTGGTGAATGTATGGATAATGATTTTATTGTACTTTCCTATAGACTACAATAAAGGTTTTCCATGATAATAAGTTGCTCATTCCGTCATAATGCCTTTTCTCTAATTGCCCCTATAACCAGAATCAGGTACAGCTTTCCATTTTTCATGCCATGCCTGACTCGTTTTCTCCAAGTTTCAGACTTTCTTTATCTCAGTCTTGTGGCTTCAAGAGAGACTTTTATTTCCTCATTGTCAGCTTTTAGTATAAAGGTATAAGATTACATAGTACTTCTGTTATTGCTGTAACAAGTAACTACAGACTTAGTGGCTTCAAACAACACAAAATTGGAAAAAGTAATTTTGTACGTCAGAGGTCCAACATAGGTCTCACTGGCTAAGATCAAGGCGTCCATTCCTTTTGGAAGCTCTAGCCTTTCCAACTTTTAGAGGCCACCCACATTCACAGGCTGTGCCCCCTTCCTCCAATGTCAAAAGCAGCAATGTTGAGCTGAGTTCTTGTCCCTCTGCATTAGGCTGACTCTCTGACCACAACTGGGAAAGGTTCTCTGATTTTAAGGATTATGTGATTAGATTGGGCCCACCCAGATAATCCAGGATAATCTCATCTCAAGGTCCTTAAACTTAATCACACCTGTCCTGTAAGGTAACATATTCACAGGTTCCAAAGATTAGGAAGTGAACATCTTTGGGGGGCCATTTATCTACCTACTGCAGTCCTCAGAACTTTTTGTAAAGAAATGGTATTTTTTAAAACTCTTTATGTATAGGAACATTTTCTTTCTGTTGAGAAACTTTACTGTCATAGGAAATTTGCCTGTTTCCTTCTTTTTCATATTTTTGAATACAGTTGTCCCTTGGTGTCCACCAGGGCATTGATTCCGGGACCTCTACCAGATAGCAGCTCAAGTCCTTTCTCTAAAATGGTGAAGTGTTTCCATATAACACCTATTTGCACATAGGCTACAGCAGGGTATGCCCGCCCACATGTCACTTCATTTGTGCGGATTCAGTGCAGTGCTCGGTGTGTGGCAAGTTCTAGTTTTGCTTTTTGGAACTTTAGAGGGTTTTTCAAAAAATATTTTTGATCCGTGGTTGGTTGAATCCGTGGTTGTAAAATCAGTGGCTCTGGAGGGACTAGTGAATATTCAAATCAATCATTTGCAAAACACAGTATTTAAGATTTGAGTTTCGCCGTGGCTAGACATTGAGCTACGCATGTTTACATGTTCCAGCTTATGAAATTGCTGGCGGCCCTGCTATCACAGTGAGGAAGCTGAGGTGCAGAGGAAACTTGCTCATGGTCATGTAGCCAGAAGTGGTGGAGTCAGAGTACAAAAGTGGATCTCATTGATTCCAAAGCCTGTGTTCTTTTCTCTGCCTTCCTGCCTCAGAAGTGATAATGGAAAAACAAAATGAGAAATGATAATGGGAAAACTAAGACTAATGTTAAATCTCTCCACTTCTGCTGAGGTGACGTCAAACAATAAATACCGCCTATGGTGGATGGCTTGCACTAGTGGCCCTGATTAGTGGCCTCCCTGTATCCACACTCTTTGCCTTGTAACATTGTAGGCCCCTTCCCTTCCCTCCCCAACCAATGATATTGGCCATGTGACCAACTTTGGCAAGTGGGGTGTTAGCGAATGCCTTATAAACAGTTTAGAAGAGCTTACATGTTTGCCTTTTACATAGCTGGGCTTGCTCTCTCAGATCCCTGTCACCTCCATGAGAACATGCCCGAACTAGCCTAATGGAAAGGTCTAGACACTTGAGGAGGAGCCAGGTTGTATCAGCTAAAGACATTTGAGATCCGCCAGCCCCCAGCTAAACTGCCCGCTGCATGAAGTCTCCTGAACATTTATTGCCAAGGTCGGTTAAGCCTGTCATAGATCACTAGAACCACCCAGCTTACCTGTAGAGTCATGCAAATAATTAATGGTTGTTTTAAGCCACTTAGTTCTGGAGAGATTTGTTATATGGCCATTGCTAACTGATACAGAGCTCATGTCAGATATTTGAATAGCATAAGAAATATTTGTAGTGTCCTTTTGAAGACCATTCTGAACTACTTGTAACTAAATATTACTTTTAAAAAATTTAACATATTTTTTAATGTTCTCTCAAGATTATACTATAGGCTCAAGAACTTGCCCGTTATATCTACCTCCCCCTTTTTTTCTTAACATGAAAGCCTTCTAAATTCTTACAATTTCAGTCAGAAGCAGACTTGTTTTTCCTTCTCAAGCTATGTATTATTTTTAATATGGTGGCTTTTGGCCTGCAATAGGGAATTGACTCAGAACTCACATATACATACATGTATAGATCAGCAAAAAAAGCTCATGAAACAGTGCCTACCCGTCTACCTTTAATGTCCTCTGATGTTTTCTATTCTATTTCATTTACTTAAAAACTGCTGGTCAGGAGTCAGCACTATACCTGCTGCCCATTTTGTAAATGAACTTTTATCAGAACACAGCCACTTGTTCCCGTTTCTTCATGTATTGTTTATGGCTGCTTTCAAGTTACAGAGTGGCAGAGTTGAGTAGTTGTGACAGAGATTACTTGGCCTACACACAGCCTAAAGCACTTACTATCTGACTTTTGAAGAAAGTTTTCTGACCCTTGCACTGAATTGATTTCATAACCCATCATTTAGTTGCAACCCTCCATTTAGAAGACACTGTTCGCGTTACCTTCAATTCACCTGATACTCCAGAGGAAATTACACCAAACAAACCTGGCAGATGTGAAAACCATCCCTTTTCCTGTGTGAGACTCAAACTTTGTTTTCTGTTTACTTTGATTCAACCATTAAGTTTTTGTTATTTAATGTTATACCTGTTTGGCTTATATAGGAAACTTTTCAAGCAGTTCTAAAATGTTCTATTACAAGTATTACTATGCCCCCCTCCTCTTTTTCTAATTTAAATGAGGCTCTCTTGTGGAAACTAGCTGGAATTAATATGGACACAAATTCCATTCAAGTGCTAGTTATTTATTCATTAGATTCCAGCAGTGCCTTTTTTGTGTAATAATGGAGTCCATTAATGGAAGAGGTAGAGAAACAGTGAGCTACGCTTCCTTTAGAACACCTTTCTGGCATCCGGTCCCTATTGCCACCTTTCTGAATTAGGGTGGCATTATTTCTGAGCATAATAAGATTTAGAGACATTAAATCATGGACTTCAGAGTTTGGAAGGAATTTGGCGGGGAAAAAATTATTTTTTCACTCAGCCCTATTTGGGGCCTCAAAGCCCATATTTCTCTGATACCTAAATTTTCCAAGCCTGTCAAGAAAGGATGACATCGTTATTTATGTGTTGTGGATAATGAGATTGATGAGAAGGAGCTGAGGCAGAAAAGGCTTCAGAATGATCTGGATATGTCTTTCTAGAATCTGAAATGCCAGGTGAAGAATGGTCACTGGCCCATTTATTTATTGGCAGTGAGAACAGAATCAAAATCAATGGGCTTCAGGTACACCATGAAGAGCTTAGGTAAAATCTGAGAAATGTCCTCAAATAAGGTGGGTTCTTTGACATCAGAATAGACTCTCCCGAGTTTTTTTTATTTTTTTTCCGAAAGGCTTTATTACACATACAAGGGTTGGGGCTCAGTCCTTGGCTGCTGCCGTCCTCATGGCTGTAAAGACATTGCTCAGCTCCTCTCTCTTCCTCTTGGTGCGATGTGTCCCCACCCTTTTCTTGATGAACTTAAGGGTCCACTTGTCCTAGAGACCTTGGGTGGCACCATGGCTTGCCGCTCTTACGGGGCAAAGCTGCACACCACCCTCATCACATCTCGCAGGAACTTGGTGCGCTTGGGGAGGCGCCCGCCGCGGTTGTGCCCGCGCTTGCTCACGCTCTTGCTCACGCTCTTGCTCACGTTCTTGGTCACCTCGTGATCCTCGCCGAGACCCATGGCCGTGGGGTAGCGGAGAGCCACGGCTGCTGCTCCTCAATGGCGGCCGCCGCTGAAGGTCACTCCTGAGCATTTTCGATGTTAACTGCCTCATTTAGTTTACGTGGGCGGCCATCCCTGCAGGTAGTTGGACACATGTAATTAATAAAGACTCTTCTGGGTGCTAGCAACGGAAACCTGCTGGAGCTTGCTTCAGCAAAAGGTGAGAATTCACGTTAGGGCTACAAGAGCAGGAGCCAGAAGCTGTCTGCAGCCTGGGCTTGAGACTCTGGGAACCCCAGCAACCCCCTTTGCTTCCTCTCCTCCTTCTGCCTGGCTGCTGCATTCTCCTCTCTGCCCTTTTTTTTTTTTTTTTTGTCCCAAAGGGCAGAACTCTGGGGAAGGGCACTTGTTCCTGGGGAAGCCACCCAGGAAGAGTGATCTTGCTCTTGTAATGCCACTTCCAGTTTCCTGGGGAGTGTTCCCTCAGTGGCCCAGCTTGATTTGATATCACCCAGAGGGGGGCAGAGTGAGGGAACTGCAAAGTGGATTTTGGCTAGCTCTGGGAGTCTTAAGAGGGCATTTTAGAAATTTATGGAGCAGTCGTGGTGGTCCGTGATTGACGGCTGCTACTAGCATTTATTGGGTGAGGACCAGGGATGCTAATTATCTATGATAGGCAGAACAGTCTTACACCCCAGTATGTATACTGTGTTTTACTATGAGATGATCATGGATGAAAAAAACAAAACCTGTTTATTACTTGAACCTAGAGACCTAACTTAACACGTGAAGATTATTTTGGACGTTTGAAGTAAGCTTGATTTTATCAGTCGATGAAGAAAGATTGTGCTTTGTTTTGGAAAATTTGTCAAGGTGTTTGTCATTTTGAAAAATCACACCACCCATGGCATCATCATATAATCTATCAGTCCACATTTGTACCTGCCCCATTTTTTTGATTTTACATTAAAGTACAAGCACCTAATGACCCCATTATATCTTCTAGGTTAGCCTTGCCCAATGAACTGCATATTGAAATGCATGTTAGGTATATTATAAATATTTTCCTTTTATTCTTATTTATATTACTCTTAGGGCAATAAATATATATGTTTGAAATTGTGCTTAGGAAGGTTATCCAAGAATTTGATTTCAGATAGTAAAAGAGTGTTAGAAGTTTGCTGTAAGCTTCGGACTTTGGGGCTTGTAGAATTTCGAACACAGTGCTAGGGGGAGTGACTTAAAGTTATTTTCACCCAGCCTAATAATTCAACTGATTTAAATACTCTTAACACTAAACATTTAAAAATAAAAAAAAACTGTAGCCCATGCATGGGGTGCAGCTGACAGAACAAAGGAAGAGAGATATTGGCCTCATGCTTCATACCCTTTCCCTTCCCATATATGTGCTTTATGGCTCCTGCTGGACCAAGGCCAGGTCGTGGGTCTCCTCATCATTCTGGAAAAGCCTTAGCAGTGGGCAATGAAATCAGATTATCACACAAGTTTTATATGTACCGCTTTCTAGGGCTTCAAGGGAATCTGTGAGCTTGCATGGGAAAATGTTACATCTGAGTTTCACTGACCTCTAACCAAAATTGAGCAATTCCTTAACTTTTGAATATTGGCCACAATGACAGTCAGGTTAGTGTGTTTGTAACTGTTATCTGTCACCTTATCACCAATGTCAGTACTCATTATGATTTTGAGATTATGGTGGTAATTATACCTGCTGCTAAATAGTGTCATTTAATGCATTAATAAGCATATGTTATTATATTATAATTTTAAAAATATTTTGATAATTTTAAATATAATTGACTTCCTCTGTAATCCTATGTATTTCATTTACGCATTTAAAAAATCCTGAGAAGGGATCCATAAGCCTCACCAATCTGCTCCGGTGTCAGTACTGCAGAAATCGTAGAGTAGAATTTTGGAGTGCTCTGGACACTACACATCCCACTGCTGCCCTTTCTCTTCTGTTTATTGGTAGTTGACCTCTTCCTGTCTTGGCCTTTCCCCAAGACTGCAGATAAGGGTGTGGGCTTATCTCCAATTGTCTTATTTTCTTCTTAGATCTGATTAAAGAGTCGAGCTTGATTCACCCCTTGGTTCATTCTTTTATTGTACATGAGGAGGCAAGTTTGCCAGAACGTTCCTCCGGGAAGGCTGTATTGATCAGAACAGGGTACATGATGCATTTAAAGACAACATGTAGTGATTATCTGAATCCTAAACAGAAGTGTGATTTCCAGTTAAGTTTTTCAAGTGGGGAAAAACCACAGACATTCTGAAGGAAATTTACCCATATACAGACCAACTTTTCTGTTTTCTTCTTTGTATACTTCAAAGTTACATAATTACTACACAACTCTAAGAAGTACCCATTGCCCAAGAACTATGTTGCTCAGATGGCTGTGGGGGTTGAGGGGTATTTTCCTGCTACCATATGGCTTGGAGGAGGGTCATTTCCCAGAAATTAGGGTTTGGGGGGTGGAAGTAGACAGCTCCATAGGTGTATACTTGATCCTGGTGGCTACCTTGCTCCCCAGTGTGTCCATCTAGAGGGTGTTGTGCCGCAGCTGTAACTGGATTTCTGGGAATGGCGTTAGCCTTTTTCTGTGTCTGGAATTTCTGTTGGTAGGAAATGAGTTTGCCATAGAAGAGCCCACTGCACTGTTCCTTGCTATCCTCCAGACAGAGTCATTGTTGTGCTGCCATGCTCATCTTTTTCCTCTCACAGCTTCTAAGTCTATATTTAGAAGCTGGAAATGCTGAACATTTCCTTTCTAATTCTTTAGTAGTTGAGCATGGAGAGGGATCTTCATGCATTCAACTCTTATACCTTGGACAACCTTATAAGTAATAATGGGAATAATATTTTTTCATTTTTTGTTTCAAAGCTATGCTGAAGATTGGAATTGAATAGTTTCAAAATTTTAACCTTCATTTTTCTTTGGGTTTTGTTATTGATCAAATTCCTCAGTGAGTAAAAGTTACTCCCTTAAGGTTGTAGAAGCAGCCCTATTACCTGATATTGTTACTGCTCATGTCAGACTGAAGAGAACATGCATGCATGTGTTTAACAAGCTTATCAGCGAAGTGACAGCATCTCCGTCTTTTGTAAAAGGGAGCGGCAAAATTATGTGGTTTCCTGAGCTGCTGATCGCTATTACAGATTCACTTGCAAGAGTACTTGCAAGAGTACTATAAGGTACTGTTCAGCCTAATTTTTAAAATGCAATACCTCACAACCTTTTATAGAGAAACCGTCTTATCGTTGGATCCAGTTCTTTTGGCCTGAGAAAATAAGAAATTCGCAAATCCATTGCTGAAAGGTGATGTTTTCACTCAGTTAGAAGGCTGCCCTTCCCCAACCCCCATTCTGAGCCATATTCACTTTGACCTACTTTTTGTAGAGTTTTGTTTGGTGTGAATTTTGATCTTAATCCTGCCTTTGTGGAGAGAAGAAATAAAGTCCAGAAGATCTAGAGTATGGGCATTTAAACATCCACAAGTGATTCATTTCCTGGTCAGTTGGATGACAGTTAATTGCGTAGCTGCTGGACACAGGTAGATCCCATTACTGTTTATTGACCTCATCACAATGGAAGGTGATACAGGTCCTGTCTTCAAACTGATAGTTCGCACACAGAGTAACGCTTTTTCCAGAAAGTGGACCTCTTGAGCACATAGCTAATGTCCAGGGGAGTACTGGGCACTCCTGGGACCCAAGCCTTGGGTGTACGGTCTAATTCCATGCTAACAACAACCCTCTAAGTTAGATTCCTTTGTTTTCATTGAACAAATGTGAAATTGAGTTATGGAGAAGTTAAATGTCTTGTCTGCAGTGACTCATATAATTTTAAGGTGACTATATAATTCAGTACAATCCTGAATTGAGAGCCAAAAGGAGTAGAAATGATTATGCCAGGATAACAGGCATAAATGGGGATGTATGGCCCCCCTACTAATAAGGTGTAGATTTGGGGGTTAATTCAGGTCTCTGACTCCAAAGGCTGCTTGTTCTCTTAGGTGCCTTAGATTGGACTGCCTCATCCACAAATGAATTGGTAAGGCACATATTGAATAAACTTTTGAAGGTGGGTTCTGTGTTTAGGTATAGAGCTAAAGAGAAATTCCTCCAAGGCTAGGTAAAAGTTTCCTTTGGCAAGAGAAACATCTACTAGAGATTTTCTTTCACATAAAAATGTGGAAAGGGTTTTGTTGGGAAAGCAGATGGTTTTTGTCTTCCTAAAAAATGGTTGTCCATTTTTCGTTTAAAAGAATGAATCTGCTTTAGCATTTACAAGGAAGATAAGTGAGATTAATAAAATCTTGTATCCAGGGCAAACATCTTCATAGCTAGTTACAATACAGAGTGACATAATGAATTCTTCAACAATAAAGGATGTAGGTGCCATTTACTACCTCTGTTTTTAGCACTCTGTCCATGACTATGATTATCAAGGCCGATTTGTGTGACATAATCATTACTATGAGATGTTAAGATGAAATCCCAGCACCTGAATATGTTGTACTCCCAGTATTAGACACTCTGGCTTGCGATGAGCCTCAGACACCGCATGTGAACATACTCAGTAGAGGTACAGACACACGAAGATAGATGAAGCTTATAACCAATATCACAGCCCAACTGTGAAAAGTAATAAAGATCATCACAGAGCACTCACACCAGGATTTATCTGTTCACTGTGTCATGTTCTCGTGCCAACTTCTAGGCCAGTTGAGGTGTGAAAGCTAAGGTTTTCTAACAGAGCAGTTCTATAAATACCACGCCTCTAAAAAAGTCCTGCTGGATTGCCGTTCATCATCAAGTCAGCAGTGACAATAACGTGCCATTCATAGGCCATTGTTGGAAACCTACAGCCAGCAGGTCATGGGTGAAAATTATGTGTTTGGTTGGAAATTTGGGATCTGGCTTTTAATTGAGAGCTGTTACTTGGCTTTCATTCTATACCCAGGTTCCCGTGGGATCTGCCATCTGAACCTTGGAGCATCCAAAAAAGACCGAATCCAAGAGTAGGTAAATGAAATTTTCTAGTTTTGAAGAAAAAGCTTTCTCCTACCAGGAGTGACTGGTGGGACCTGGAAAGGGAGCAGGTGGCTCAGGGATTGCACCTGCCCCTGTGATCTGTTTGAGCTGCCTGCAGAAGAAGACAGAAATCTCTGGTTGTCTTTTTGAAGGGCCAGATTTTCCCCTGGAAATAAAAAAACCAGAGGCTACGAGACAGAGAAAGAGACAGAAGAAAACAGGATTGGAGAAGCCGGGGCATAAAAGAGGTGGCCTAGGTGGCAAGCAGTGGTCTGCTTGGAAAATGAGACCGTGGAACACGCAGAGCAACTGTGCTGTCTTGGGAACAGAAGTCTTGGAATAGGGCAGGAAATATCAGCTGGGAAGTCAAGAGATCTGGGGGCTGGTGTTGGCCCTGCCATTAACCAGCTTTGTGAGCCTTTGCTCTGCAAAAGTGGGCGAGTTGGGTCAGATGTTATCCAGCATGACTTCTGGCTCTAAAAGACTTTGATGCTGAGCCACTGACCCTTTCTAGGGCTCATCACTGTGGCCCAGAAAACATTTGCTGAGTACTTACATGTCAGGCATAGAGACACAAAGGCGAATGCAACACCTGATCTCACATCTAGAGTGGGGCCCTGTCATAAACGCTCCTATAGTAAAAATAGTTAACTCTTGTAAAGCATTTATTATGTGCCAGGCAGTGTTACAGATACTTCTTCTTGATTTACATTTATTAGCTCTTCTAATTCTCTCAACAACCCTATGAGGTAGGTACAACTGTTCTAATTTTAGAGATGAAGGAACTGAAGCACAGAGAAGTGATTTGTCCTGTTTCACATCTGACAGGTGGTAGAGGCAGGATTTGAACATGGAGCCTGGTTCTAGGGCCCACACTGTGTAGCTTCTATACCGGGAGTGGCTGTCACATGTTCTTGTTGTCTCCACTGGTGGATTGCTAGCTCTCTAAGAAAAGCAATCTTATCTGACCTCGTCCAATGTAGGCTCTCCACTGCCCCAATATCATTCCTATCTGGGGCATTTTCGTTGAATGATTGCATGAAGAGATGGATGGATGGATAGATGAGATAAACAGTGTCTTCAGGGAACTTACAGTCTAAAGAGGAAGATAGATCCATAAACACTTAATATGAATGAATGGTGTTTAATCCAATCCGAGGCATCAGGAAAGCCTTCTTTGAGAAGGTGATTCCTCTGAGATTTGAAAGATGTGCAGAATTTGGGAGAATCAGGTGGGAAAGTCATGCCAAGCAGAGGGCCATGTGAATTAACTCTACCATTGCCTCCCAGTCAGCTGTCTCTGGAGCACAGAGGGCAAGGCAGAGTCTGTTGGAGCTGAGGCCAGGTCAGGCGGAGACTTCCCTAGAAAGGCGTTTGAGCTTCTTCCTGAGAACAGTGGAAAGGTTTAAGCAGGGAAGTGACATGTGCACTTCAGATTTCAGATGGGGTGTTCTGGCTATATTGTGAAGGGCAGAATAGATAGGAACGATATTGGGGCAGTGGAGAGGCTCCTGCAGTGGTCCCCACAAGAGATCATGGCACCCTGAAGTGGTGGGGGTGGGGAGAGGTGGCTAAAGGGGTAGGAGAGGAGGGTGACCCTTAACTAGAGCATATTGATTTCAAGGTGCCCCAGGGCTGCTGATGTGCTGTACAGGTACTCCCACACGAGTGCAAAGCTGGGCTGAGCCTGGAGGGTAAGGACTGGGGTCTGTGTGGGTTTTGGTATTGCCTGTATCAGTTGGAGGTAAAAGCCAGGAGAGTGGATGCTATTACCCCAATGCCTCAGGTAATGGATCACAAGCACTGGAGGAGGAGTAGATAGCCGGAGGGAAGAAATCAAGAAGAGCAGAGCTGTTGTCAGAAGTGGGGGGAGAGGGGGTTGTGTGATCCCATTGATAGGAAATATCCAGAATAGATAAATTTACAGAGACAGAGAGCAGGTTACTGGTTGCTGGGGGCTGGGAGAAGCAGGTGAAGGTGGAGGACTGCTTAATGGTTCTGGGTTTCTTTTGGGGGTGATAAAAATGTTTTGGAACTAGAAGAGGTGCTGGTTGCACAAATTGTGAATGTTCTAAATGTCACCAAATGGTGCACTTTTAAAGGTTAATTCAATGTTGTATAAATTTTACCTCAATAAAAAAAAACGTTGGAAGGAGAAGTGGGCAGGAAGCGAAGTCGGTCACATCCAATGACCAGAATTTTCTGTCCTCCGCTTGCTCCTTATTATGTAATGGGTTTGTTTTTATCATTTCCCAACACCTGATGTTGTTTCGCTTACTAGGATGTAAGTGCTGTGAGATTCAATCCTATTTCTCTGGTCCTGGCATGGCATCTGGCACATAGTGAGTGCTCAGTAAATGTTGCAATGAATGAGTGGTTGAGTGGATGGATACAGTTGACAGTCAGGCAGGCTCCCACAAGCAGAGTGGGAAGGGGGTGCCGGTTTGGAATCGCTGGCTGAGGATAAAGGGAGATGGAGCTGACCGAGGACAGCTGAACTGCCTGAGTGCAGAAGAGAAGGTGGACTGTGAGCCTAAATTTGTTGTTATAAGTTAGGGTGTTGCTAGGTGATGGCAGTGGAAAGATGAGGATTTGAGGGAAAAGAGGTCATTGATAATAACTGGTTTAGGGAGGCAAAGGAATATGGTAGGCTATGGACCCCGAGAAAATGGAAAGAAATGATGACAGGACTCTGAGGCATGAAGAGCAGACCAGTTTCGAATGGGGAGACTGGGACAGCTGATCTGGAAAAGATGTCAGAGATGTGGCTCAGTTGGAATGAAGATGAAGGTCATTGGGTTCCAGGTGGGTACTGTGTTGCAAGCCCAGATCAGTGATATCCAAAATTTGGTAACTCAGGATAACTCTTTGGGGTATGGGAAGAAAATATGAAAACTTTAATTATGTAAATTTTTTCTCTTAAAAATTAAAGACTTAGGTTTTAGTAATATTTACATGTTTATTATTTTAAAATAAATGAACATAGATTATGGGTGCATGCTCACTGACTAATGGGATATGTGCCATAGTATTTGTGAAGGCTACTTTTTAGGAGGTAGGACAGGTCCTTGGATGACATCCTTGGGAATGATGTCATATGGGAGATAAGGTCACATGGCTTGCTGAAATAGAGGCCCTTTGTTTCTTCCGTTTCTTGTCTCCTGGTTGACCAACTAAGGGTATCTTCCAGAAAGGGTGTAAGACTGGCTCTTTGCAAATCAATTATGTGTTGCAGATCACCTTTTTTAAGTGATCACAAACTATCTGTTGAATAGTCCTTGTAGAACTTGGCTACTCACCAATATCAGCAGTTTTGGAATCCATCACCACCCCCATCTGTGTGTGTGTGTGTGTGTGTGTGTGTGTGTGTGTGTGTGTGTGTGTGTGTGTTTAAATCGGTCCTTTTTCTCTTTGACTTCTGGGTGTTCTGATGTTCCTCCCCACCCTCACCCCAAGGGTATGACTTAGGAAAGTTTTTTTAGGAACCTGGATACCATTTTCCTGAACCTTGAAATTTGAGCTGAAAATAACACAAGATCTGAGGAGTGAGAGGCAGCAAAAAGAGCGTGGTCCTTAACTAAGGTGACCTGGCTTCCAATTCTGACTGTTATGAGCTGCGTGCTCTGGACAAATTGCTTAACCTCTCTGATGTCTGGTTTCATTTTAAAATGGGAGAAGTGGTTATCTACCTGATAAGGTTATGCAAAAAATTAAAAGAGTTAAAGATGCATGTGAAAGTCTCTTACATTTGCTAAGAATAAAGGCCAGTTCTTTTTCCTCCTTGACACCCCCGACCCTACCCCCAAGATCCTCTTATGTTCACTTCTTCTGCATTTCTACCCTGGTAGAAGACAGATGATAAGAACAAAGTCTCAGTCCCACCAGACTTCCTGTTGGGCTGGTTTAAAAATGTCCATTATGGTTAGCCCACTCTTTTGTGGGTTCATTTCACCCATTTTTATTCTGTTTTAAGTAGTTTGGGACATCCTAAGTTATGTTATGGTGCTTGGTTAATGTTGAAACCAATAATTAATTATGAGCCTTCCCCACCCCCATTAATTGCCTTCATGAGGAACTGATTTCATAGAAAGCAGAAAACAAAATAATGCCACCTCCCTGTCCCCAACCTCATTTAAGATATTGAGTCAAAGGAAATGAGTTCTGAGAACATTTTGAATCAGAATGTTTGAGTAAGGTCATTTCAAAAGCCCTCTTGTAGTTATGGAGTGGGGACTTTTTGAAGATGATGATGATGTTGGAGTCAGGAGACTCTCCCCAAACTGCTTGCGACATTACATAGGCCAGGCTTCCAGGATCGCTGGATGTCCGTCTCTACAGCTGGGTTTCTCTCACTTCTGGGGACTGGCCACTGCTTCTTTGACAGCCATATGCCTGCATGCTGGGTCTGACTGCATTTAATCAGAGTGTTGTAATATTCTACGAATGGAAGTTTAAAAAGTCATTCTGGAGTCTTTAGAAAAGTGTGGCTATGAATGAAAATAGGCCCTTGAGTTACTTAGTTCAGTCTGGTGGTAGGATAAGTGGGTGTGGTGGTCCTTCCTCAACCCAGGAAAATATTTTATTGTTTAGTTAAAAATAACTACAGGCACACCTCAGAGATATCGAGGGTTAGCTTCTAGACTACAGTAATAAAGCAAGCACAGGCACACATCACAGATACTGTGGGTTTGGTTCCAGACACTGTAATAAAGCGATACCGCAATAAAGAGTCTTAATCTTTTTGTTGGTGGAGGGGTCTTGCCTTTAGTTTGTAAAAAAGGACAATCTGTGGAGCACAGCAAAGCAAAACACAGTAAAATGAGGTATACCCATGCTTTTAATTTATAACTAGAATTTCAGCACAGATGTTAATGTACTTTGCGCTTTCTTTTCCTGCCCCGCCCCCGCCCCGCCCAAAGTGATTTTATCACATCAGGCTCTGTTTTGAAGTTCCTGATCATTTTATTTCCGCATTAGGACAGCATGGATGTGAGCTTTAGAGCTAATTCAGGAAGAGAGCCTAGTGCTGTGCCTGAAGTATAATAGCCACTCAATACATGGTAAATGCTGTTTTAAATTCAGATTTGAGAAAAGAATCATTCAGGTCCTATGCAGGCAGCGTAGCACTATATGAAAAGGAACCTATTGATTAAGCACTTAGAAAGTTTCAAAAGACCTCCTTTTAAATCCCAAGATATTGGCACTCATGTGATGGATGTCTTGAGGCAGATAAAACAGCCGAGTCTTTTTAGTGGAAGAAACAGGGATCCTTTCACATGAAATGGCACTTGAAAAATATTGCTGTAATTAAGATACACAGTGTAGTTGGTTTTCAGGAAATGTAAATTTTTCATGTCTTGAAAGAGCCTTACAGAGTTACTTTAAAGAAAAAGCCAGGCTCTACTGGAGATTTACCGTGTTGAAGTTAAAGTGTTCTTCCTTCTCCTGTTGGAGCTCTTATACCTAGTGATTTTGGCACAAGTGAGTCCTGGGACTCTAAGCTCTAACAGCACCCTCTCCCCGTCCCTCTATACCTGGGTATCTGTCAGCTTGAATGGGAAAAAAAATTCCATCTTTTATGTACAATGAATTCTAAGCATTTTCTTCCATTACGAATGTAGGCAACAAATCAGAGTAATATTAGAAGTATCCGACATTGTTACCAATAAATCCATCTCATTATAATTTTTGCAGTCTTCAAATGTTATTTACACACATCCTTACTTCAAAGCGATAGTAGATAACAGCTGCTTTTAAATCTTGTCACTTGGCGTATTAATAAAGAAGCACTTATATTGCTATATCACAGTTTAACAATATTGTGATAACTAAATCTAAGTATAATTTGTTTGCTTTGAAATGATTTATGTTTTATTTTATGCATTTCGAAACAGTATTTGGAGGAGACGTCCAAGGGCTTCAACTTATTGCCAGTGGGGTCCATGGCATATGAAAGGTTAAGACCCTCCTCTTCACCCTCAGTTTAAATTTTATCCTAACGGACTAGTACTAGCAGAGTGGCTCTCAACCCTGGTTGCCCATGAGAGTCACCAGGGGGAGCTTGAAGATCCCAGTGCCCAGGCTATACCCCAGACCACTTAAATTTGAATATCTGAGACTGGGACCTTGGTGATTACAGGTGATCCCAGTGTGTAGCTGAGGTCGAGAACCACTGATCTACATGTTCAGATAAATTAGCCTACTTCCTTCTTTTCTTCCTTTCTGATTTTTAAAATAAGAAATTAAGTTTCCTGCTCATGGTACAAAACTCAAACTGTACTGAAGAACACAGCTCTCTCACTTTTCTAGAGATAAGTAGTGCTGACAATTTTTGTGCATAAACGATGGTTATAAATACATACATCCACACATCTATCCATAATGGTATTATACTGTACATGCTATGCCATACAGACATACTATACATGTTTTTTCACTTATAGCATGAAGAGCTTTCCTAATCAATTTCTGAACTAGGTTGGTCCTTGAGATTAGAATTCTCCCTCTTAGGTGTTTTTATTTGCCTAAAACTAGGGAGCCTGATCACTCTCAGCCCAGTTCAGGAGTAATTTGGAACCCATGAATCCTTATTTCCCTCTTTTAAGAACTAGCACAATAGAGAAGAAAGAACAGCATTGGGGTCAGTCCCATCTGGGGTGTGGGACTGGGGCAAGTTGCTTATCTGTGTAAATTTCTTTGAATCTGTTCACTCATTTGTCAGAGAGAGACACAGAATGCTTCCTTACAGGGCTGCTGTGAAATGTGTACAAGGTCAGTGACAAGTAGCTATTATTCTCCTTGCAGACTGTATTCCCCAAAGGAGCTTGAAATATTCTTTGGGCCCCTCAGTGTTCTTTTTCTTATTAATATGCACGTAGCAGAAAGAACAGGAT